>NC_090832.1:112424105-112742566 GCF_028021215.1 Eschrichtius robustus
TTTTTTTAAGGCATGACTTCCGTAATAATTGATGCAAGAGAGACCCCTAGCAGTGTCTACACATGCTGAACTCTTAAATCAAGGATACTGGCTCCATTCCCAACTAAAGGTTGTATCTACATTGATTAATCTTTTTTTGGCCACCAAGGAAAGGAAATATTACACAAGGGGTACTCACCCTGACTTTTGCAAATATTCATGAAATGATATAATGTTTGTAAAAATATAGGAGTCCTGCTTCACTTATTCACCCCACGCTGCCCAGCCAACCCAAATGGAAGGAGTCATAAGTGTCAATAAAGCACAGCGTGGATGTTAAGATGAAATAATAGTTGGCTGGGAACCACAATCCTGAAAACCAAAATCCCTCACCATTTACCTACTCCTGCCACAGATTCACAAAAGTGATATGCAGAAAAAGTGTACAAGACAAAAATCTCCCTGTTTTTTAGAATTAGACATGATACCCTAATCTTGATGGCAAACCTTGAGTAGCCACTGCATGCAGTTGGCAAAGATAGGTTGAGTGGTCTCTGGGTGTCCTGAATCTGGACTCTTTAGGTTGACACAAGAAAGACAGAAAAAACAATTCCAAGAAAAAAGATATCAAGGAGAAGGAAAGCACTGAGGTACACATCAGAACCAGTCAGATGTATACCCCAAAACTACCCCAGGATGATGTTTCTTCCCAAATAGTAAAGAGCAGACTGGGACCTTCTTACCATACTGTCCAAGGGGATGGTGCAGAGATATGACAAAAAGAGATGGGAAAATTACAGATTTCTATAGAATGGGTGGCCCAGTGTTTCCCATTCACCGGAACTGGCCCATATTTCCAACAAAGGACGAAAGGTAGAAGAAACCTTACATTCTCCCTAGAAACTAAATCTTCCCCCCTTTTGTTCTTTATTTTTAGCCCACTGGGCTTAAAAGTCAAACTGTGTTCAACCAGGAACACAGGTTTACCTGTAAAGGAAGGAGCTCATCTGAGTCGACTGTCAGAAGGGTTTTACCCAAAACTTCCTGAGTTGTTTTTTCTCTGCTCTCATTGACCTAAAACACATCCTCACCCAGAACAATGGCATATGCATTTTAGCTACAGAGACCTCTGAAATGGAACATGGGAGGAGACAACAATTGAGTTTACTTCAAGAACACACAAGTTATAGAATGAATTTTTAATCTTCTATCTTCCATCTTGATTTATGCCAATGTATGTGTCTATCCCATCTCCTTCTGTAAGGGTTACACACATACATGTGTATAGAGGTAATATATGCCATACAGCAGAGGGATGTGCTTCAGATTTGTCTCTACCCCATAAACTCTGACACTGGGAACCTCTCACATTTTCAAGTGAAGTTATTGATTCTACAGCAAAATGTATGTTCTACAATATGTGTAAAAGCATCTTCCTCACTCAATTTTCTTCTTATCCTGCTCAGTGTAAGCCAGAGGACGTGCCTACTTGGAGTCTGCATGTCTCAATTAGCAGCCTCCATCAGCTTCTCCAGAGCACAGCCCCTTTTCCTCCCCCACCGCTGAGTTACCCCAGCTCCAATTTTCTCATGTGATCCTCTTAGAGGCAAGAAGAGACCTAAGAATATAACAACATCAGCTCTCCATGAAAAAAAAAAAAAAATAGAACAATGAAACAAAATTTCAAAATTATATGTGATAACAGCTGCTTATAATCCAAGCTCCAATTTCTTCTTAAAATAGAATTTTGCAGCAAATCAGTGTATCTAGAACACAAAACAATCCAATTTAAAATCATACAAGAGAATTTGCCAAGTATCAAGCTATATTAATAATTTTAAGAATCAAGGCATCAGGACTAAGAAGGGAGAGATCTGGGTTGTCCCATGTGGCTCCCTGGATCCTTGCTTTCCACGTCAGACAGCTTACCACCAACAGCACAAAGAGTTAAGTTATGAAACGTCTATGTCCTACAACACAGAGAGTTGTACATCTTATGTGACATTCTGCATTAATTGTTTGCTTAAACAATCCTAATCCATGGACATTAAGATCGTTGCATAGATAATGACCAGTATCACTAATCTACTTACCCATTCAATTATCATGTTTATAGTTGATTACATACTCACCTGCCTTATTTTTCCCTCCAGTGTTCCCTCATCCACCAATCACGGAGGAAATAGAACACAGGCCAGCTTTTATAACTTTTTCCTGACTGGTCTACCATCTGACCTTCATCAATATCCCCTTATCACAGGTTTAAAAGATATTCTACAACATTTTTGGCAATAATTTATCCGAAAGGATATGTCTACTAATTTCCAGATGGCCATCAGGATCCGAACCAAGCAATGGGAATAGGCATTCTCTTTATTAAGCATGGCATTTATGATCATATCACTCCACAGATCATCTGATATTCTTTGATCAGCTCATTTATTCTTTTTCTACCACCACAATTCACAGTTACTTGATCCTATTTATATGTGTTGATGGAGACACTTATTTTCATCTGTAATTTTCTATGGCCAAGTTCACATTACCCAGTTGATCCATTTCCATAGATACTTAATAAAATGGGAGCTTCAAATAAGCTGCTATTAAGTTTCCCAAAATACTTTCTTATCCTATGGTTAATCATTGACACAGTCACTTTTTATTTAATTCTATCAGTGTACTTAAAAACCCTTGATTCACCATATAACAGAGGCAGAGAGATTAATGTTGGACAAATCACAGTTTAGTTAAAATTGCAATGCTATTCCTGCCCAATAATCAGGACATTTTCTCATGCATCATACATTCCCAGTGGCCAGAAAGTGAATAGAGTTCATTCTTCAAGAAATTTAGGATTTCAACTGGTTTGTGAGCATAACATATATCACATATCATACTACAAATTTTCGTAGACGCTGGCTTTCCAAAGTTATATACAGTGTACAAGACGAGGAAGCTCTACTTCACCCCATATAGTTTTATCTATGTGTCAATGTGTTAAACTAATGATGACATTAAACTGGTGTGTCTCTCCAGTCATCAAAATGGTAGTTATCTATACATATAGCATTCCAGCATCTTAGGAAGAAATATTCCACCAAGGTGTGGGATGGAGAGTAGTATTGTTACTCTCCTAACACATATCTGTCCAATACCATCTAACCCACTGCACTAGATCAGTTGACTTACCAACCAGAAGCATCTGCTCACAAAAGTTTACAGCTACTTGGGAATCTGTCCTCAACCCAAGTAATCCTTTTCATTCAATAGTATCTAAAATTAGTAACATGCCCCCCGATCATTAAACCTAAGAACCCATGCCAGTAATGATACAACAGGCATCTGCTGGCATTTATCTCTAAAAGTACCTCTGTTGTTTAACAGAATGAATTCAACATTCAACAGTGGCCTGAATTCGGTCTCTGAATTTAGCTACATGGACAGTCTTTTGGGTAATCAGTGCCCTTATTTGCTTTAATTTGGCATGTGAATATAAATCTTTCAGGTAGCAAAATAAGCACAAGAAACATAACTAGTCTTTAATTTTTCTTTTACTCTCATCTCTCCCTTTTTTTCTTCAAAGGTTTAGTCCTGCCTTATCTAATACACTTACCACATGTGGCAATTTAGCACTAGAAATGGAACTATTCCAAACAGAGATACACTGTAGGAGTAAAGTACGCTCCTGATTGCAAAGTGTTGGTACAAAAGATTAATATAAGATAGGTTATTAATAATTTTTATGTTGATCACATGGCAGAATAATAGTTTGACTATACTGGGTTGAATAAATCATATTATCAAAATTAATTTCACTGTTTAAATTTTTTTTAAATGTGGCTACTAGAACATTTCAAATTACAAATATGACTTGTATTTGTGGCTCACATAATATTTCTATTGGATAGTGCTGGTCTAGAATTTACCAGAGCTGCTACCAACAGCAAATAAATATAATTTTGGACTATATTTCCTTCTGCCTTGTATTTGCTATCAATCCACTTAGCCTGTTCACCCCAGTAGATGCTTATTTGCTCCAAATTTCTTTGGTAAGACTTGTCTCCAATAGTTTGCCTTAAATCTTTCACTAGTCTATACTAAGAATGAGTAGTAACCCTCAAATGATTTATTCTCACCATATTTTTCCATGCCTTCATTTTTCTTACTAAAATATTTAGATTCTTTGGACTGAAGGGTAATCCTGAACAGCGCACCCAGTCTGAGTGGACACAAATACATAAGATTGTCCAATCAGATTACCACAAATCACAGATTTTATGCAGTATCAAGCTTTGCTCAAGAGACAAAGATGAAGAAGGCAGAGGTCTCAGACTCTTCCTGATGTGTGGCATCCAAGGTTCTTTTATTTTACTTTGGACATGTGTTGTCTGGCCTAGAGTAATAGCTGAGGTTTCTAATGTGCTTTATTAGTCATCTCATACAGAAGGGGGTATTTAATTTATGAAATATCACGCTTTAGGCCACAGTGATATATAGTTTATGCAATATTCTCCAAAGAGCTATGTTTTGTTGAGTCTATATATTCTAATTGTGTTTACCATGTGCAATCCTAAACCAAAAACTTGATATTAAGAGTATTCCATAAGCAAGAACTATTCTCATCACAAATATTATTAGTCCACTTACCCAGAGATCCAGTTAACTATGTTCAGAAAGAGTTTAGACTGTGTCACCACCTTTTGTTCTTTCTCTGAAGGGAATTTCTCTGGCAATTAGGGAACAAAGGATTATAGGCCAGCTGTTTTAACTTTTTCTCCTCCACTGGAACTAGCTACAAATAATTAATAAAACTAATATTATTTATGAATGATGATGGGGTTATAAGAGCAAAATAACAAGGTTACTTGCTTAATGTTTGCTACCCGGTGGTATCCATAGTTCAGCATATTTAAACTCATATTTATCTTAGACTCAGTTTCTGCTAATACGCTAATAGGTTCTCAAGGATAAAGAAATCTACCATCTATTCAAACCACCTTCCTTCTATGAAATTGGAATCTGAAATACAACTGCACAAACTGCACAGTTACAGAGTTTGGAATATACTTGCTGTCTAATCTCATTATTTTTTCCCTTTCCTAGTTTCCATGCACACATATGTACACACACACACACACACAAAGTTATTTATATACATATATATGTATATATGTATGTGTATACATATATATATATGGTAGAGGCATTAAGGCATATATATAGTAGAATATGTACATATATCAGATGTATATTTATTTTTTAAATTTCCTTTTTTTATTCTCTACCTCGGTCCTTGTGTTTGCAACCCCAGATTAAACTAAACATGAGCTTTGCCTTGGGACTATTTCCAATTTTGCAAGTTGCTCACATTTATAACAGTAAACTCTCCATGCAAACTTCATAGCCCTACATTTTCCCCACTTCCAATTACCTATTTCTCAATATTTCTCTACCTCAGCAGCATCTCAAACTGTCTTTTTCATCCTGTACTGAAATTTATTTTCCTTAGGCCTTTAAATCCTCCCTCCATGGAGACTTATCGTGGGTACCCACAGTGGCCTAAGCCTTGTAATCATCTTTAAATGATCTGAAGGTAGTTGTTAGTCTTGCTGATGTTTCTAAGCCTGTTCTCTCAGGTTCTCAATACATGCCCGGTCAAACGATCCTTGTTTGATTAATGAAAAAGAGAAAGCACAGGATCATCTACCGAAGCAAATGACCCCAATGCTGGAGGAGCCATTAAGTGCACACAGAACTGATGGGTGACGAGTAAATGAAGGCAAATTGGTTCAGAGTGATTATTGCACAGGGCTGGACATCTTGACCTCTGAACTGGGAATATTCTTGTAACCTAGTAGTTTATTAAGAGTAAGCAGATGAGTAGTGAGTCCCTGAGACCTGCTCAAGTTCTCTGAGGGCAAAGGAAGAGGTTCCCACTAAACAGGCTTTTAAATGGGAAATGGGAGATCACATCAAAAGGAGTTTGTCCAACAAGCTCGTTTTAATGTTAACGGTATATATATGTGTGTGTGTGTGTGTATGTGTGTGTTTCCTGAAAGAGACCTTATTAATGTACAATAAAGCAAAGCAACACAATAAAGCAAGTACACTGTGTATCAATCATCTGTATATACTGGTTTAAATGTTGTCCTCATGATAACAAAAATCTTTAGAAAGTCTTATAGGCATACGTAATGAGCTACTATTTCCCACTTCCTGCCCAGTGAGAACACATTACATATAATTGGATGTCAGTTGACATATTTACCAAGCATATTTTTTAGTTTAGTGTTAATTAGTCCATTTCATAGAAGGAGAAAGTGAAGCATAATGTGAATAAACTGTTTATCTATAATACTTCAAAAGTAATAGGCATAAACTCGAGAAACCCAAATTTCAGGCCATAATCCTAATGAGTAGATAAAGATGTAGCAGCATGAGCCTGGAACCCCTGGGCATCCAGCACATTGGCTGTGTGCTAATTTCACTCTCAGAGCCATTTCCAGAAGCTAAAATGTAGCTGGACTGGGAAATATTTGTGCTGTGCTCCCACAAGCCTGGTATATCCAAGATTTCTAGACATCTGGAGACAGAAGAATCAGACCCGGGAGGAATTTCTGCAAATCCCAGTAAATGGTAAGTCCTGTTTTATAATATAAAGGTTATGAAAACAGGTAGCTAATCTCTAGTGTTCCTTTTCTGCCTTCATGCTATTCATTTCACAAAAGCCCACACAAGTGTTAGAGAATGTAATATGTGTGATCCCCAAACACATTATTTTTTTAATTAAGAATTGATATTTGTATAGAGCGCCAAACTATGTGCTTTCCAAAGCACATCTGTGCTTGACTATCCCAGTAAAATTTTTCCATAAGGCATAATTTATTCTTCACATTTCCTATAGAAGGAACTAGACAGAGAGGAGTTTTTTGACTTGGGCCAAGATACTTTCATTCATATAATAAATAGTTACTGCTCAATCCTTAAATACAAAAAAAAAAAAAAAAAAAAAAAGGAGATCCAAGAGAAAAAAATAGACTTTCCTTCTCATCAAGTAGTCAGAATAAATATTCAAACACCTACTATAAAAGACTAATGTAAGTGCCAAAGGGAGAGCCCAACAAAACAGAATGGAACTCAGAGGATAATGTGGGGACCTAGGAAAGGCTTCTTAGGGAAGAAGACTTCAAGAGAATGCAGAATTTTACAGAGAATCAGAGAATAAGGAAAGTCAAAACACTTCATGCAGAGAGTCTCACTCTCCACTTTCAAAAGCATTAAGCTCAACTCATGTACCTAGAAGGACAAATATTCTGATGCAGTGAGAGTTTAGATCTCCTGGATTAACTCCTGTCCTTTTTTTCTACAAGTTCAAGCTGTTTCTGGGCCTATGGAGGTTTTCTCCAAACTGGGAGCTATCAAGAGTTGAAAACGAATTAAGCTCAGTCCCCTGGAGTTCAATTAGGGTCCCCCAGGGTGTGCTTGGAAGAGAGTCTTGGAAAAGTCTCAACACTGAGATTCAATTGGGAGGCACACCACTGGGCCTGGAGGATTACACCCCAGTGTCACCTGTCAATCAATTTTCATCTCCTAGGAGCTGACTGCAGAGGAAGAAAGTAATTGGGTGCCCATAGGGGGCCACCTTTGGAAACTTCAGTGTTGATAAGTGCTTAAATACTTGATAGTAATATGAAGAAAAGACAATCAGACCACAGGGAAAACCAGAACTGAGAATCCCTGAGTAGGATGAAAAACTCTACTACCCATATGTGTACTGTAAGAAAACAGTTGATACTTACTTCTCAATTCTAGTTTTAGTTTTTATTTTACAAAAAATGATCTGAAGCAATATGAAAAATAGTTACAATTACTTAAATCTCAGATGAGATACATGCATATTTGTTATGTTGCTCTCTGTACTTTTATATATGCCTGAAATATTTCATAATAGAAAACCAAAGAAGAAAGATACTCAAAATATAAGCAAACTCTAAAACTTGTTTTCAAAAAGAGATATTCTTCTCCCTCCCCATATCTCTTTAGCCTTGCCAACATATACTTTACAGAATCATTACTGCATAAGAAAATAAATTTAGAAATTTTGCTCTTTAGAATAAATATTTCAATTAGCATTTTTTTCTATTTGTGAAAGTCATTTCCTATTGTTTTTAAAGCTTTGACTTTTTTATGATTTTCATAAAAATCATGAAAAAAGAAAAACTGTACAACTGCCTATCTCTTTTTCAGAATTAATTTCAATTCAAAGCTAACCTTGACTCTGTTTTGTGCAAGAAATAGAATATATTTTGGCAAAATAGTAAGAGTTGAAACAGTTCAGTCTTTTTTTTATTTCTGCAAATATTATAAAATATGCTAATAGAACTGAAATTGAGCATTTCATGGTGCTGGTCTTTTCCATCAAAAGAAATAAATTTTACTTTTTGTACAGTGAACTGGTGTTTTCCTTCCTTTTTATTATTTTTTTTTTATTTTTTGTCCTCACTTTCTTCAACATTTACATAAACAATATTAATTTTTATCAGGTTTTTGTTTGATCGCTTGGATGTGATTTAGGAGTGGCTTAAGATTTTATCTGAAAATGTACCCTTTATCTTAGAGCCATGAAATGTAAAATTAAAAAATATATATATTGGAATCAATTCAAACTATATAATTGAAATATTGATGAGAATGGAAGAGTTTACTATTCAATATAGTCTCTTTTTAAAGCCAAATTTTTCATTATTTTAATTTTGAAACCAAATGAGTCTTTAGCCATAGGGAAATATATTTTTCTTCAACAAATAAGTAATAATTTTTGCCACAGATTCAATTTCCTTCTAATAGCCTAAGCATTAATATAAACAAGATGAATCAAATTTTCCTAGAACAAAACAATTTTTCTATGTGGTAATTTTTTTACAATACAGCAGGTAGGAATTTCATTCAGTTGATGTTCAAGAGATACTCAGAAACAGTGGTTTAACTGTATTAAAATAGGGACTATTTCTCATAAACAAAAAAACCCTAAAAGTAGCAGACTCTTTAAGCTCTGCCTGTTCGTGGTCTGACCTTCATTCTCATTATCTCAAGAAGGCTGCCAGATATCTGGACATCATATCTTTGTTTCAAGTTAGATGAAAAAGAATAAAGGTTTAAAAGATATGTGTAAGATGAAACATTACCTTTTAAAAAAACCACCCCAGAATCCCATCCGACTGCTTCTGTTTACATCTCATGATTCAGAATTGTTTCACTTAACTGTAGATAATCAAAGGAAAACTGGGAAATGTATCCTTTTTAGCTAGGCACATTGCCATCCTTAATGCAATCAGGTTATATTAGTAAGTAAGAAGAGGTGAATGTGTATTGGATAGATAATTAATCCATGTTTTTTTTCTCCTACATGTATTATAACTGTCCTTAAATTTCTAATTCAGGGCTGATTTATACAATGTGAGAAGAATGCCAAGCCAAAAGGACACTCAGAAAGAATAAAATTAAGTACTTATGTAATATGAGCTGCATTGTAGAAGCAAAATCATTAAGACCTTGAAATTTGGGTCAGACTAACCTGGGTCTTATTTCTAACATTATCACTTATAAACTGTGTAATCTTAACAAGTTTTTAACAGGTTTTTTAACATGTCATCTCAATTTCTTCCTCTGCAATACATGATAATAATTTGGTTACCATATAAGGTTTTATAAGCTTTCTATAAGTTAAACTGTGGAAGGTGCCAGCACAGAGCCTGGCATAGAAAAAGCACTAAATACAGCATAGCTATTCTATAACAATATGATTAAGAAATTTCAAATTATAACTGAGTTATGTGAAAATATAGGAATGGTACCCTCTTGGAAAAGATAAATTCCTAGGAAGTTTACAGAAATATTCTCAATTTATTTTTCTTCTATAATTCCACAAGTTCTGTGGATTTGTATACGACATTCTGTTAAAATGGCAAAGTGTTCTTTATCTAATAGTTGGAGATTGCATCTGTGTGAAGTATTTTTTTTAACTGGGAATTTTAGCTACTTTGAATATTAACAATGAGTTTAAAAATGAAATGAAGATTTGAGTACTTTAATACCTTCTGATCTACTTTAAATTGGGACAAAATAAAAATCTAATTCACAATTTCTCTCTCCTTGCAATAGAAGCAGCTTGCAACACGTATATATGATACAACCAATTTTTGTTTAACTCTTGAATGGAGCATAAGTACTGAAGGACGCCCACACATGCCCTTATGGAGTATGCAAGGTGTAAAGAATGTGTCCAGAATAGGCAAGGACGAGGGGTCCTGCAATCTCTTCTTACCAAATCGCTTCTTGACCCTGGAACACCTTTCTGTCATCACTTTTAAAAGGCCACAGGAAAGTTTCCATTACAATATTGTCATGGGCTCACAGTATCTAAGGAGATTCCATTCTACCAAGGGTAAAAGTGGACTATAGAAATATATTTTCCTTGTTTTGTTTTCGTATATTGAACTCAGCATTACTGAAAATGAGACATTCAGGAATGAAAATTAGGGGTCTGCACTTGTCACTGACCTTGGGCAAATAACTGAAAAGTATCTGTATCTCAAGACCTCACATGTGGGAATAATAGTGTGTCAAATTTCTGACTCAGAAAGTTACTGTGACCATAAAGAAGAAAATTAAAATATTTTTTATTTGGACATCCCA
The DNA here is from genome assembly GCF_028021215.1 of Eschrichtius robustus. NCBI lineage: Eukaryota > Metazoa > Chordata > Mammalia > Artiodactyla > Eschrichtiidae > Eschrichtius > Eschrichtius robustus. The sequence goes on from NC_090832.1 coordinate 112,434,780, forward strand.
TAGCATTCAGTGTCATTTTGAGTGCCATTAGTGTTTGAATGTCATTAGCAAGACCAGAGGTATAATTATAAACAAAAGAAAAAAAAAAAAAAAAAAAAAAGCCACGTGGTGTGGGAACAGGAAGAATGACTAGTTTTTTGCACAGAAAAATACATAATCGTTCCATGTGACATAAAAAATAGAAAATTAGAAGCTTTTATGCCTATAATATGCATTTCAAATTTTAATTTTCATAGCATATTAACACGTATATGTATTGCTTTCATTTTAAGCACTTTTCCTGGTGAAAAAACTCATTCCAGAAGTTAAGAACTTGACTTTTCCTTTCTGTGAATCAAAGTTGCATATATTTATGTTATCATAAAAAAGTATAAAACTGGTAAATGTGTTTTACTGGAGTTTTTTACACATCATTGAAGAACAAGACGAGTATTTCAGGGCATTTATTTGCAAAAGCACACTTGCAGAGACTTTCTGTTGAATGTGATAAATTTCAGATGCACGAACTTTACAGTGGAAGCTCTGATACCTCTGCCTGTTCGTGAAACAAACATTTTTTTTTTATAAATGTCACAGTTATTTCTATGGTAAACACTCTTTTTTATTTCTTTACTGACAAAATAATTCTTATCTATCCCAAAACAGAGAGATTCTTAAAGTTACTTTAGAATCTGCCATGTCCTTGTTTCCTTATAAGCCATAGTTGTATAAGCTGTGTTTTAAATTACGTGTTTGTAAATTTGGTGACATTTCATTAAGCCAGTAATTGATTTCCTCCCTCTTAAACAATGTCAGTGCTTTCCCTTTTCAGGCGATATAGCCTCTCTGCTCGTCTGTTGATCCTAAAATGTTATCACAACTCTCACCTCAACATTGCTACCCCTTTCTTTTATTTTACATTCTATTTTAAATTTTAAAAATCCTAATTTTACCTTTCATAATCCTAAATGGTCCTGCCCCCTCCTTGGAAAGACCTGCCTTCTCTCTCTCTATCAGGCTGTTGGGTTCTAACTCATCACTATCCGTCCACCCTTCCTGTGCTGTGCAGCTTCACTCTTATGGACCCTGGAGACAGCTGCTACCCCAACAGGAGGTTGCTGACTTTCCCAGGAGAGCTTGTCTCCAGATGCATCTGTCTTAGGAGACTTTTAACCCTCGTACCTAACTGTTCAGTAAGGTGGCAGTTGTTTATGTACTTAGACTAGAGTATCATTTGGTATCTTTCTGTCTGTTTCTTAAATAATTTTCAAAAACAACACTATCCTCTGAATGGGGTCAATTCATCTATGTTGAATGTTTTGTATAGTTAATTGAAAAATAATTTCAAATCAATTGAAAGAAAAACTTAACGACAAACACTGGCATTAAAAGAGTTAATTAGTGCAGCTGTATCGTATATTATGGGCAAAGGATCCTTGAGGACATAGACTACTTATTCTCATGGGAGAGATAAATATAGATGAACTATGACAAACCTGATTAATCTTAAGCAGTTACACATTGATCATAATAAGGAAATACTCACTGTAAAACATAGTGGCTATAGTTGATAACACTGTACTGTATAATTGAAATTTGCTAAGAGAGCAGAACTTAAATGTTCTCACCAAAAACAAACAAACAAACAACAAAAAAAACAGATAAATATATGAGATGAGTGATGTGTTAATTAATTGGATGGGAAGAATCCTTTCATAATATATACATACATTGAATCACCACGATGCAAACTTTTTTTAAATGGGCCTGTGGAAGTGGCAGTTTGATGTCAGTCTTGGGAGTGGACATTGTGAACAAAACTCGAATCTGGAGGAATCCTCTGGTAAGCCAAAGTGAAGCCCTCTTCTCGCTTAACCCTTGTTATTTGCTCACTTTGTGACAGTGGGTTTCCCATGTGTAGAATTCAAAAGTATATGTCCAACAATCAATTATTTTGGAGGAGACAGAACATTAAAACATCACACAAATATTGGCCCCAAAAGTCTGCTGACCTTCATCATAGGCAAAGAGGATGGTGGGACAACACTCAGGTGTTCAGGACCCAGTCCTACAAAGCACTGGTTTTCAGACATGACTTCACATTGGAACTAGCAGAGGAGCATTTAAAATTACTGGTATCCAACCCCCATGCCAGTTCATGTAAAGCCGAATTTGTGCAGAATCTATTTTAAGTTCTTTTCTTAAGTTTTGAAGTGTAGTTAATTTACAATGTTTTGTTATGATGTACACTTTAAATATTCTACCAATTTATTTATCACTTATACCCAAAAAAAGCTGGAAAAATCTTTAGACATTTAAAAATCTCAATTAATTTGCCTTTTAAAATTAAACTACTTCTACCTGTTTCAAATAACTTACTACTTTTCCCAGAGATCATTTCATAGTATATTTTATTTCTTTACCTGTTGCTTAGAAGTTAGAAAGGGCTGGAGGTATGATTATGCATATGCAAAACACCCCAAAGATAAAAATATTAATGTATCAGGAGAAAAACACATGTCAGAGCTAACCGAGGTCATCAAATGTAAAACATGATAAAATCAAGAATTGCTTATTACCTGTCAAATAATAAACCTCTGTAAGAAAAGTTTCAGTTCAATTGTAAAGAATATTGAAAGATTCCAGGGAATGAGTAAAAAGACTGTCAGAGAGCCAAAGCCCAGCACAGGACAATCACTGCCTCTAAATTGTAGTAATATTTAAAAGAAGAGATATAAATATTTCAGCCAGGTCCTTTTTCTTATGGCTGTGTGCATGTTAAAGGGCATTGAATAACAATTTGGTTTCAATCATTTACATGCATCTCAAAAATTATTCAAAAAAACTATACATGCCAGAAAAAAAAAAGAGAGATTTCTACTACTCTAGAATAATCTTAATTGAAATATCATATTTATAGGAAGAGTATAAAAGTTTATTACGGAGAACATTTTAAGTTGTTGAAAACGGTCCAGGAGATAAGACACAGAACAGCTGTGACAGTCTCACAGCTGGCTTTGACGGTTCTCTTGATATTAACATCAACTTCTCCCAAAATTTCAATCTTACAATAAATTTAAATGAACATGGATCGTGATCTTAGTTCATAGTGGGAGAAGGCCATGACCTCAGAAATTAATATGACCTAATTCTAAGACAAGGGACTGACACAGCAGGTGCAGTAAGGACAGACAGACATGCTTTGTGCCTAAAGCTTTAGGGTGTCCAGATACCTCAGATCTTTTTCTCAGTGTAAATGTGGGAAGCCTGGGGGTATAGAAAACCTGCATGACAAAGGGGATCATTCTACAGCAGGTTTGTTCTATTCTGGCCTTGCCCACAATAGGCAGCACGGTGTAACACTTTGCACCTCCATACGTAGTCAGCAAGCAGCAGTGGGATCATATCTGAGCTCATTAAAAATACACAGTGTCAGCCTCCAGCCCTGACCTAGTCAATTAGGATCTCCTTGTCAACAACACCTGGGGTGATGTATTTCAGGAACACCGGGATAGCGATAAGAGCATGCTTTGTGGAGCCAGACTAGCTGGATTCAAGCAGCCTTTCCACCTGCTTGATGGGTGACCTAGCCAGTTACTTAACATTTCTGTGCTTTGTTTTCCTCTTCTAAAAAAATGGAGAAAATAGGACCGGTCCCTGGGATCAGTGTGTACACTAAAGGAGTTAATTCATGCAATGCTCTTAGCTCGGACCTGGGGTGAAATAAATGTATGAAAGTCTTTGTTGTTACTATTCTTATCCCTGTTCAAATTGTGGGTGCATGTTCCTTTACTTTAGGAAGACTAGAAGAGGAATTGGAATAACGAGGGTTTGGAGGTTGACATGAGGTGAAAATGAATGAACAGAAGGAGTCTGTACTCACTTCCTGCTTTGTGATTTGGAGCCCTGATGTGCAATTTCTTGTTCTTTTTTTTTTTAATTAATTAATTTATTTATTTATGGCTGTGTTGGGTTTTCGTTTCTGTGCACGGGCTTTCTCTAGTTGCGGCGAGAGGGGGCCACTCTTCATCGCGGTGCGTGGATCTCTCAGTATCGCGGCCTCTCTTGTTGTGGAGCACAGGCTCCAGACGCGCAGGCTCAGTAGTTGTGGCTCACGGACCCAGCCGCTTCATGGCATGTGGGATCTTCCCAGACCAGGGCTCGAACCCGTGTCCCCTGCATTGGCAGGCATACTCTCAACCACTGAGCCACCAAGGAAGCCCGATGTGCAATTTCTTATATCACTGAGATGAACAACAACATCCTCCCACCTTTACCAAACATCTCAATCATCCTTTATTCTTATCAATTAAGATGATGAAACCACATTAGATTAAATTTTGAAGAAAAAAAAAGAAACATCCATAACTGTACAACAGTAGCCATTATTTTATTTTATTGTTGTATTTATAGTCAGGAACAAATTTGAAAGTAATTTTCTTAATTCCATGAGTAAATGTTGAGACTACTCATTTACCAACTGAGAGCCATGCTCACCCACATCAGAATATATCATTTCCAAAATAATGGGTGTTCCTTCTGAATGGTCCAAAGTCCATTGGATGCAGTGAATGTACTTTCACAACTTTGAGTTCACAGGATGTTTAGTTGTAGATGAAAAAGCAAAGATACTAATGAAAAGTTTTAATCTCATGTTAGGGTGTTTGAATTCTAATAGTTCTGCTTGTGCTGTTTTGTTATTTTGGATACTATTCTCTGAATTCTAACATATCGAGTCATTCGCCTAGTAAATAGTTTTAAAAAACAATCCAAACATTTCCAGAAATACCGTATATGATTTTAGTTCTGAGTATTTGAAACTAATTTTACAAATGGGGTATTAAAGAATATGCACACTTTGATTTGTCTATTTGAGCCCTACATTAATTGAGCTCAGTATTCTTGGGACATATTTATCAGCTTTAATAGAGCAGAGTAATGGAGTAATATGTTGAATACAGATTCAGTGTTTCATACTCTCTATTTTTTTTGTTTTTGATTTCATTTTGCTTTGTTTTGGCTTTATTTTATTTTTTTGGTACGAACAAAAAATATCCTTTACTTCCAAATGTACTTCACATAAGTTTCAATTATATACACAGATATTTACATCTTATTTCACTGTAATTCTCTTATAATTTTATCCAAAATTTTATGGTTCACTCTAATAAAGAGAATGATTTCATTTCCACTAATAATGAATAAAAAATAAGAAGAGTCATTCTCATGTGGATTTTCATAAGTAGAACTTGTTCAGAAAAAACGTATCAATAAATGTGATTATAGTGAACCAAAACTCTTTGAAAAATAGTGCAAGTCATTTGACAAATGAAAAAGATGGCTGGAGTCGCCCATCCTTACAAAAGGTTAGATTGGGTTGATGTCTGTAGTAAAATAAATTCAAATATCGTTTGCACTCATAAATGCAAAAATGCTGAAAATGCAGAGAAAGAAAAAAAAAAAAAAAAACTGTGGTAAGAGCATTCTTGAACAATTTGGCCTGATTCAGTTTTAATAGGTTACTTAGAACAAATGTGCATTGAAACAATAAAACAGTAAGTGTAAAAAGTGTGAAGATTAAAATGGAAAAGTTTAAAAATGATTGAAATATGATTTTTTTTCAAGGAATAAACAAAAGAAACACTTACTATAACTACTGAATGTGTCAAAAATATAACTGAAAATATGAATGTGGTTGCATATCATGTGATGTGAATCTAGTCTTCAGAGAAAATCACCAACATGTTTGACTTCGGGACAATGAAGAGGGAAGCGTTTCGAATTATTTGTGGATTCACAGAGAGAGCCTTTTTTTTCCTCCTTTCATTGAACAGAGATATAAGTTAAAATGAAATCTAAGGAGGACCACTCAGAAATATATGTAGACAATGTCATTGTGAAGATTCTTTATTGATGACAGTTTATTATAAGATGACTATGCCTCTATGTTACTAGGACCATTTTTAGAGAGAGCCATTGACTATAATATTTGTTAAAACATGCTTTCCATGTTGCTTATATATAGATATAATATCTAAAGAAAGAACACCTTTAGGACAAAAAACTGAACTGAGAAGGCAAATAATTTGTTAAAACTGAAAATGAGTATTCGGTGATGTTAATGATTACTGCATGTTTTTATATAATATACTGTCACCTTCCCTCAAATTAAGGGAATTATACATGTAAACAAGCTACCCAAAAAATGCATTATAAAAGCCTTTAAGACAAAAATAGTTTGTATTAAAGTTGAATTGCCTACAGTTCTCATTAATGTCTGTATTGAGCTGTAAAGCTTGGTTTTTAAATCTATTTTCAGCCAGCTGCCTGGCTAGCTCAGTCGGTAAAGCATGAGACTCTTAAATCTATTTTCTATGAGCTTAAAGCCTTAGGAAATTCCATATATTAATAAATAAATTTATGCAAAGGTAAAAACGTGTTCAACAGCTAAATTTTTACATGCATAATCATTTTGTACTGACTTCATAAGTAATTATATATTTTTAAAATAATTATCCTTATTTGTTTTAAAATTATATAATTATGACTAGTTAATAACATGATTTAATAATACAAGATTTTTTTTAAAAAGTATGTATTTGTATTACCACCTCCGAAATTGCACTTATTTATAGACTCTATATGTAGGAACTCAGGAATTAATTCACACATTGGTTAGAACATAAAACGGGTACTTAAGGTTATTAATAATACTTTTACTACTTTAGCCATTTTAAAACCTGAATTCAATTGATTTGTACAGATCTAGTCAGAAGATCGTGTTAGATTTCTCACATTGGCTGGTACTGCAGTTTAGTATATTAAAATATTAAAGAGAAATATTACACTGCAGTAACAGCCAGTAGCTAACATTTTAGTAAAGTAGCAAAGGAAGTTAAAGAAGCATACAAGCAAGTGTCTAGGAACAGAGCAGCTCAGGTAAAAGAAATAGCATGTTTAAAAGGTCCTGAGGAAGGAGCTTACTGCTCCTATTGCAAGACGGCACGGCCGTGTGGAGGGAGATCATCAAGGAGACTTGACCACCCGTTTGACCCTAGAGCTGGACACGGGCAATTTGGAGGCTCCCCACCCACTCCTCTGTCCTTGGAATGTGCATTCCACTTGCCTTCCCTGCTCGCAGAAGCTCCCAAGGATGCAGCCTTAAGAGGATAACATGTAGCTGAGACCATCTAGACCATGTAGGAACTGACCCCTGTTGAGGTCCCTATGTAAACTTCTAAGATTCTGGTAGCCTCGTATATAAGTTCCCTTGCTTATTAAACCTGTCACCTACGAACCTGGGGTGGTCTGCCTCTTTCTTGGTCTCCCCTTGTCCTCTGCATACTGAGGACTGTTTTGGATTTCACCCAGGGACTTAGGAGAAGGTTTGTGAACCAACAGGCTGGAGTGGAGGGGGTAAAGAAGTAGTGGAAAAGAATGAGGCCAGAGATGCGACAAGGGACTCCATCACTCTGAAGACTTTGGCTCCTACCTGTGTGATATGGGAGGCCACGTGTTAGACTTGCATTCTTGTTTCATCCCTGAGGGGAGAATATATTAGATTACAGGGGCATAAGAATGGAGGCGGAAAGACCAGGTCATTAGACAATATCGCAATAATGCAAGACATAGCCACTGCTGGTCCTGAGTGTCAGGGGTAGATGTGGTAAGAGAAGGTCAGATCCTGGATATGGTTTAAAAGTAATGCCAAGAAAATGTACTGAAGGACTGGGTGTGTTAAGTTCATTATGTTTATGAAACAATGCTTTTAATACTGCAAATCGACTCATTTGAGGTCTATCTTTCCTGACATGGATTCTCATGCAAACTGTCTTTTGCTGCTCTTCTGCTAAAATGACATGATCGTTATGATTCAGTAACTGAGAAAAACGGCTGCAGTTTCACGTGACAGCTGCCTTCCAAATAAGAAATGTGAAGATTATCCACAGCACGGTTATAACAATAAGCAGAAGAAAATTAGACAAAATAAATTGAAAACTTGTACGTATGGAGGATAATTTTAAAACTCATTATTGTTAACAAGGCACCTCATTTTCTATACTTTCTTTAGCCATTCTAGTTAATATCACTGTGAATTCTATTCTAGCCTTCCACTAGAGTCCCTCCATGTTCCTTCTGGGAAAGATATAAAGATATTTATTTCTTGAATTTACGAACTTAATGAGTTTCCTCTTTTTTATGGATTATACCTGCTTTTACCTATTAGACAAATCTATTTTAAAATCTCTCTCCCATCATTTTCTCTCATAAAATGGTCCATTGAAAAACCTTTATTCATTCAATACTTGAAAATATCATTTTACTATTGAGTTTGTTATTGTTTGATGTTTAAGAAATTTTATACAATATGTTAAAATGTATGCAATATTTCCTAATGGCCTTAATTGAACTAGATATTGCTAAGGTTCCTTCCACATTCGTTTAATGACTTCATGGCATTAAATCATCAAGTGCCTAAATTTTAATTCTCTATCACCACTTGATTAAAATCAAAGGCAGGGCAGAATTGAATAGATAATAATAATATCTGTGAAATACATCTGGCCAGATTACGGAATGCCAGGCTTTAGCAAGTCATTCTGTCACAGAGAACATTTCTGAGTCTTCTAAAGCTACATGTTGATCCACTCAGAAATGCAACACTGTCTTGTGTCCTGACCATCTCAGTGGATACCCACTGGCCCTTCTGCATTCCAGTAGTCCTTGTACCCATCACATCTCTTAGCCCTGTGCTCATTCAGCTACCTTGTGTGTTCCTTATACGTCATTCCTGAATTCCTTTTGTCTTGTGTGGACCTGCCTTAGAGCAGCTGTTCAATGAATGTTTGTTAAATTAGGAGGGCAGCAGGGCACCCTGCAGTGCACACAGGGAGGATCAACTCACATACAGACAATTTTCCCATCTTACCTCTGTCCAGCTTTGGACGTTCCTAGCGTTCAGCTGCCTCTTGTGATTTTCCTCTTACTAATGCTTAATTCTAAACAATCTGGAGTAATTTGTGGGGTCACATGATTGGCATAGCCTCCTGGAGGATCCAGAAGAGAAAGCAATTAGGGCACCCATGTGTATGCAATGCATATTCAATAATTTTGTTTTTAATGTGTGAAAAAAGAATTTCACTGTTTATCATCGAAAGCTCATTATAACACCTAAATAATCTGAACCCCTGAAGAGAACACTTGGCACTTTGAAAGGCGTGCAAATCCTAAAACACATACAAAAAATTTACACAAAGAAAGACCTAAGAAAGGCAGGCAATCTCCTTTGGGGCCAGACATCTCTTGAAAACAAGCATCTGGTCAGTCTCAACAGGTGGATTTACTTCTGAAACATGACTTTAAATAATTAAGGTTACCACGGAAAATATATTCACAAGCAAAAATCCATTCTGTCTTATAGTTGCTTGTGTCATAATAATCAGGTCAGCGTTTCAAGTGTGTGTGTGTGAGAGAGAGAGAGAGACACACAGACAGACAGACGGACAGACAGAGACAGAGAGGGAAGGAGAGAGAGAGAGAAATCACTGAAGACCTTGTCAAAAAAATTTGAGAACCACATTTCAAATTCTACCCTCTCTTGTCATCAAACTTGATGGGATAAAAGTGACAGGATTTATTTATTAGTCTTTTAATGTTCATGTTTATTTGAGTCTCTTTAATTAGACATCCTCTCTGCTTTTGCACTTTTTAGTCAATACAGCGTCAGTAGGACTCGACTCAGTAAACGATATGCTGAGATGTCTCCATGCCTGAGAGAACCGTAACCTGCTTCCTGGTAACGGGGCTCATTTACATTCCTCAGCGATCGATATAAGTCAGAAAAGGGACCGAGATAATGGAAAGTGGAAATGAGAATAATGCAGAAAACTGAAGAGAAAGGGAAAAAAATAAACTGAAGGAGTTGGGGGGAAGAATCACAGATTTAAGGCTAAACAATGGATGAATGTATCTGAGTGTCTGAGTCATTTTTCAATCTACTGTATCGACTGGCTAAGTAGGTGCATCATAAAGGAGAAATTTAGGGAAGAGTCAGAGACAAAAATAATTAGGTCACACAATGTTACTGAATCTGGAATTGGAATTCTGGGCGAGTAGGCAACATTATGTCTACATTGACGTTGCTCATCCTGAAAATGTGTGGTTCTAACTTGTGGTTTTGGAATCATAATGAATCACTTCTTTTAAAGGGGTACTGTGTTTTTTAAATCACCTAGATCAATAAAAGACATTTAGAAATATATAATCCCTTGATGCTGATTTCACTTGGCTTCTACAGGTTCTGGAATCAGCATTCTGTTAGGACCAGAACACTTCCTTTTAAAAGGGAACAAATGTACATCATTATCTATGGGTCTGCTCACTTTCCCCTCACTCTGTTAACTATATGATCAGCTAAGACATATGTATTTACCATAATTCTACCGTTTTGATTTCTTATTTTAGGGAAACATTTCCTAATAGCAGATGGAATGACCTTGTGCAGAATTACTGTGGGGGAAAAAAATCTAGTTTTCTGTCCTTTCTGGACTGTAAAAAAGTATTTGAAAACATACAGGGTTTCAATATTATTATAGGAAGCTCAAATTTCTTTGATTTAAAATGTCATCATCAAGAAAAAAGTCAAAATTCATAATCCATGGGGCCAATGCACATACAAGCTAATCACATTCAGTACTTTTGAGGTCAGGATTCATATCTGAGTCTGAATCAATATTCATATTCCTTCTTGGCTCTTGGTAGATGCAAAATGTTTTCTGCAAAAGGAAGAGCTTCTATTACTTTTATTAAATAGTAGTTTGTTGGCTGTACTTTCCTTGGATTTAAAAAAGATAGTGTAGGAATGGCTATGCTTATAGTTTTCATAGTTTTCAAGAAGTGCTTTTGAGACATGATATTTTAACTTTTGGGGTTTCTATGACTGAACCATAATAGTGTTTTCACTCACTTCTATCTACTTCTTCCTTAGAAATCTAAAAGTGCTGAAGTATACTATCTCAATGATCTTCATAACCATCCCATCAGGTCTAAATAGATTTCTATTTGATAAATATTTGAAAAACCTGCTTCAGATAAAACATCCTTACTGTTCTCCAAAGTATCAAAGAATTCAATCCTCAATCCATCTCCTTTATGAGAATGAGAGCACATGAATCACTTTTTCTAAATCAAAGTTCAGAAATAGAGCTTCTTCCTTAACTTACATGGATTTTTCCCTCCCAAGGAATAATCATCGCAGGATCCTAAGGCAGCCAGGGTAAATTATACAGGGGACAGTCCAGCCAGTTTCACCGTAGTCTCCACCAACTCACTCATCAGTTGTCTTAACCTCTTTAAAAAGTACACTGTTTTGCCAGTAAAAGGAGAGAAAACAGAGAAGGGGAGCAATGTCAGAGAATGATTTTTCTTTCACCCTCTGAGGTTAAAGATAATTTTCAGCTGAGATAATTTTAGAAACATTAACAACATTTCAGTGCATGAAAAAAAAGAAATTCCAAGAAGCCTATTAGAAAAGTCATTCTCTTTCTATCTTGCATCAAGCAATAAAGTATATTAGTTTAATTGTTTATGAAAGGCCTCTCCAGTTGTGTCTTGTTGGAAAGCATGCACTTATTTACATATTATTTATGTTGCCTGAATGTTCACAGCTGTCACCTCAGTCACCCCGTGGCATATAAAATAGCTGGTCCTTGTAAGACACACTTGGCTTAGCCACTGCTGTCTCCAAGTGCATGTAAAGAAGATAAGACAACCCCACAAATAAGTGAAACCCAGTGAGTTGAGTGACAATTCTGTATTTCACAAACTAGCACAGTTCAAATGCCACTTTGAAAACAGACTTACTTTTCAAAACATAAAGTGAAAATTTACTTTTGATTCTTTCTTTAAAAAAAAAACTTAAGTATAACCAAAAAAATGGTAGATTATATAATTATTGTGAACTTGTAGCAACAAATGTTGGATTCTTTATTTAGATTTTTTATTATATTTTAAATTCCAGGGAGAACAAACAGTGCCCCCATCCCTCCAATGTTATTTTTAGTCTCTTGTTAAAAATTTGATTATTTATCAGCCAAATGGCCTTACCTGTCAAAGGATCTTGTTTCCTCATTTGTTCTTCCTCTTACTTTACCCCTCAGGAAAGGTTTCTAGCAAGAAGAAAAAAGTCAGGAGGCCTTTGAGAGTTATTCTATCCTATTGCTCATGGCTGAATTTTAGTCACATTTAGTTTTTGTTCCCGTGGCTTAAACTTCTACTCCCTGCCCTCGTTTTCCAATTTCCATCCACTCCCATAATAAAAGATCCTTACTGTTCAAAGTAAGACAGCATCTTTTTGATTGATTCATTAAAGCAATCGTTTTATTCCTGACATCAGCAATCCATATTTGGACCTCAGGATATGTCCTTTACCCCATAGAGATTGTGCTCACAACCCTAAAGTAAATCATTTGAAAGAACATACCTGGGAATTATACCATATACGCTTTTCAACACATATATTTTCTTTTGAGTTTACTTATGTAATGCAAGAGCAGAAACAAATTGAGTAAGTCTCCTTAATAGAGACTCTGAAAGCTCTGTCTTGCTATCATTGAAGACAAGAGCTGTCAGGAAGCAAACTCTGAAAAGATGCATGCCGCTCTCTCCTCTGTGATGTAAGTAAAACAATCTTGGACAGAGGGGCCGATATCAGACCACAGAACAGCCAGCACAGAGTGGGAAACAATTAATTTCTCAGATGCTAATTCAATGTCACAAAGAAGGAAGGAAGGAAAACAATAAAGCTACAGCAATCTTGTAAACATTATGTAGACCATGAATTAATAAGGAGTAAGAAAAAGGACAAGGAGAAATATACTTTCAGTTCACCTCATGCTAAATTTGATTGGAAAGAGCATAGCACTGCAAAATTGCTTTTGTTTTTATTATTTTTTTTTATCTTCACAGTGGAAGGAAAATTTGGTATTTTTACCTTACCATCCAAGTCAATCATTCATCTTCTCAGCCAATATGTTGAGATAAAAAGTTTATTGCAGGAATAGAGATTGTGTGAGATTCATATTTCCTTATAAGATCAATCAGTAGCTATTTGAATGCTTCTAATTCAACAATATGAAAAAAGAGGGAAATTAAATCACAAAGTAAGTCCACTGCGATGTACCCCAGAGGGCAGTGATTTGGGTATAGAGAGAATCATTGTTCAAGCAAGACCACCTTCACAGCACAGACAAGCACCACGTGGCTGGTTTGAAAATTGCCACCTCTTTCCTCCCAAGGCCCTGTGACCACCCACATTTTAGGGGGTTATCCAGGTAACTTCACATTTTGGCTTCATTTTAAAGCCAGAAGCAACTTAAGTGCTCCATTGTCATATTCCAAAGTAGAAGCTTAAATTGTCTTAAGGGAAGAGCAGTTCAGTCTGGAAAGAAGAGGTCATCAAGTCTTTTGGAATCAAATCACCTGCTCAGCCTCTCCAAGTGTTTCCAGGTTTCAATCCAGCTGCTGTACCAGCTTCCATTGCTTCCAAGACCACTAAGAGAGAAGTTAGAGTTAAGCTTGTGAGGATAATTAGAATTATTGCCTCCGGAATTAATAAACCAGACTTTGCTGTCTCTTGAGTCAGCAAAACAAGAGGTTGAAGACAGATAAAGGACCATTTGAAAGAGGGCAAAATATGCTGTCCAAGCAAATATTCTAGTTGCTGAAAGCAGGGAAAGGCTCCTCAGCCCACACGAACTGAATTTACATCCCAACACTGATCAATTCTTTCTTCTCTTTCCCAAATCATTACTAATGTTTCCTGTAAAAATAGGTGAGGCACCTGAGATTCAAGCTGTTCCATACGTATGTCTCGTGAACATAATAACAATTAAGGGAATAGCAGAGTCAGGAATTCATATTCATTCTTTAGGGCCTTTATCAGCTTGCAAGTTATCATTCGATTAGTCTTTCTGAGATCTATATGCCGTGAAAACATTCATTTAAAAAACTAGTTAAATCAAACTAGAAGCCAATCAGATCATTCAGAGAGCCACAAAATATCCTGAGATTTTGTATTTAACTTACCCAATAATTTCTCTAGTAATTTTGTACAGATGCTGGAGCTTCCTATTGGAATACAGGAGGTGACTAATGAATTTGCTACAGGTACCATTCTCAATGCCTCTTTGGCTAATGAAGTCAAAATGTCTTATGGTTTATGTACTCTAAGCTACGGGGGTGAGGAGATAGTACACTATTAAATCATTTGTAATCTGAAAAACAATTTTCTGCAGAATGTTCCTAAATACATGTAGTCTGTTAATGTTTAGGTTGTCTTGAGAACACTCTGTTCAATTATACAATTGCATAGTCAAGCTGGGATTGGCTTCAAAGTTCTAAGGATGTTTTCTGAAGCACGGAAATAAAAACCTGTAAGAATCTCTAACTGGAGTGAAAGACTTGATGAGAGCTAATATTGACTATCGTAAGGAAGGAAATTTATTTTCATATCCTTTACCTTAGCCATAAGTTCATAAAGTGGAAGAAAATACAAAACCTACCATAATATAATGTGTTAATGTCTAACTGTTTCAGTTGTCTTAACAGGACAGATCACATAGGGCTGACAGTTAATTTTAACATTATCTAGAAGAATATAACATTATTACTTGATCTTGTTTTAGTGTCCTATTAATACACACCTCCGGCAACTAAAACGCATCAGCCCTAGCTTCATGCATCATCACACAGCAAAGGTGTTTATTAGCAGACCGTTAAAATACCCATGTCATGTTTATCTTAAGAATTTACTTGCAATATATGTGTGTTTGTCTCTGACAAGTAGTCACTCTGAAAAGACCCTTAATCAAGTGATCATAGATGATCAGAATACTGCTAGAAGAAATATAATAGGTGAAAGCATGTTTCATCAAATGCTATATCTGCTCTTGATCTATTTATTTCTTCTAGTACCTCTAGGCTCATTATTTTGACTGTATGTCTCCACAATCAACTTGAATTTAATGAACATCCTAGATATTTATTCCTACCAATAGTTGATGTTTAATTAATGTCTTTTAAAATAACTTATTGCTATAGTTATAAAAGTTAATAATTTTACTTTTTATTCTTTGATAACTTTATAGTATAAAACAATGTTATTCTAATACAAATGGCTATTATGTGAATTAGAATGACATCATAGATTAAATAACCTAACACTGTTAAAACATATGGAAAGTTTAAAATGATATGATTTATGATTAGCCTTTGTCTATTGTTAAATATATTGACTCAATACCATTTATAAAAGGATTACCTTAATTTTCTTTCATTGATGAATGTTTTTCTTTCTTTTTCTCTCTATTTTCAAATAACTCCATTTGTATAAAAAAGTGGAATTTATGTCATAATTCAAGGAAGGACTCGGTGGTATTGATGGATAATATTTGTATATGTATTGTAGATTGATTTTAGCATATGCAAAATATCAACTAAATAGCAGTTATTGTGGTAATATGGTATATAATGGAGTGTCCTCCCTAAGAATTAATTCAATTTAAAAGTAAGTAAACTAATATAATGTCACTCTTTAATTATCTAAATGTCTCTGTTTTCCAGACTGTATATTCATTTCCCTTATTAATGTTGAGCGTAAAATGTTGAAATAATGCATCCATGTAAATATATTATTTTTTGAAACTCTCACCACTAAACAAAATATATGAAGCCAAGAGGGTACATTCACACTACTATAGTTACTTTCTTAATTAAATATGCATAATTTAATCATTTATTTATTTAATATTTTATTAAAAAAGCATATTTTGAGAATGTTCTAGGAACTGTGCTTAGGGCACTGAAGGAATAAATAAAACATTTTTTACATGATTAATTTAAATAATTTGAGGAGACTATAGACAGAAATAAATCATTATAATACAGTAAAACTAAGTGAAGAATAGAGATACATAAAAAATACAAAATAAGCATAGAAACTCCAATACTTAAATCTGTACCAAATGTTAGTCTGGGTCCTCTGAGAAGCAAACACTGAGACAGTGCAAGAGATTTAGTGGGGGAAATGCTAGGGAAGGAAAATGATTAGGGACACAGAAAAGGCTGAGACATCTTCAGAATGTCATTTTGCTCCTCCCAGGAGGAGATCTGAATGCTGCGTTTCCATCACTACCAGAAGGCACAACTTACCACACACGAGTTCAGGATCACCTATCCCATGCTTCTCCAGGACCTCCCTCCCCGAGAGGAAACTAGAGGAGGGATGCTGGTGGGATGAACCACAGTCCCACGTGCATTCAATCTCAAGCCAAACTCCTTCTCTCCTTCCTCCACAATCCTTTCCACATGACCCTCACACTCAGGTATCAAGGACTAGAAGTTCTTCATGGCAAACTTTCATTTCGGAGAGGTCAAAACCCTTGGTTATCATAACCTTCTCAGGTCAGGGTTTCTGTGTGTGTCTGTTCACAGATGCAATAGGGAGAGCAAGTAGCAGAAGATACCCAAGGGGATCACCTAGGTTCCAAATATGTTTATCGCCATCCTGTTGTGAAGTTCAGTCCTGTCTTCTCCTACAGGTCACGATCGACATGGCTGTTATAGGATGACTCCTCTTCTTGCCTCCTGGCACCTAGAAACAGAGGGTCCAAAGTGCCCTGGCAGCATAGTCATGTAAGGTACAATGCGACTTTTACTGTGTCCTCTGGCAAGAGTGTAACTGTGGGACCAGGACTTCAGGGACAGGAGAACAAATCTTGCAGTGAGTCATTGAAAGTGACCACAGTGTTATCACCTCTACTTCCCCCTTGATTACCAGATCCACATATCCTTCCTCCTGAGGACACTGGATCATCCAGAGGTCTCTCAATTCATGTGTATACTGCATCCTGAAGGGTGGTGCCCATCTTTTCAGAGTGTTGCTTCTCAACTGGCACTTCAGCTGTCCTATAAAAGGCTTTTCTATAATTCCATAAGACTGGCTGCTTCAGCATGATGGGGTATACAATATAACCAGTGGATCCCATGATTGTCATTTCTCTCCTGAAACTCCTTCACTGCAAAGTTAGCCCCCTGGTCCAATGTTACGATGTGTGGGGCCTATGCCTGTGGACCACACCCTCTGGATATCAGTTATGGCTGAAGCTCAGTAGGAAAAGCAGTTATATACCTAGAATAGGTATCTATCCTTAGGAGGACAAACTGAGGACCTTTCCAGGATAGAAGGGGTTCAGTATAGTTGACTCACCACCAAATGTCTGATTGGTCTTTTTTTTAGCAGATCTTAGTATTGATCTCTGTTGCAGTGAAGCTGTGTCAACCTTGGTAAATGAGAGTTCATGCTGTTGGGCTGATACTAGGCTTAATCTCTGCCACTTTGGCTACTCTGCTCATGCACCAGTTTTGGGGTGATTAATAGTGAAGATTGACTAATGTCAAGTGATCCAGCCTTTTTGTCTATTTGGCTGTTTAATGTGTCCTTCATGGTGAATACTTCTGGGGAGGCATTAACATGCAGAACAAAATTCTTCATGTTTTATATATATTCATGTTTATGCCTCTCCCTCAGACCTCTTTGTTGTTGAACTTTCAGCCTTTTTTTTTTTTTCTTGCAAACCCCTAACTAGATGGCCAGCCCATTAGCCAACACCTAGGAATATATGTCTATATTGTTGCCTCAGATTGATTTTTCCTCCACACAGAATGGACGACCTGTGCCCCAGAAAGCAGGTCTATTTGGGAAGATTTTTCCTCTCCACTCTCTTTTCAAGGCCACCCCTGAACATTGCTGTGATGTAACCATCACATTCACTTTGGTTTGCACTGGAACCATATCCAAGCTCAGACGTTTTCTCTTCCTACAGCTCTCCATGTGGGATCTCCTCTATGGCCAAGGTGTGAGCTTAGGGAATGGTGTTGGTGCATCAGTTGTGGAGCTTGCCATAAGCTGCATACTATATATCTTTACTTCCACTGACATTTCCCATGCCTTGTGGTTTGCCAGATCATATGGTCCAAGCAACAGAGCTTCTCGTACTTCTGCCTGTAACTGCTGCAAAGCCCTTTCTCCTTCAGATGTCACTAAAAGATGGCCAACTTCCGTGATACCCACTATATGGGCTGGAGCAATATTTCTAGGTGTGAAATATATTGCCTCCAGAATCCAAAGGATTGACTGGCTCATGGAATCCAAAGCACAGTTTCTGTGCTTCTGTCTATGTGATAGGAACCTAAAGTAAATCTGTGTTAGTTAGAATTCTCCAGAGAAAAAGAACCAATAGGGTATGAGACGTATTAAAAGGAATTGGTTACCATGATTATGGAGACTGAGAAATCCTTTAATCTGCCATTTGCAAGCTGGAGGTTCAGGAAAACAGGTGGCATAGTTCAAAGGTCAGAGAGCCAGGGAGCCAGTGGTGTAGATGCCAATCCATGTCTGGAGGCCTGAGAACCAGGACCTCCAAGGGAAGAGGATTGATGTCCCAGCTCAAGCAGTCAGGTAGAGCACTAATTCAACCTTCTTCTGTCTTTTTATTCTATTCAGGCCCTCAACAGATCACGTGATGTCCACTCACATCGGGGAGGACTATCTGCTTTACCCAGTTCACCAATTCAAATGCTAATGTCTTTCAGACACTTACAAACACACTCAGAAATAATGTCTAAACAGGTATCTGGATATCCCTTGTCCTAGTCAACTTGACACATAAAATTTACCATTGGAGTCACCATTTCCTCCAGATTTCAAAGAGTCACCACCCTAGTAGTACATTTGTCCCATCCTCTGGGGACTTTTCCAGAATGTCAAATCTCAAATGCTGAGAAAGTCCTCCCAAATCAATAAATTCTGACATCCAGCTTTATATTCAGGCCCCCTTGATCAAGCTATCTCAAAATCCAATCCCAGTGATAGCCTTCTGTCTACTGCTTGTACATGCTACCAAGTTATTACAACCCTTCCAGTGTATAATATCTTTTAATATTCCCAGTCATGTTGCACAGAGATTTAACCCTGGTTTTCTGCCGGATGATCAAGAAAGGAGTTTTGACTAGCTCTTGAAGTGATGGGGGAGACACCAGTTTCTTGCTGAGCTTCTGTAGTATCTTTCATACAGCAGACATACCAACCCTTACCAGGGAAACATGGGGTCACCTCTGCAAGCCCAGAAGATTCGTGAGGGTCTGCAAACCAACATGCTCAGAGGCATCTAACTACATGACTTGTTCCAAGTTTTCGGGACCCAGGTTGTTCATTCTACACCATTGGCCTTTGCATTTCCTGAACATTCAAGCATCTCTTTAGCTTCACAAATCTATTATATTTTTACCATGCTGCTCAGCCTTAGCTCTTCTCTTGCAAGAGGCAAGTTTTGCTTTGTAAGCTGCCAAAAGACAACTTCTTACTCTTACAAGTTGCCATTAGTTGCCAGTTAATGACCCTCAGTTTTCATTATCCCCCATCAGGTGGTTAATACAATTTAGTAATCAGCTAACTCCACTATCTTTGTAGGCTTTGTTGACACTATTACCTTTCCAATGCCCAAATGATCACACCTACAAAAGCATTTCTCCCCGCAAGAACATTTTCCAAGGTACCACTAATAAAATGTTTGTCCACTGGGACCTTACTTTAGACAAGAGATTCTTCTGCCCCTCCTACCAAGCAGGATGGTGTTCTCTTTGCTCGTTGAGTGATAGTTGAGCTGGTCCCATTTTGCCACTTGTGTTAGTCTGGGTCCTCCCCAAAGCTGATGCCAAGACAGGATTAGATGTGCAGGGTCTCTATTGGGGGAAATTTCCCTCTAGTGATGGAAAATGGAGAGGAATCTAGAGGAGCTGAGCTAGCCATTAAACTCTGATACAAGTCTGATCACTGTCAAGGGGAGAGGAAATGAAGAAAGAAGACTCATAGTCTGCAGTACAGTTCTTAAAATGTTTTGGCAAGGCTGAGTCTTCAAGCCAAAGTGGCCCATCAGAGGAGCCCCAAGTCTTACCGAAGTTGACCTCACTTAGTATGTTTTCTAACTCTGTCACTGGCTGGAAGCAACCACTGAGAAGCATAGCGTCAACAGGAATGTGGTGTGGTGATGGATTTCAGATTGGAGCAGCTGGGGCCGTCCAGCTGCTCCAGCCTGTAGATTGGAGCTCCAATCTGCTCCATTATGCAGCCCTACAAGGAGATCTGAGAGGTGTATGTTCATGGTTGACTCACATTTATACCACTTATGTAGAGACATTGTTTAATAATGACACAGAATATTTTTCTTTTTGTTTAATAAAGTTTTCTGAAACTGTATTTGTCTACGGACACAGCCATGTTTAACTCTTTTGAGTTACTGAACATGATTAAAGTAGATAGCACTTATAGTGGCACTGATTATGGAATAATATGGGATGCATAATGAAGGGAGGAAAATCCAATGATAAAAATTTGATTCCTGAGCTTAAAGAGATGGAAGTGGAAGATTTGTACATAAATGAAGCACCAAATAATGTGAATGGACAGTACATTTTGCTGATAAAGTCACTGACCTTTCTAAGTGCAGTGTTTCTCCTTCATTCGTCAGATCATGAGCTCCAAGATAAAAGTTTAAAAAGAGCACAACCATTATGCATATTATAGTAACATGTTACCTAACATCTAACTTGAGTCATCTCTAGCTATCTTAGTAAACAGAGTTAGTCATAGCTCACTAGAAAGTTTATATTTTCCAAAATTAGCCCTATTTAATCTGAGAAAAAATTTAGTATTTCAATACTATAACCAAAGAGTTTCTGTGTCATTCATGTTGCTAAAAAATAAAGTTTGCGTTAAACTTATTTCATCTGCAAACAGGAGACAGAGTTTGTCTTACATGAAATCATTTTCAACTATATGTCCTACCAAACCCTGCCAAACACTAACATTTTGCCCACATAGAATTTATTTTTGGAATGAATGCTAAAGAGCCAATGAGCCCATCTGGCATGTTGGGAAAAAAATAAAAATAAATAGATGTCTCTATACTAGATATTGAATAAATAAGCACATATTTGGTTAAGAACTCAGGTATCTCTTAAAATATGTCAAAATTGACTTTCACAAATTAATGCCAACTTCATTTCAGTTACCTGAATTTTAGTGAAAATTGCTGTTTCTATGACAATAGTATATTCTAGTAGTGGTATTAAGAGGATGTGGTTTCGTTCTACATCTGGGCTCAATATATCTGCTGTTTTGTAAAGACGATAACTTTGTTCCCTCATAAACCGTTTAAATAATGAATGAGGTATATATCATTCATGTGATTTGTTCATTTCAACAATCTGCCCGCAGAAAGCCTATGACGACAGAGAACCTAAGAATGGGTAAATACAGGTCATTACTGTCACAGGGAAAATGAGATCTGGATGTTGTATATTAAATGTCTGTATGATATTTTGATGCCATGCATATAAAAACTCAGTGGTCATTTGAGATCACTACCAGGGTCACTACCAGGAAGGTCACCTTTCTCTACCGCTATTGATAAGTATAAAATGTATTGTATGTTTACTACAAGTTTGTCTTTACCATTGTAGAAGGAAATGAACTGGGTTACATTACAATAATGAACAGTCTGAAAATACAAAATTTAAAGCAAACACTAAATTTTTCTATTTCTCAGATACAACTCTATAATAATAGCAGGACTGATTGTGTTTCCTTAGCAGAAAAATTGTTTCTGTGTCTTAAATTATTCTACAACTGTAGCGTGAAAAATATTTAAAGGTGAAGTAAAAGTTCAATTGTAAGATTAAAAAATATCAATATGAGATTTTTGTGGATTAAATTAGAATTATAGCTATATCAATCAATGTATAAGTAAATAAATATAAGTATGATTATAGATACATGTCCACATAATTTTGTTTTTAAAAATTACATTTTTACAGTAAAATTCCCCCTGGTCTGAAAACTGACAGGCAGGCTTTCAGTTTATACGAAAAATGCATTTTAAAATTATATATAAAAAATAAAACATTCATTGGAAAAGAATTGAAAATATTTTATAAATTTGTAATTTTAGGCTGCTTTCTTCTAATTTATTTTGAGGGTGATTCAACATCTTAACATCTTGGTTCATAATTCAGAATGTGGTTTCTCTGTAGGCAAGTTTGAAAAGACTGTAAAGACGATTATTCAGGGAATGAAAATAAACTTGTTAAAAATGAAAGTGGCTTTATTGTTTCAAATTATCCAGCGTGGATACATAAATTAGTTGAATTACTTAGGAAATTGTTCAACACTTCACTTTGCATGTGTAGATACAACCTGAATAATATCATAATAAGGATATTTAAATGTCATACCATGCAAATATATGCGCCTGCCTACAGAGAAACTTTAGGGGGAATAAAATTGCACAATAGTATTTAAATAAATGAGTGAGTCAAGAGAAAATAAAATAGTATATATGTCTGCAATTTTAATACACCTTGTTAGTTACAAATGAATTTATCAAAGTTTTAACTTTTCTGTTGCCCAAAATGTAACAAAATGAATACACCCAAGTAATGACCAAATGAATATGTTTTTAACATTACAGAAAACTGCAAGACTAACAGGCTTCATCTATGTAATAGAGTTTTGTTCTAAATATAATTTTAGAATTTACTTTTTTGTGACTCTAAAAACATTTCCTTATACCCACATTTTAAAAAGAAGATTCACCATTTTTCCCAGTCAACTCTATTTCCCTTCAGACCCACCATTGGGTCTGAATGGTGGGTGCAGACCCACCATTACCATCTCTTCTTAAATTATGGGGGTATGTACGGGAGAAAAGACAAGCACTGTGTTTGAGTACCTCCTCTGTGTGTTACTTACTCATTTGTAAAATTAAAGAAGGCCGTGTTTCCTTTATTTGTGAATGTTAGATTATGTATGGAGAAGTAGTTTTAAACTACATTGTCCTTTAAAAATAGTATTATTAAGAGAACAATAAAAATAATATTATTAACAGTATATTATTAATAATAATATTATTAAGAGAACAGTACAGAACACACCCTCACTGTTCACTGCAGTGGATAAAGAAGATATGGTACCTACTATACACAATGGAATATTACTCAGCCATAAAAAAGAATGAAATAATGGCATTTGCAGCAACATGGATGGATCTAGAGATTATCATACTAAGTGAAGTAAGTCAGACAGAGAAAGATAAGTATCATATGATATCACTTATATGTGGAATCTAAAAAAATGATACAAATGGACTTATTTACAAAATAGAAACAGACTCAGCCTTCAAAAACAAACTTATGGTTATCAAAGGGGAAAGGTGGGGGGCAGGGATAAATTAGGAGGTTGAGATTAACATATACACATTACTATATATAAAATAGATAATCAACAAGAACCTACAGCATAGCACAGGGAACTTTATTCAATATTCTGTAATAACCTAAATGGGAAAAAAATCTGAAAAAAAATGGATATATGTATACGTATAACTGAACCACTTTGCTGTACATCTAAAACTAACACAACATTGTAAGTCAACTATACCTCAATATAAAATAAAAATTAAATTTAAAAAATTAAAATTAAAAGATTAATAATAAAGAATATAGAACAAATATTTGGAAACAGTAACTGCTCAAGAAATGTAAAAACATAAAAGTGTATTTAATTTCCTATAGTTTTATATTCAAAAATATTTGTATTGAAGTCTATAGGAATTAAATAATGAAATATAATTCTAAAAACATGCAGCTATTGATAAAACATATAGTCTTATAAGGTCACTGAAGAATAATTGCTAGTTGTTTTGTTTACTTTTCTTTACCTATAAATAAATAAGGAATACTGTCATGTTGCTAGAAATACAATCTAACAAAGAGCGGAAAGAAGAAACCAGAGATATATTTCCATGATAATGGGCAGCAAAAGTTTGATTCACCAAATTATCATTGAGCATGTACTAAGAGTGCCAGTGGTATTCTATACAATTATAAAGAAACCCTGAGGAAAAATCATGTACTTGAATAGAAATAGGGTTTGCTTTTAGGACTTCAGGCCAAATATTATCAAGCCCTTTGTTCCCTTGTGTTTCGTCCCTGTGTCTTCCTCATGTTTATCCAGAGGTTTCCTCGGTCAGTACAGGTTCAGTTCATATGATTCTGGCATCTTTGGGTGTGAATAAACATATATTTATGAGACTTCTAAGTAAAGTGTCATAGTGGGCACACACTGAGACAAGATATATAATCTTGGGGATATAAACAAAGAAAAAATAAAAGAAAAAAAATAAGTAAAAGTAAAGAAGTGGTTCAGAAGTGATGTCATTATCTGGTGTACCAAGAGGGCCTTAATGTTCCCCTCAGGTTTGTTAAACTTTAGACAGTTTTCTTCCTGACTATAGGCCCAGACCTTTCTTAGAAGATTTACTTTAGAAAGCTTGCAATTGAAAGTTTAGTCTCTGACCCTTTGAGATATATATATTCTACAACCCAGGAATGTCTTTTCCAAGGACCTGGGAGCCACCCCTTTGAAACGTCATCAAGAAAGATGGTGCCCTGTTTCCCAGTCTCTGTGAGATGTTAGGATCCTAACTTAGATAAGCATCAATGAACAAACACAGACAGCCTAATCGCATTGACCAGCATTCCTTCATTATCTTCTAATATTTTTCCACTAGCTCACAGAGCACTTAAAATCTCTCTAGCCTTTTGTTTCAGAGCAGTTGTGTTCATTCCTTCTCCCCTATTTCAATAGTCTTAAATAAAGTCTTTCTTGCCTTTTTAACTGGGCTGGTGTAATTTTCTTAAGCATCAGGTAAAGATTGTTATAAAAACAACCACCTCCTCTTCCTCTGTCTCTCAGTCAAAGAAAAAAGTTTAAATCAGTTAAATAAAACTGAGGATAAAGAGAGAACAAGGCAACATTCCTGGATCTCACCAAATTCAGTGTAACTCAGCAATCTCTTGTAGGTAGAGAATTGTTGAGAAACTAAGTACTGAATTTAATGCTTCTTTTTCTTTGTATATACATATATACTTAAATAACCAAAACAAACAACATCCTAGTGGGTGAGTGGGAAGAATAAAATTTAGGGTAGTTCATTAAAGGTTTAAGAGATAGCATTCAGTGCCTGATGGCTGACTTTTAAGTAGTTTTTAAATACTCACTTGAAGCGATGCACACAGATGTGCCCTGCATTTAATTGTTTAGTACATAGTCTACCACTGAGAGAAGTTTTCCAATGTCAATAACTTCAATTCAAAACTGCAAAAATATCCTGTCTTCTTTCCTGGAAATGTTACATGCTGAAAAAAAAAAAAAAATTAGTTTCTAAGAAGATAAAAAAGATAAAATGAGATATACAGTATAAAACGTGTTTTAAAAAGAGATACTAGGGGAAATAGCAAATGAGAATGGCTAAAGTTCTGATTATAAATAGATTTTTTTTCCTATGCTGTTTGTAGAAAATTTGAAATATATAGAAATATCTAAAGAAAAAAAAATTATCATTGGCATTTTAATTCAATGCAGATATTATACAGTTCTGGTGTACCTTGTCTTATGTTAAACTCTGAGAAATTCTATGATGAATGGTTATAGATTTATGGTCCTTGCCATCCGGGGGCTTGCATAGCATAGGCAATAACCAGATTAATACATACAATGCCAAATGATAATTGCAATTTATCTAGGTAGGCTTCCTTGGGAACATAAATCTCGAATTCTTATAAAATAAGTAGCAATTAAAGATATAGAAAGGGAACAAAGTAAAAATATTTCTGAAAATTTAGTTGCATTCTGTTTTTCTATTTTTGAGTTATATTACATAACTCATATAAAGTGTGCACCAAAGTAATGCACATGTACTTCAATATATGCCAGAAAAATGACAAATCCTATCATTATGCAAAATCTAGAGTAAACAAAAATATCTAACATAGTCAAATTAAATGGGAATAATTCATATGTTATTCAGAAGTACAAGAAATAAAACTTTCTTAACTTTCTGTACCTTCATCTTTCTCTGATGTCTCCCTGCTTTTTGTTAGTGGGGATAATGAAACAAGATGGAAAGATGATAAAATTTTTAATTAAATAAGTCTCCTCTCATT
The DNA here is from genome assembly GCF_028021215.1 of Eschrichtius robustus. Lineage (NCBI taxonomy): Eukaryota > Metazoa > Chordata > Mammalia > Artiodactyla > Eschrichtiidae > Eschrichtius > Eschrichtius robustus. The sequence goes on from NC_090832.1 coordinate 112,460,880, forward strand.
TAAACATTCCTTTAAGAGGCAAATATTAACTCAATTCACAATTTAAATCTCTAAGAAGAGAGTTTTATTTTCACTTACAAGTAATATCTCCCTTCCTCTTTCACTCAGAGCTAGAGCCTGGGTGTAGGGGGAAGATTATATAATGTCATGGTGTTAAGGGGAAGTCCTATGGTATGCATGTTGTGTTTGGGTTCTCAGTGGCTGGCCTCCAGTGACATATTCTTAATTCAATCAGACCACCGACTCCAATGCCTGTTTCTGCTGAGATGTAATAGATCCCATCTGTTCTCTAAAGGCATCACACTTGCATCTGCTCATGAAATGTGTGGTCTCTGCCATAGCCTCCCAATTTGAAATACTTAAATTCTTTCAATCCCTTTTCATAACCAAACATCTTCAGGTTCACCTGTGTGAACTTAGCACTTGTGTGTTGTGTCACTCCAGTGAGGCATAAAGTGCCTATCTCAACCCCACCGTGTACAAATAAACTGTAAAAAATCAAAATCCTCCTCTCAGTTCCATATAATTAGAATCTTTCCTCTGCTAATGCTGTTTGACTAACACCACAATGTTGGAAAAGAGAAAAATGAATGATGTAGAAGAATAAAAAGAGGTAGACTGGCAGGATTTGGTGCAGATTAATGGTCAAGTGGCCAAGAGAGGACTGATTCTCAGCTTTCTGGCTTATGAAAGTGAATGTTTTAGAATGACTCTCACTGAAATTATTAAGAACAGAGCAGGAGTAAGTTTAGGGAGAAACACAATGATTTTAATCTGAGCTTTTTTGACATGGCTCAGCTAAAATATATGCAAGTGGAAAAACTGAGTTTATATTGAGAAAAATTCCAACCCTCAGTAAGAAGGTATGGAGAGGATTATCCTCAACTTGATATAGAACAACTTTTAAATGAACAAAAACAAAAACCCTACAGCAAATATCATATAGAATGGTGAGAAATGGGTACTTTGCCCCTAACATCAGGAACAAGACAAGGATGTTTTCTCTCATCATTGTTATTCAACACCATACTGGAAGTTCTAATAAATAAAATAAGACAAGAAAAGAAAATGGAGGATATACATATTAGAAATAAATAAATAAAACTATCTCTATTCACAGATGACATAATTGTCTGTGTTACAACTCTTTCAAAAACTTCAGTAAAAACAACAACAAATTTTGTAACAAATATGTGTGTATAACAAGATTACAAGATTGTGGGTTATGCACAAAAGTCTATTACTTTCCTACAACAGCAATGAACAACTAGTGTTTTAATTTAGAAAACAATACCATCTCCAATAACACTTCAAAAATGAAGCACTTAGGTAGAAATCTAGGAAACAATGTATGTTTCAATTTACAGGCAAAAATCTAAAAATCCCTGATTCTAAAAAATCAAGGAAAATCTAAGAATCTGAGATATTTTGTGTTCGTGAATTAAAAGACTCAAGATTATAAAGATGTCAATGTGTCACAGCATAATCTATAGGCTCAATACAATCACAATCAAAATCCTAGCAAGCAATCTTGTAAATATTGACAAACTGATTGTAAATTTTGTATGAAAAGTCAAAAACCCTAGAAAAGCCAAGAAAATAATCAAGAGTAACAAAGCTGAAGGACTAATGCTACCTGATTTCCAGACTTATCTTTAGGACAGAGTGCTACTAATGAAAAAAGTAGATCAATTGAACAGAATAGAAAGGCAGAAATAGACCCACACAAATATAGTCAACTGATTTTGAAAAAGGAGCAAAGGTAATTCAATGGAGGAAAGACAGTATCTTCAAAAAATTGTACTGGAACAATTGAATTTCTATGTGCAAAAATGAAAAAACAAAGACCTAGACACAAACCTTACATTTTACAAAAACTTAACTCAAAATGGATTATGGAACTAAACATAAAATTTAAAACTATAAAAATTTTTGAAAGAAACAGGAGGAAATCTACATGACCTTGGGTTTGATTATAATTTTTTAAAATATGACATTAATAGCACAACCCATGAAAGAAAGCAAATGATAAATTAGATTTAATTAAGACTAAAATGTTCTGCTTCTAGAAAGACACTGTTAAAAGAATATGGCAAGCCACCAACTGGGAGAAAATATTTGCAAATACTTATCTAATAAATGGCATGTATCCAAAATACTCAGAGAACTCTTAAAACTCACAAATAAGAACATAAACAACCCAATTTAAAATGGGCAAGAAAAATAAATAAATAAAAATAAATAAAATGGCAAGAGACCTAAACAGAAACTACATAAAGAAGATATACAAATGTAAATAAGCATGTGAAAAGATCTTCAACACAATTTGTCAATTAGAATTGCAAATTAAAATAACACTGAGCAATTAGCACATACCAATTAGATGGATAAAATGAAAAAGATGAAAAAAGAGAGGGAGAGAGAGGGAGAGAGAGAGATTGAGAGAAGAAAATCCTGACAGTAGCAATTGTTGGCAAGAATGCAGAGCAACTAAAACTCTGATTTATTGTTGGTGGGAATGAATATTAGTTGTCATTTTGGAAGATAGTTTGACAATTTCTTAACAAAACTAAACATATTCTGATGATATGATTCAGCAATCATGCTCTGAAATATTTACCCAACTGATTAAAAACTTATGTACACACAGAAGACTGCATGTGAATGTTTATAAAAACTTTATTCATAATCACCAAAAAAAGGAAGCAACAATATGTCATTCAGTAGGTGAATGGGTAAACAATCTATGGTACATATAAACAATTGAATACTATTCAGCAATAAAAACAAATGGGTGAGACTTCCCTAGTGGTGCAATGGTTGAGAATCCACCTGCCAATGCAGGGGACATGGGTTCGAGCTCTTGTCCAGGAAGATCCCACATGCCACGTAGCAACTAAGCCTGTGCGCCACAACTACTGAAGCCTGCAAGCCTAGAGCCCGTGCTCCGCAACGAGAGAAACCACCGCAATGAGAACACGTGCACCACAATGAAGAGTAGCCCCTGCTAGCTGCAACTAGAGAAAGCCCGGGTGCAGCAATGAAGACCTAAAGCAGCCAAAAACAAGCAAACAAATAAATAATGGGAGGAGGAAAGAACACCTTCAAAGAAATATATGATACTTAGAAGTATAAAGAAAACTAGGTACTACAGACTGAAAGTTTGTGACCCCTCTCCAAGTTCATATGTTGAAACATCTCCTCCTATGGTAATATTAGCAGGTGGGGCTTTTGGAAGGTGATTAGGTCATGAGGGCAGAGCCCTCATGAATGGGATTTGTTCCCTTATGAAAGAGACCCCAGAGAGCTCCCTTGCCCCTTTTACCATGCGAGGACAATGCAACCTGGAAAAGGGCCCTCACCAAAACCTAACCATGCTGGCACCCTGATCTTGACCTTTCAGCCTTCAGAACTGTGAGAAATAAATGTCTGTTGTTTATAACCCTTTAGCAATCTACTGAATGGGCTTAGACACAAGAGAAAAGTATAACATCAGTGAAGTCAATGAAAGAAAATAAGGCAACCAAATAGGATGTGGAAGAAATGTAGTAGAGAATCAGAAATGAGATTTCTGAAGTTTGACAAATAAAGCACCAACCATAATAAATACTCTGAAATGCCAACCAGATCCACTTCTTCCCCAGGAATGGAAGATTACTCTCCCAACTTCTGGTAGCATAGATGGAAGATGGTTCTCATACATCAGTCCTCTTTGGAAATTTCCATAATAAGGAACAAATTTCATGGGGATTTTCAAATCAAAACTAACACAGGCAAAGAATAAAATAAATTAAACTGGATCCGTATGAGGGATGCTTTGATAAACAACAATATTTCACAGATTAAAGCTCTGATTTTTATTAACAGGTAAGATAATTTAGTTGTTATTTATTACTAGTTTCACAGGTTCGCTTCCTCCAAGAAGCAGACTCTGAGATAAAAGTTAGTGAGTAGGTAGGTCCTTAAGGATTTTTCTTGGGATGGACACCTACCTGTGGGAAAGGGAAAGAAGCAGGAGTAGGCAGAAGGAAAAGTTGAGCTACACTTCTGTCCCAGGAAAGGTCTCAGACATCTCACAGGAAGTTTTGATGGTGAGATGGTCTATCAGAGCTGACCTGAATTAGGGAGAAGTGACTGGGCACTTACATTTTTTCATGATCAGTAGTTTTTGGTTATGGGTTGCCACTGGTAGGAGCTGTGACTTTGGGTATGGCAGTTTCTTCAACCAAAGCCATTCCTAAGGAATGGCTTTTTTAAAGTAGTATTTATAATTTTGCCAATCTACAGACTGCTACTGTAAAAGACAGTTCATAATTGCTTACCTTAGTTTTCACTAGAAATTAAGGTTTTTGAGAGTTGATAATTCTAAATAAAATATGTAATTAAATCCACTAAAATTATTCAGGTATACATCCTTGTATGCAAAGAAAAAGAAAGTATAAAGAAATGAGATCATTTTGTTAAGGGAAAAGGAAATATTTTCGTCCCAAAGAGAAGTTAAGAAGAGAGAGAGAAAAAAAAAATGAAAGCATAGGACAAAATAGGAAGGTAAAAAGGGAAGTTATAGAGGTTTGTGAAAAAGAAACCCTGAGAAAAAAGGTTCTGTATATGAACAAGACTGGCTAAAATTAAAATAAATTTAATTGAGTAAATGAATTCTAATATTAAATATAAGATGGCACAAGACCTTAATCTGGTTTTCTCTCTGTTAAGAGGACAAAGTTTTCTTGGAATATTGATCTGCTTTTGATAACATATTGTAATTTTTTTAACCTTTTAAGTAATCTGTTATATCTTTCTGCATCTGCCTTTGAAATCTTTGGTCACTTTTGCTTGGGTGGATAACTAAGTGTTGTTTCACAGTGAGTGACTGACCTAGGATCCTATTTTACCAAGTGTTTTAAATCCTTTGGATATTTTTGACAAACTTTTCAAAAATCAAATTCTAAATGAACTTTTTTGACCTCTAGCTGACTTTGAAGTTTTCCAGGGGGATCCTGAAAACCTCAAAAGATTTGTTTTCTCCCATTATCAAAGAAAGATATTCAAATAATTTATTTTTTTTTTGGTTAAATTACATGAGAAGTGTGAAAAGACTGGTGATAAACTTTCTTAGGTTATATTGTATTAAATGTCGTTAATATAAATGTTCTAGAAATTACGTGAATTTCTAAAATTTAAATTTCTCCTGGTATAATGTCATCCGTCATAATTTTGGTTATAATTTTAATGTTGCATGTAACAGAAACAACCAAGTTTCTTTGTCTATTACATTGTAATCATGTATTTTACTGTGACTTTTTAAGTCTTTAGTCATTCATAGACAGTTATATTTCTTATTCTGATACTTTTTTAAAAATGCTTCATCTTCAAGAAGATTCATAGAAAAGACTTTTTGACAAGTACAGATTTCTGACAACTTTCAAATCATGCCACTAAACTGAGTAAGAAATTAAAGAATTCTAATGGAAAAGCTGATGGCTTCATAAAATACTTACAAAAGATCAAGATCAACAAGATTTAGTTACAAAGAACTGAGTGAACTGATGAATATGTCTATAGATTTTACAACTTTTTGTCTTAAATATTACTGGATTTAAGCTTTGTTTTTCAGATATAAGAAAACCTTTCCCCTTAAGCTAATTATCACTTACAGCAATTTGGTAAATTATACCTTTGTAAGCAGAATTGAAACAATAATTTTTCACTCTACTTGATCTCTCCAGAAATTGGAAGCTCTTAGGTTATCAGTAACCTTACAAGGTAAATAAGGAAGGATGACTCCTGGAAGGTGCAGGAACATCTCAAGATATTTGGGGTACCTCAAGAAGTGAGGAACCCATCCAAATCTGTAGATACTGCAGGCAGAATCTGAGGGCAAGTCTTTGGCCTTGCTTTCCTGGCCTTGAGACACCTTTTCAAGTTCAATCTGAGACTTCTTATGAAAATTTCCAGCAAAGCCAACTTAAAAGACCTTGAATGAACAATTACACTTATGTAAATAATCAGGTCAAGTTTATTGAAACCAGAGTTATTTTGCAAACAAATTAGTCTTAATTTGACTATATTTGGTAGAAATTAGGGTAATTTTAAAGGGAAAAAATGTTTACATAGATCTTAAGTTCTAGTGTTGTTAATTATCTTTGAAGTTTGATATTTACTGCCTAAGACTCACTTCCTAGATGGCTTCTGGTTGCTATGTTACATTATCACAAAAGTTTAACTGAATTATTAAAAGGGTATTCTAAATTTGCTTCTGAAGCTTATCACAGTAATCTATCTTTGGATGAAGATCAGATGTCACAGGACCTGCAACCAGGAGTTATTCATACTGGAAAAGACATCATTTAAAGGACATTCTCCAACCTAGATGGAAGAACACTTATCAGAGGAGAAACTATACCCACCCCAGGATATGAAGATGACATCAGATGACAGCTATACCAAAATGCTGGACCTGAACTGTGTGAATATTTATAGATTTTTACTTGATTTCTTGTGCTTTTTCACATAAATCAAATGATTTTCCTATTATGGGTGCAAATCCTATGCAGAGGTCAAAAATTAATCCAATTGTTAGATTTATGGCCAATTACCTATGTCCAGTACTTCTGGGTTACCTTGGTGGATTTCTCCTCTCCAAGGCTCTGACTGGCTGGCCCTTGGGAAAGTTATTCTAGAAGAAAAAGTTATAGTTCTGTTTGGGCCACTGTTGATATTACTAGATGGGACACCCTCACTTGGTTGGTCAAAAATACTTGTTCCGACCATCTCCATAAATATGAATTATCTTTAAACGTTACTCAAGTTCAGTCCCAGAAGTATCAATCAGGTACAGGTGGTTCTGGCTATACATGCTGATCAGTTAAAAGATAATCAAAGGCTACCCTATTATCAAGAACAACCTTGGTCAGAGTCCAAAGATTTTTCCTTGGAGCTAATGTCTTAACAAGGAAATCTGCAATATCTTCATGAGTTAAGGAGAGATTTCTGATCATAGCCCCATTTACATTTATTCTTAACCAGGGAAGTAGGGCCCTGCCAAAGGAAACAAACCCCAAATCATAAGCCTCTGAACAGGTCCTTTCTACAACTGTTAGAGTCACAGTTAGATAATCTAAGAGACATTGCCCCATTATACACTAGCCATCTAGGCATTCGTGGACCCAAGGAGAATGATAACCACCACAGACAAAGATAAATCTTGTCAGGGCACAGTTACCCATTCAGGCCAGGAGTCAGTCAGGATTTCAGTTCATGTGGGAAGAGAATCTTCTACCCTGAAGTAAAGAGTCATCTTAAGCTGTCGAAATGACCCGCCACACACAAACACCTTAACAATGGCTTGGGAGATACCTTTGTAAGCCAATGCCAGAGTAAAAGAAAGAAAAAAAAAGAAAGTGTTTCACATTTGGTTAAAGTGTGAAGTCTTGATCCTTTGTCTTGGGCGGAAGCAGTCTACTTAGATGTCAGCTACTTCCTTTCCTTGTTAATTGGATTCAGAGGACTCCAGCATTTGTACAGACTAAGCATTTGTCAGGTGGAGACTTCTTTACCTGTGACATGTTTACTCCAGGCTCAATACCTTCCAGCTTTCATCAGTGTCAGCGTTCAGGAACAATTTGTATGGTCTCTTCCAAAGGGGCTCAAGGGCAGCCTTCGTTCATGGTAATTCAAAATCAGAAGGGCAGGAGAGGACTTCCCTAGTGGTCCAGTGGTTAAGACTCCATACTTCCAATGCAGAGGGCATGGGTTCGATCCCTGGTCCCCCTGGTTGAGGAAGTTCCACATGCCACGAGGTGCGGCCAAAATAAATAAATAAATAAAATAAAAGAAGGGCAGGAGAAAATCAAAAATGTTTGTTTGGTGAGTTGTAGCCAAATATTGATGGAAACTAAAAGAATTCAGTATCCAGACCAGTTTACAGGTACATAAGAAAACCTCAAAGGTAATTAACAGGACTAAAAACTAATATTGACAAAGATGCAAATATATTTTTTTTCTCTACAGTTACCCCCATTTTTTACCAAAGAAAATCACAGTAAAACTAATTTGTTTGTGTTAAACTTGACCTGATTACTTATATATGAGTGAAGCAAGAATAGTAATTGACCATATAATTTCATTTTTAAGATTGCTTTGTTGAAACTTTCCTTAAAGAGTCTCAGACTTTCTCTTCAATGCCATTTGAGCCAAAGCCTTGGTAATATAGCCAATGTTTCCAAATGTGTCCCTTTATAAACACGAAAATAAAAATGCTAGGAGTTTCTGAATTCTGGAGGGAACACGTAAGAGAAGAATTAAATGTTTTAACGTTGTTCACAATGGCATATCTTACCAAATTTGAGGGCTTAAGAGAAAAATTTATTTAAATATGGAAAAAAATGATTAAAGGACCAGCAATATTTTAAACACAAAGTCATAAAAACCATCCTCATCAGTTCATTCAGTACCATGTATTAATTTTTTTTCTGCTTGAATCCAGTTTTTTCATTAGTTCTCTTGGTCTTGCCTGATGATTGAGGTAAGGACAGTGAAAATTCCAAGAAGTTTGCAAGGTTTTTGTTAAGGTTTATATGGTTTGTCCAGTGAAGTGGGTGCCTTGATCACCAGAGATTGTGGAAGGTATACCCCAAGTGGGAAACACATTTTCTAACAGTTTCTTTGCCACTGTGAGTGCATCAGCATTGTGAGAGGGGAAGGTTTCAAATCATTTGGAAAACACACACAATAACAAGAACGTATTGATAACCCAAACTAAGTGGTAGTTCAGTGAATCCAGATGGAGGTGCTCAAAGGTTCAGAGGGAGGAGGTCTGAGGCCTCTAGGAACAAAAATAGTTTTTCTTAAATGTACTATGGTGGGTGAATTTATTCAAAAACTGAAAAATGGGGTTTGCTAGGGAGCCAGCAGTAACCCAGCAGCTGTCTTGTGTTTCCCATAGCTGTGACTATTTGTTTAATTTACAGTTATTGTTTACACATCTACATTTCTTTGATTCATGAGCCGACTGTTGCCATGTTATACAAACATCAGGATGACAAAAGTCTAGCAACAAGTGTCATTTTTTGCAGAAGCAGACTTGACTTTATACACATGTGTCACAGTCCTTATAGATTCAGTTGCTGCTGTTTTTGCAGGAAAGCCAGCCAGGGCATTTTCCTGACGCTCAGGTTCAGTCCTTTTATTGTGAGCCTCAATTTTGACAAAAGAAATTTCAGAAGGTAAAAGAATAGCATTAAGAAGATCATTTACTTGTTGTTATTTTAAAACTGTGGTCCCAGAAGACATCATACAACATTTTAAGATAATAACTAGAATCATGAGTGATAACATTGTTATCAAACTCAGGTTTAGCTGCTCACCACTCAAAAGCCAGTATTCAAGAGGCAAATGTTGGTAGAAAGGAAAGTTGTTTTCATCAGAAAGCTGTCAGCTGGGGGAGAAGGTGAACTCATATCCCCAAAAACTAACTCAAGATTCTGCTCAGCCACGAAAATGTTTAAAGGGAAAAGGAGGAAGTAATCTGAGGTAATCATTGAGGCAGAGGTTAGGTTCTGCCTCACTTTCCATTGTGTGCAGGCTGGTTGACTCCTCAAGATCTTTCTTCAGACATTATCTTGCCCATGTGGTCTGCCTGCAGGATTGCCAAGGGGACCTCTGTGGGTAAAGAGCTTCTCATTCTTTAACTACTTAATTCTTCATCCCTACTTCTTTTAATCTAGGGAAAGAATCAATAGGTTAGACAAGGTATTGTGTGCATTTAGTAGAGCATAAGTCAAGAGTTAGGTTAAATATTACCTAGTGATTTAATTTTTATAATTAAGGTGTAGGGGGACAGAAGTAGACAAACAGGAAAGAGGCAAAAGAGCTACTTACAACATTATACCAGGACATATCAGATTTCTAATAATTTCACACAATTTCTAGAATATTTGTGTTAATAACATATATCTACACAAATATAATCAAAGGTTTAGCATCACTTATTTGACAATGCTTCGCATATAATTTAACATATCAAATAAGCCCTAATTAGTTTAATAGTTCTCTTTTATTTTTTAAGGAGAGGGAACAAATATTTTGAAATGTTCCAAGGGACCTCTGGAAGATTTCAAACTTAGCTTGTAGTCAAAAGAATTCATTTAGAATTTGATTTTAGGAAGTTGGTCAAAAATATTTTTTAAGTCTTAAAACTTAAAATTCTTAAAACACAAGAGGATCACAGATCATTATGAAATGTAATACTTCATTATCTATTAGCAAAACTTAACTCTTTTAATATTAAGAGGATTTGTTCTACTTACATAATCAAAGACCTGAGTAAGACAACATAAAACACACAAAAAAATTTTTCATAAAAACAGAATCTTTGCTTTCTAGGCAGGGTACTTAAAAGGTAAAGAAAAACCTTTATGTAATTAGAGCAGACTAAGAAAAATTTATCCTTTTAGTAAATAAAAGGTAATTAAGTTCTAGTTTTACATAAGTGCATTATTGATATTAAAGATAAAATTTTAAAGCTCTTATAATAACAATTCCATTTTAGCCAGCTCAATTATACAAGGTAAAATTCTCTCTCTTTTTTTTTTTTTCTCTATGTCTCTTTCTTTCCACATACATTTAGTTTGACCTTCATTTTCTTCCTTCCCTTTCTGAATAACCAGAAGCTCTAGTTTAGGTAAAATCACTCTCATTTCCTTTAACAATAATGTATCTTCATTCCTCATAATTATTCTCAGCCGGAAACATATCCTATTTTTCTTCAATTATACATATTAGAATTTTTAATCCTTAGAAACCCTAATTTCTAGTGAAGAATGAGAAATAATGAGCTATTCTTTACATTAGCATTCTGCAGATTGGCAAATTTGTAAATACTTTTTATAATTTCCAGAAACATGTACTTTTTCATAGAAAATTTCTCAGCATGGCACCAAATAGACCCAAATATCTATTTTCTCTATAATAAGAAATCAAGAGTAGTAAAGCCTATGTTCAGTAATTAATATTTCACTGTTTTACCTTATCCTATTTAGAAATTGGCGTAGATGCCAAATAAAGAATGTCACTCACCAACCAGCTCTATAGGGATTAGATCACTGGCCACTGCAGTTGCTGACCTTCAACACCCCTGGAAAGGAGTTCAGGGTGGAAATTAGGAATGAGGTATTCTGTGTTCTGGGAAAAACCAGCAGAACAGACCTTTAGATAGTTTGTTTTAGAAGAAAATTTTATAAACCCAAATTCTTGCATCTTCTCATACCTAGAACAGCAATAAAATCATAAACACAGACATCTGTTTCTTGTGACTAGCAGCAACCTTCTACCAAGATGTGTGTTTGATTTCAGGTACTCCCTTCACGAAGATCACGTATATACTGACCTGCTCCTCTACCTCTTTGGAGCAGTTCCTCAGAGCTGTCTGAGAGGCTGTCTCCTGGGCTACAGTCCTCAGTAATCCCTCAAATAAAACTTAACTCACAGCTCTTATGTTGGGCATGTTTTCTTTTTTTTGTTTCAGTCTACTAGAAATTTAATAAACTTCTATCATTGAATTTAATTTAGCATGACTCTAAAGTTTCAAGTTACCAAAATGATTTTGGAAGTTATTTTTAAGGGCACATACCATAAAATATAACTTTTGATAAAAAGTTTATATCTGTAAACTCTTACATCTATCTAAATTATTTGCTCCCAACAACTATGTTTAGATTACCCACAAAATCTTGAGACACTAGACAAAATCAGCCATCATTCTAAGTTATTTTTGCTGACCAATTTCCTAACAGAGATAAGATGAACTTATTGGTTAGAATAAAAGTTTTTTATTTGCATTATATTCAGTGTTGATAACTTTAAAGGCATGTCTGTTTGAATTAAACCAGCAAATTTCAACTTTTATTTACTGAAGATTGTCTCAGATCACATGAATTTTAAAAGCATTTTGATTAGTTTCTGTTAATGCCCCATCCTCACAAGAACTTGCCTTCAAACCAACTAAATAGGACTCTTTTTAAAATTAATTTTAGGAATATCATTCAGAGGTAGGAAAATATCACTTACACACATACACACACACACACATACACAACATATAGACTGATGTAAATAGAGACTTTATATTTACTAATATTTTGGGAAAAGATTTGTAAGAGTTCTCATTAGCCCAATTTTCAAATACCTCCTTTCCTTTTTGTTTTTATTTTTCTTTTCCTTGTCTGATGAGAAACTTCTGCCTAAAATTTGCTTTCCAAAGAATGGCTCTTAGGTCCTAGAGAAGATGGGAGTAGGAAATGTACATCACAAAGGCAGAGATTAAGTGTACGACAGTTCTGTTTCCAATGTCCTGACTTTTTCAAGCATTTTGAGAGGAATAGTGGAGGTTTGGGGGATTGGCAGGAAAAAATAAATTAAAAAGCAAAGGAACTCTGAACTTCTAGAGCCATATCTTCGGCCCTGCATAGATTTACAATAAAAAGACAGTTGTTTCCAGGTTCCCAAATAATTGGGTTGTAGCCTTTGTTTAAGTACCTATTATATCTTTAATTTTTTATTAGCCATGTGCAATGCTTCCTTCAATGAAGATATTTTGGAATTTCAAAAACGTGTGGAGCCTTCTGCATACCAATTAAAATAGACATTCCTATATTAAAAGGATCATACACCATGATCAAGTGGGGTTTATTCCAGGAATGCAAGGATTCTTCAATATAGGCAAATCAATCAACGTGATACATCATATTAACAAACTGAAGGAGAAAAACCATATGATCATCTCAAAAGATGCAGAGAAATCTTTTGACAAAATTCAACACCCATTTATGTTAGAAGCCCTGTAGAAAGTAAGCATAGAGGGAAACTTCCTCAACATAATAAAGGGCATATATGACAAACCCACAGCCAACACCATCCTCAATGGTGAAAAATTGAAACCATTTCCACTAAGATCAGGAACAAGACAAGGTTGCCCACTCTCACCACTATTATTCAACATAGTTTTGGAAGTGTTAGCCACAGCAATCAGAGAAGAAAAAGAAATAAAAGGAATCCAAAACGGAAAAGAAGAAGTAAAGCTGTAACTGTTTGCAGATGACATGATACTATACATAAAGAATCCTAAAGATGCTACCAAAACTCCTAGAGCTAATCAATGAATTTGGTAAAGTAGCAGGATACAAAATTAATGCACAGAAATCTCTTGCATTCCTATACACTAATGATGAAAAATCTGAAAGTGAAATTCAGAAAGCACTCCCTTTTACCACTGCAACAAAAAGAATAAAATATCTAGGAATAAACCTACCTAAGGAGACAAAAGTCCTGTATGCAGAAAATTATAAGACACTGATGAAAGAAACTAAAGATGATACAAATAGATGGAGAGATAGACCATGTTCTTGGATTGGAAGAATCAACATTGTGAAAATGACTCTACTACCCAAAGCAACCTACAGATTCAATGCAATCCCTATCAAACTACCACTGGCATTTTTCACAGAACTAGAACAAAAATTTTCACAATTTGTATGGAAACACAGAAGACCCCGAATAGCCAAAGCAATCTTGAGAATGAATAATCGAGCTGGAGGAATCAGGCTCCCTGACTTCACACTATACTACAAAGCTACAGTAATCAAGACAGTATGGTACTGGCACAGAAATACAGATCAATGGAACAGGATAGAAACCCAGAGATAAACCCACACACATATGGTCACCTTATCTTTGATAAAGGAGGCAAGCATATACTATACAGTGGAGAAAAGATAGCCTCTTCAATGAGTGGTGCTGGGAAAACTGGACAGGTACATGTAAAATTATGAAATTAGAACACTCCCTAACACCGTACACAAAAATAAACTCAAAATAGAATAAAGACCTAAATGTAAGGCCAGGCACTATCAAACTCTTAGAGGAAAACATAGTCAGAACACTCTATGACATAAATCACAGCAAGATCCTTTATTGACCCAGCTCCTAGAGAAATGGAAATAAAAACAAAAATAAACAAATGGGACCTAATGAAACTTAAAAGATTTTGCACAGCAAAGGAAACCATAAACAAGACCAAAAGACAACCCTTAGAATGGGAGAAAATATTTGCAAATGAAGCAACTGACAAAGGATTAATCTCCAAGATTTACAAGCAGCTCATGCAGCTCAATAACAAAAAAACAAACAACCCAATCCAAAAATGGGCAGAAGACCTAAATAGACATTTCTCCAAAGAAGATATACAGATTGCCAACAAACACATGAAAGAATGCTCAACATCATTAATCATTAGAGACATGTAAATCAAAACTACAATGAGATATCATCTCACACTGGTCAGAATGGCCATCATCAAAAAATCTAGAAACAATAAATGCTGCAGAGGGTATGGAGAAAGGGAACACTCTTGCACTGTTGGTGGGAATGTAAATTGATACAGCCACTATGGAGAACAGTATGGAGGTTCCTTAAAAAACTACAAATAGAACTACCATACGACCCAGAAATCCCACTACTGGGCATATACCCTGAGAAAACCATAATTCCAAAAGAGTCATGTACCATGTATCATCAGATGAATGGATAAAGAAGATGTGGCACACATATACAATGGAATATTACTCAGCCATAAAAAGAAATGAAATGGAGGTATTTGTAGTGAAGTGGATGGAGTTAGAGTCTGTCATACAGAGTGAAGTAAGTCAGAAAGAGAAAAACAAATACAGTATCCTAACACATATATATGGAATCTAAGGAAAAAAAAAAAAAAAAAAAAGGTCATGAAGAACCTAGTGGCAAGACGGGAATAAAGACCCAGACCTACTAGAGAATGGACTTGAGGATATGGGGAGGGGGAGGGGTAAGATGTGACAGGGTGAGAGAGTGGCATGGACATATATACACTACTAAATGTAAAATAGCTAGCTAGTGGGAAGCAGCCGCATAGCACAGGGAAATCAGCTCGGTGCTTTGTGACCACCTAGAGGGGTGGGATAGGGAGGGTGGGAGGGAGGGAGACGCAAGAGGGAAGAGATATGGGAACATATGTATATGTATAACTGATTCACTTTGTTATAAAGCAGAAACTAACACACCATTGTAAAGCAATTATACTCCAATAAAGATGTTAAAAAAACAAAATAGATATTCCATTCTGTTTGATTTTGGAGTCTTTGCTTTTAAGCACACTTTTAAAATGATCTTATCTATTGGGAATTTCCTTATAATGGCCATTGTAATTTTAGGTTGTTTTTAGTAAAATCTTGCCATCTAAGATACCTGCATCTTCTGGGACAATAATGGTTAAACATAGAATAAGCAGGCCCACAGGAAAGTGGCATACTCAACTCTTGGGATGTAGAGGATTCTATTTCTTTTATCTAGGCCTTTAATTTTTCTCAGATCCAAAGTAACACTTAAGCTCTTTGGCTTCCAAGATATGCTTTTAGCAATCGCCTTTGCCTCATGTGCACATTAACAGAAACTAGCAGTAACTGAGGAGGCAGAACTGTGAACACTAGAAGTAATCGAAGAACCAGGGACGGGGGACAGGATTGAATAAGCAAGCACCCAGGACTGGGGACTGCAGACTGATTCCAAACCAATGGAGAACGGCAGCTGCCACCAGCAGTTCCCAACCAAGGATGTGGGGACAAACCCAAGGGCAGGGGTTTAGACGTAACTGCAAACTGTCCAATAGGAGGCCTTGTAAGCACCGTCAGCAATTCCCAACAGGGGCTAAATCAGCAGACTCCAGTACATGGAGATTGCAGACTGAGACAGGGAAAGGGTTAAACCAGTATGCCCTACCCACAGTGAGGCCAAACAAACCAAAACACTGGAGTTCGGAGCAGTTTAATGCAGGACTAAGCAAGGAGAATGGGGGACTCTTGCAAAATTAGTGTTTCTCTATGTGTGGGAAGATGCAAGAGTCTGGGCTCATTGAAATCATTCCTTTGACATGTACTTCAGTCATCTGGGACCAGTATCCTGTGTTTTCTCATCCTGAGTCTCCTCAGGGTGCATTTTTTGGGGGTGGCTGCAGTGACTGAGGGCTTGATGGTGGGCATCCTGTTTCCATCTTGAGTTCCCTCAGGGCTCACCTGGGGAGGGTGTACTTTGATGGCGTGATGGCTGCAACATCCTTTGTTTACTAATATGGTAGACAATATTTTTCATACACACCTTCAATAAATGAAATTAATTTTATTGCACTAGGATTTACTAAAAAGTACTTTGGGTGGTATCCTCTATGGCTTTCTAAATATTAGAAACATTTTTTTTTAGATAGACAATTTTGTACCTACTATTTTGATTGGGTAATCACATTTTTTTTTTTTTTATTTAATGGATATAGATTACTTTACTTATGCATCATTTTTTTTAACATCTTTATTGGAGTATAATTGCTTTACAATGGTGTGTTAGTTTCTGCTTTATAACAAAGTGAATCAGTTATACATATACATATGTTCCCATATCTCTTCCCTCTTGCATCTCCCTCCCTCCCACCCTCCCTATCCCACCCCTCTAGGTGGTCACAAAGCACAGAGCTGATCTCCCTGTGCTATGCGGCTGCTTCCCACTAGTTATCTATTTTACATTTGGTAGTGTATATATGTCCATGACACTCTCTTACCCTGTCACATCTCACCCCACCCCCTCCCCATATCCTCAAGTCCATTCTCTAGTAGGTCTGGGTCTTTATTCCCGTCTTGCCACTAGGTTCTTCATGACCTTTTTTTTTTTTTTTCCTTAGATTCCATATATATGTGTTAGGATGCTGTATTTGTTTTTCTCTTTCTGACTTACTTCACTCTGTATGACAGACTCTAACTCCATCCACCTCACTACAAACACCTCCATTTCGTTTCTTTTTATGGCTGAGTAATATTGCATTATATATATGTGCCACATCTTCTTTTTCCATTCATCCGATGATGGACACTTAGGTTGCTTCCATGTCCTGGCTATTGTAAATAGAGCTGCAATGAACATTTTGGTACATGACTCTTTTGGAATTATGGTTTTC
Organism: Eschrichtius robustus; assembly: GCF_028021215.1. Lineage (NCBI taxonomy): Eukaryota > Metazoa > Chordata > Mammalia > Artiodactyla > Eschrichtiidae > Eschrichtius > Eschrichtius robustus. The sequence continues at coordinate 112,477,909 of NC_090832.1, forward strand.
TCAGGGTATATGCCCAGTAGTGGGATTGCTGGGTCGTATGGTAGTTCTATTTGTAGTTTTTTAAGGAACCTCCATACTGTTCTCCATAGTGGCTGTACCAATTTACATTCCCACCAACAGTGCAAGAGTGTTCCCTTTCCTCCACACCCTCTCCAGCATTTATTGTTTGTAGATTTTTTGATGATGGCCATTCTGACCAATGTGAGATGATATCTCATTGTAGTTTTGATTTACATTTCTCTAATGATTAATGATGTTGAGCATTCTTTCATGTGTTTGTTGGCAATCTGTATATCTTCTTTGGAGAAATGTCTATTTAGGTCTTCTGCCCATTTTTGGATTGGGTTGTTTGTTTTTTTGTTATTGAGCTGCTTGTAAATCTTGGAGATTAATCCTTTGTCAGTTGCTTCATTTGCAAATATTTTCTCCCATTCTGAGGGTTGTCTTTTGGTCTTGTTTATGGTTTCCTTTGCTGTGCAAAATCTTTTAAGTTTCATTAGGTCTCATTTGTTTATTTTTGTTTTTATTTCCATTTCTCTAGGAGCTGGGTCAAAAAAGTATCTTGCTGTGATTTATGTCATAGAGTGTTCTGACTATGTTTTCCTCTAAGAGTTTGATAGTGCCTGGCCTTACATTTAGGTCTTTATTCTATTTTGAGTTTATTTTTGTGTATGGTGTTAGGGAGTGTTGTAATTTCATACTTTTACATGTACCTGTCCAGTTTTCCCAGCACCACTCATTGAAGAGGCTGTCTTTTCTCCACTGTATAGTATATGCTTGCCTCCTTTATCAAAGATAAGGTGACCATATGTGTGTGGGTTTATCTCTGGGCTTTCTATCCTGTTCCATTGATTTATGTCTCTGTTTTGGTGCCAGTACCAAACTGTCTTGATTACTGTAGCTTTGCAGTATAGTCTGAAGTCAGGGAGCCTGATTCCTCCAGCTCGATTTTTCATGCTCAAGATTGCTTTGGCTATTCGGGGTCTTTTGTGTTTCCATACAAATTGTGAAATTTTTTGTTCTAGTTCTGTGAAAAATGCCAGTGGTAGTTTGATAGGGATTGCAGTGGATCTGTAGATTGCTATGTGTAGTATAGTCATTTTCACAATGTTGATTCTTCCAATCCAAGAACATAGTACATCTCTCCATCTATTTGTATCATCTTAAATTTCTTTCATCAGTGTCTTATAATTTTCTGCATACAGGTCTTTTGTCTCCTTAGGTAGGTTTATTCCTAGATATTTTATTCTTTTTGTTGCAATGGTAAATGAGAGTGTTTTCTTAATTTCACTTTCAGATTTTTTGTCATTAGTGTATAGAAATGCAAGAGATTTCTGTGCATTCATTTTCTATCCTGCTACTTTACCAAATTCATTGATTAGCTCTAGGAGTTTTCTGGTAGCATCTTTAGGATTCTCTATGTATAGTATCATGTCATCTGCAAATAGTGACAGCTTTATTTCTTCTTTTCCGATTTGGATTCCTTTTATTTCTTTGTCTTCTCTGATTGCTGTGGCTAACACTTCCAAAACTATGTTGAATAATAGTGGTGAGAGTGGGCAACCTTTTCTTGTTCCTGATCTTAGTGGAAATGGTTTCAGTTTTTCACTATTGAGGACAATGTTGGCAGTGGGTTTGTCATATATGCCCTTTATTATGTTGAGGAAAGTTCCCTCTAAGACTCCTTTCTGTAGGGCTTCTATCATAAATGGGTGTTGAATTTTGTCAAAATCTTTCTCTGCATCTATTAAGATGATCATATGATTTTTCTCCTTCAATTTGTTAATATGATGTATCACGTTGATTGATTTGCGTATATTGAAGAATCCTTGCATTCCTGGAATAAACCCCAGTTGATCATGGTGTATGAGCCTTTTAATGTGCTGTTGGATTCTGTTTGCTAGTATTTTGTTGAGGATTTTTACATCTATGTTCATCAGTGATATTACCCTGTAGTTTTCTTTCTTTGTGACATCTTTTTCTGGTTTTTGATTCCAGGGTCATGGTGGCCTTGTAGAATGAGTTTGGGAGTGTTCCTCCCTCTGCAATATTTTGGAAGAGTTTGAGAAGGATAGGTGTTAGCTCTTCTGTAAATGTTTGATAAAATTCGCCTGTGAAGCCATCAGTTCCTGGGCTTTTGTTTGTTGGAAGATTGTTAATCACAGCTTCAATTTCAGTGCTTGTGATTGGTCTGTTCATATTTTCTATTTCTTCCTGGTTCGGTCTCAGCAGTTTGTGCATTTCTAAGAATTTGTCCATTTCTTCCAGGTTGTCCATTTTATTGGCATAGAGTTGCTTGTAGTAATCTCTCATAATCCTTTGTATTTCTGCAGTGTCAGTTGTTACTTTTCCTTTTTCATTTCTAATTCTATTGATCTGAGTCTTCTCCCTTTTTTTCTTGATGAGTCTGGCTAATGGCTTATCAATTTTGTTTATCTTCTCAAAGAACCAGCTTTTAGTTTCATTGATTTTTGCTATTGTTTCCTTCATTTCTTTTTCATTTATTTCTGATCTGATCTTTATGATTTCTTTCCTTCTGCTAGCTTTGGGTTTTTTTTGCTCTTCCTTCTTTAATTGCTTTAGGTGCAAGGTTAGGTTGTTTATTCGAGATGTTTCCTGTTTCTTGAGGTAGGCTTGTATTGCTATGAACTTCCCTCTTACAACTGCTTTTGCTGCATCCCATAGGTTTTGGGTCGTCTTGTCTCCATTGTCATTTGTTTCTAGGTATTTTTTGAGTTCCCCTTTGATTTCTTCAGTGATCACTTCATTATTAAGTAGTGTATTGTGTAGCCTCCATGTGTTTGTAATTTTACAGATCTTTTCCTGTAATTGATATCTAGTCTCATAGCGTTGTGATCGGAAAAGATACTTAATATGCTTTCAATTTTCTTAAATTTAACAAGGCTTGATTTGTGACCCAAGATATGATCTATCCTGGAGAATGTTCCATGAGCACTTGAGAAAAATGTGTATTCTGTTGTTTTTGGGTGGAATGTCCTATAAATATCAATTAAGTCCATCTTGTTTAATGTATCATTTAAAGCTTGTGTTCCCTTATTTATTTTCATTTTGGATGATCTGTCCATTGGTGAAAGTGGGGTGTTAAAGTCCCCTACTATGATTGTGTTACTGTTGATTTCCCCTTTTATGGCTGTTAGTATTTGCCTTATGTATTGACGTGCTCCTATGTTGAGTGCATAAATATTTACAATTGTTATACCTTCTTCTTGGATCGATCCCTTGTTCATTATATTGTTTCCTTCTTTGTCTCTTGTAATAGTCTTTATTTTAAAGTCTATTTTGTCTGATATGAGAATTGCTACTCCAGTTTTTTGTTTTTTTTTTTTTTTGATTTCCATTTGCATGGAATATCTTTTTCCATCCCCTCACTTTCAGTCTGTATGTGTCCCTAGGTCTGAAGTGGGTCTCTTGTAGACAGCATATAAATGGGTCTTGTTTTTGTATCCATTCAGCCAGTCTGTGTCTTTCGGTGGGAGTATTTAATCCATTTACATTTAAGGTAATTATCGATATGTATGTTCCTATTCCCATTTTCTTAAATGTTTTGGGTTTGTTATTGTAGGTGTTTTCCCTCTGTTGTGTTCCTTGCCTAGAGAAGTTCCTTTAGCATTTGTTGTAAAGCTGGTTTAGTGGTGCTGAACTCTCTCAGCTTTTGCTTGTCTGTAAAGGTTTTAATTTCTCCATCACATCTGAATGAGATCCTTGCTGGGTAGAGTAATCTTGGTTGTAGGTTTTTCTCCTTCATCACTTTAAGTATATCCTGCCACTCCCTTCTCGCTTGTAGAGTTTCTGCTGAAAGATCAGCTGTTAACCTTATAGGGATTCCCTTGTGTTTTATTTGTTGTTTTTCCCTTGCTGCTTTTAATATGTTTTCTTTATATTTAATTTTTGATAGTTTGATTAATATGTGTCTTGGCATGTTTCTCCTTGGATTTATCCTGTATGGAACTCTCTGTGCTTCCAGGACTTGATTAACTATTCCCTTTCCCATATTAGGGAAGTTTTCAACTATACTCTCTACAAATATTTTCTCAGTCTTTTTCTCTTCTTCTTCTGGGACACCTATAATTCGAATGTTGGTGCGTTTAATGTTGTCCCAGAGGTCTCTGAGACTGTCCTTAGTTATTTTCATTCTTTTTTCTTTATTCTGCTCTGGAGTAGTTATTTCCACTATTTTTTCTTCCAGGTCACTTATCCGTTCTTCTGCCTCAGTTTTTCTGCTATTGATCCCTTCTAGAGTGTTTTTAATTTCATTTATTGTGCTTGTCATCGTTTCTTGGTTCCTCTATAGTTCTTTTACGTCCTTGTTAAATGTTTCTTACATTTTGTCTATTCTATTTCCAAGATTTTGGATCATCTTTACTATCATTATTCTGAATTATTTTTCTGGTTGACTGCCTGTTTCCTCTTCATTTGTTAGGTCTGGTGTGTTTTTACCTTGCTCCTTCATGTGTTGTGTGTTTTTCTGTCATCTTATTTTGCTTATCTTACTGTGTTTGGGGTCTCCTTTTCACAGGCTGCAGGTTCGTAGTTCCTGTTGTTTCTGGTATCTGTCCCCAGTGGCTAAGGTTGGTTCAGTGGGTTGTGTAGGCTTCCTGGTGGAGGGGACTAGTGCTTGTGTTCTGGTGGATGAGGCTGAATCTTGTCTTTCTGGTGGGCACGTCCACATCTGGTGGTGTGTTTTGGGGTGTCTGTGGCCTTATTATGATTTTAGGCAGCCTCTCTGCTAATGGATGGGGCTGTGTTCCTGTCTTGCTAGTTGTTTGGCATAGGGTGTCCATCACTGTGGCTTGCTGATTGTTGAGTGAGGCTGGGTCTTGGTGTTGGGATGTAGATCTCTGAGAGATTTTTGCCATTTGGTATTATGTGGATCTGGGAGGTTTCTTGTGGACCAGTGTCCTGAAGTTGGCTCTCCCACCTCAGAGGCACAGCCCTGATGCCTGGCTGGAGCACCAAGAGCCTTTCATCCACATGGCTCATAATAAAAGGGAGAAAAAATAGAAAGGAAGAAAGAAAGAGGAAAAAATAAAACAAAATAAAATGAAACTATTATAATAAAAAATAAGAAAAAAATTATTAAGAAAAAATTTATTAAGAAAAAAATTTTTATTTTTTTAAAATAAAGAATAAGAAAAAATTATTAAGAACAAATTTATTAAGATTTTTTTTATTTTTTAAAATAAAAAAATTATTAAGAAAAAATTTATTAAGAATAATTTTTGTAATTTTTTAAAGTAAAAAATAAGAAAAATTTATTGGAAAAAATTTATTACAAAAAAAAAAATTAAGTAAAGAAAAACCAAAAAACAAAAAAACAACAAAAAAACGGACGGACCAAACCCTAAGACAAATGGTGAAAGCAAAGCTATACAGACAAAATCTCACACAGAAGCATGCACATATACACTCACAAAAAGAGTGTGCTCCCAAAGTCCACCTTCTCAATTTCTGATGATTCGTTGTCTATTCAGGTATTCAACAGATGTAGGCACATCAACTTGTTTGTGAAGATTTAATCCGCTGCTTCTGAGGCTGCTGGAAGAGATTTCCCTTTCTCTTCTTTGTTCGCACAGCTCCCAGGGTTCAGCTTTGGATTTGGCCCCGCCTCTGCATGTAGGTCGCCTGCGGGCGTCTGTTCTTCGCTCACACAGGACGGGGTTAAAGGATCAGCTGATTGGGGGGCTCCGGCTCACTCAGGCCGGCGGGAGGGAGGGATACGGATGCGGGGCGAGCCTGCGGTGACAGAGGTCTCCGTGACATTGCAGCAGCCTGAGGCGCGCCATGCGTTCTCCTGGGGAAATTGTCCCTGGATCACGGGACCCTGTCTGTGGCGGGCTGCACAGGCTCCCAGGAGGGGCGGTGTGGAGAGTGACCTGTGCTCGCACACAGGCTTCTTGGTGGTGGCAGTAGCAGCCTTAGCATCTCATGCCCGTCTCTGGGGTTCACGCTGAGAGCCACGGCTCGCGCCCGTCTCTGGAGCTCGTTTAGGCGGTGCTCTGAATCCCCTCTCCTTGCGCACCAGGGAACAAAGAGGCAAGAAAAAGTCTCTTGCCTGTTCGGCAGCTCCAGACCTTTTCCCGGACTCCTTCCCGGCTAGCCGTGGCACACTATCCCCCTTCAGGCTGTGTTCACACCGCCAACCCCAGTCCCCTCCCTGGGATCCGACCTCCGAAGCCCGAGCCTCAGCTCCCAGCCCACGTCCACCCTGGCAGGTGAGCAGACAAGCCTCTTGGGCTGGTGAGTGCTGGTCGGCACCGATTATCTGTGCGGGAATCTCTCCGCTTTGCCCTCCGCACCCCTGTGGCTGCGCTCTCCTCCATGGCTCCGAAGCTTCCCCCCTCTGCCACCCACAGACTCTGCCCGTGAAGGGGCTTCCTAGTGTGTGGAAACCTTTCCTGCTTCACAGCTCCCTCCCACTGGTGCAGGTCCCGTCCCTATTCTTTTGTCTCTGTTATTTCTTTTTTCTTTTGCCCTACCCAGGTACGTGGGGAGTTTCTTGCCTTTTGGGAGGTCTGAAGTCTTCTGCCAGCATTCAGTGGGTGTTCTATGGGAGCAGTTCCATATGTAGATGTATTTCTGAGGTATCTGTGTGGAGGAAGGTGATCTCCGCATCTTACTCTTTCGCCATCTTGCCCCGAACCGGTAATCAGATTTTTAAACAACTGAACTCTGAGATTCAGTGTGATGTGCTTATTATTTTAATATTTTGTAATTTATTTATTTAATTAATTTTTTTGTTGTTGACTGTGTTGGGTCTTTGTTGCTGTGTGTGGGCTTTCTCTAGTTGCGGCGAGCAGGGGCTACTCTTCGTTGTGGTGCACTGGCTTCTCATTGCAGTGGCTTGTCTTGTTGCAGAGCACGGGCTCTAGCTGCACAGGCTTCAGAAGTTGTGGTATGTGGGCTCAGCAGTTGTGGCATGTGGGCTCAGCAGTTGTGGCTCATGGGCTCTAGAGCACAGGCTCAGTAGTTGTAACTACTACGGGCTTAGTTGCTCCGCGGAATGTGGGATCTTCCCGAACCAGGGCTCAAACCCATGTCCCCCGCACAGGGAAGTGGACTCCTAACCACTGCGTCACCAGGGAAGCCCCTATTTTAATTTTTAGTGAAGAAAATATATAGCTCTATAATTATATTTCAGGTAGAACTCCTCCTGATAAGATTGTAGATATAATGGAGATGAGTTCTAGTGAAAATATCACACATGAGCCTTGTTAATCAACAAGAAATAGTAAAAACATTTCAGTTACGGAGCCCAAAATAGACCTGCTGTCCATGAAAAGTCATGCAGTCTAGACTCTGGAATTCTTGCCTAGAATGTTGCAACCATTATTTGAGCTTTCTCCTACTTTGCAATTAGTGATAGACAGACTTAACAAAGCTGGAGAAGCTGAGTTTGGCTTAATTGACCATGTGAAAAATCGGATATTTGCCAGTTGCTACTCTGAATTATCCTGACATTTGAAGTGTTTGTTCAAACCAAAATTATTTTCAAGCAGGTTCAGAAACCTGTATTTACCAGATAAATGAGATCTTCTTTTCCCCTTGTTTTTATTGTCCTTTAGCATATGCCTTTTGGATGCTACCATTTCTCCTAATCAGGGAGCCGACAAGAAAAGAAAATCAGTGGACCTGTTATTATATGACAGTGATAAAAGCTACCTTCTCTGTTTTTTAAAGAAACATGCCTGTCGATATTTTTAACTAAGATTGTGCACATCTGCCATAAGAAAAACTTTTAGTGAAAGGTCTTATGTCATAAAGAAATTGGCTTCAGCAAAGTTTTTTGTTTTTGTTTCTATAGAATCTCACTAATATTCTAAGGTCTGTGAGGACAGATACTCTCTCTCTTTTTTTTTTTTTTTTTTTTAATATTATCGTTTACTCATGCATCCCTGATGTTGAAAACTCAGCCATTGTGCACCGATGCTGAATAGAATCTTGGAGACAGAGTTTTGGATGAAGTAGAAAAGAATTGCTTTATTTCTTTGCCAGGCAAAGGGGGACACAGTGGGTTTGCACCCTCAAAATCTGTGTGTCCCTACCTAGGGGATTTGGTGAGGAGTTTTCCAGCAATGGTTCAAGGGTGGGGTTACTGATAAGGATCAGGGTGTATGCAGGGCCTGCACTCCTTCAATCTGGCCTCAGGTGGTCTTCTGATGAGCTTACGTGGTTCTAGAGGTTATTAAACTGTGACCTCCTCTCTGGAATGAATAATGCTTCATCAAGTAGTTAACATTTTCCATTTGTTGGGGGTTTTAATTCTGCAGAAGAGCTTAAAGATTTTGTTAAGTGTATCCCTTGAGGTGGAACCAGGACCCTGCTCCAAGGCTGCACTATTGTTTCTTGACTGCTCCTCCCTTGCCTCTGTATCCCCTCCCTTCTCTGGATTAACAAATGTTTGAACCTGCCCTTTGGAACTCAGGGAAGGTCATGGAGGCTGAAGCCTACTTCTTACAAACAAAAAACAGGAGACACAGAAAGGCTTCCATGCCCAGGAGTCTCACAGTGCTGTTCAGTTTCATCCGCAGTGCTTTGCAGTGATATATAGTAGATGCTCAATAAATATGCATGACTGAATGAATATATGTCTTATTTATATTTATTTTTAAAATTTGAGTACTGCTTCAGAATTAAATTCAGATTTCACTCTCTTTATTCAGACCCTTTTATGAGTCAGGTAATTTTTTAGGTACAGTCGCATACCTTTACTCTTTAGGTCTCCCAAATATACTGTATAAGGGAGGGAAAAAATTCCCTACACCTTTCTAGGTCCTTCTGGCTGGTCTTGAAACAAATTGACTTGAGATAGATTAACAGGAGAAAATCAAATAAAAGTTTAATAACATGTGTACATGGGAGAGACCCAGAAAACACAAGGAACTCACCAAAATGGCCAAAGCTCTCACATTAAATACCATCTTTAGTTAAAAACAAAAGATGTTGAGGGTGAGGAGAGTCAGGTATGGGAGGTGACTAGGAAAATCAGAGTAAACAAGGATAAGGTTGTTATGCAGATTTGTCATTGCTTTTTCCATTGTTAAGAGGAATTTTGTCATCCTCCTCTTCCTGGTATAGAGGGAGACACCCTTACAAATAGACATTTCCCTTACAATTGCAATTTTTTCTTACAAAAGGGTAACTTCTGCTTGGTATTCAGAATTTTTCCCATATCTGCTCTTAGAAAATAATCAGCTTAAAATAATTAAAATGCCAGATATATTTGGGGGTGGCATATTTTGCTCCCCTACAACTACAAGGAAGGATAATTTTCAGTTTAAGATTAAAAATACGAAGCACAACTATACTATGTGATGACCTCAAGTAGCCATAATCAGGATACAAACCCAGGTTTTTAAAATCAGTGGTTCATAATCAAACCATAATGTCTTCTATAAGGAAGATAGAAAGTCTAGAACAGGGACAGATCATTATTTTATTTAATTCTATTGTGGACTGAAAAAAAATGCACAACCTAAAAGCTGAGAATTATGTTCTATTCAACGGACTTTCTGAGGACTTAAGCCCAGAAGGTGGCTTCTCACATCACTCTGAGGGACTGCTCCAAAAAAGTAAGGGGAGAGCCAGGACATACAGGAGTTTTTTCAACAAAGACCAGGTAGTTGGAACATCAAAAGATGACTGTTAATGTTACCAAACTTATTTTTTTTAAGTATTTATTTATTTATTTATTTATTTTGGCTGTGTTGGGTCTTCGTTTCTGTGCGAAGGCTTTCTCCAGTTGAGGCAAGCAGGGGCCACTCCTCATCGCAGTGCGCGGGCCTCTCATTATCGCAGCCTCTCTTGTTGCAGAGCACAGGCTCCAGATTAACAGGCTCAGTAATTGTGGCTCACGGGCCCAGCTGCTCCGCAGCATGTGGGATCTTCCCAGACCAGGGCTTGAACCCGTGTCCCCTGCATTGACAGGCAGACTCTCAACCACTGCGCCACCAGGGAAGCCCCACCAAACTTATTCTTGTGCCTGACGCAGTGAGGCCAAACAAACCAAAATGTCAGAGTTTGGAGTAGAAAAAGGTTTATTGCAGAGCCAAGCAAGGAGAACAGGTGACTCATGTTCAAATATCCCAGACTCCCCAGTGGTTTTCAGGGAGAAGTTTTTAAAGGCAAAATTTGGGGTGAGGGTTGCAGAGTGTGTAACTTTCTTCTGATTGGCTGGTGGTGAGATAATAGGGCAGTGCTCCAGCAATCTTGTGCTCAGCCTGAAGTTACCATCCTCCACCTGGTTGGGGGCCTTAATTCCTGAAGCAGAGCTCAAAGATATTGTTATGTGTATCCCTTGAGGAGGAACCAGGGCCCTGTCCCAAGTTTGCACTGTTGTTTCTTGACTGTTCCTCCCTCGTTTCTTCATTCCCTCCCTTCCTTGATTAGCAGCTGTTTGAACCTGCCCTTTAGGAATCAGGGAAGATCAAGGAGGCTGAATGAAGCCTATTTCCTACAGACACAAAAATGAGGGACACAGAAAAGCTCTTGTGCCCAGGAGGACCCCACAGGGTCCTGCTCAGTTTCATTAATGAAAGAAAAGCAGACATCTCAAGTTAAGGAATTTAGTGCTTCTCTGTATATGGGAAAATGTAAGAGTCTGGGCTCATTGAAATCATTCCTTTGATAGGCACCTTAATTATCTAGAGCCAATATCCTATTTTTTTCCATCCTGAATCCCCTGAGGGTGCACAATCTGGGAGGCTACAGTGGCTGATGGTGTGATGGCCACAACATCCTTTGTTTCAATACAGTCATCATACTTCCTCCACATTATTAAGGAAGTAATGAAGTAGTGATGCCAAAGGCTCAGCTTCTCTGTACACTGGTGCTGAATTGAATCTCAGAGACAGAGCTTTGGGTGGAGAAGAAAAGGATAGTTTTATTGCTTTGCCAGGCAAAGGGGGACACAGAGGGCTCCTGCCTCAAAAAACTATATGTCCCAACCCAGGAGGATTTGATGAGGAGTTTTATACCAATAGTTCAAGGGTGGAGTTGCTGCCAGGACTAGGGTATGTGCAGGGTCTCAGGTGGTCTCCTAATCTTGATGAGTTTCTCTGGTCTCTTTAATCTTGCCTCAGGTAGTTTCTTTGCTGCTCCTTCCTTGATTAGCAACTGTTCCAATCTGCCTTTTGGAACGCAGGGAAGGTCATGGAGGCTGGAGTCTTGCCTACAAGAAATGGGAGACAAAGAAAAGCTTCCATACCAAGAAGCCCCACAGGGTCTTCCTCAGTTTCAATAGTATGACTAAGTTAGCAAAAGGAGAAAACCTTGATGGGGTTAGGTTTTGAACTGGAGAGAGAGAAGTAAAGTTTTGATGACTGCTGTATGTTGGACTGCATGCTGTGTGAGAACTCCTATAATCTAATACTCTGATAAATTTCACGTTTCAAATTATGACTTTACCATTGCCTAGGCGTTTAAATAAGACACTAGAGAATGTACCTGGCTCAAATAACCTTATATGATAGTCCTAGCAACCTAAACTTTCAGGCAAAATAAAGGGAGTACCATGAGTATTTCCATCTCCAATAGGGCCTCAGCTTCTCTGCAATGTGGTTGCTTGGCCTGGATGCTATACCTCCAATGTAGGAGAATGTCACAGCATTCAGTGAATAAATCAGGTAGAGATGCATGATGGAAATACTAATATTAGAGGAAAATAAAGTAAAGGGACTCAGAAACACCATAAAAATTATAAGAGGTAGTAATGAATATCAAGGAATTATTTTATTGTGGTCTTTCTGAACATTATGTAAAATCTTGCCACAAATGCTTCTCCATTTCAGGATCTGAATCCACTTTAGAAGATTTTGTAAAGTATATTTCTAGGAATTGGCTGACAAATACCTTGTTGCTGTTACAGATTCACAGTTTCTCACAGATAGAAGAACCTACATATGTTGTAACTGACCTGGACAGTCCCATTTTACAACTCTTGTCCTGTTGTCACATCAAGTGTAGAATTTTTTATAGATTCTTTTTTCATGTTTAACAATATACTTTCTTTTATAGTAATAGTTGAGGTTTGTAAACTTCCACTTTGTGCTTCCAACTTCTGCCATGGTCTTACTTATAATGTGAGACATTTGTACACTGAACAAAGTTCTTAATTCTACAACCAGTCAAAGCTGAAAGATAAACAAAAATTATTGTTTCCACTTTTTCTAACTCTTTCTAGACATAACATAACTAAAACACCTCTCTTTCAAGAATGACAAGAAAGATTATTACTCATGAAATGATTTCAGCTCAGATGTGAGCCACTCAGTACACAGCTAGGGGCTTCTATTCTCCGGGCTAGTGGGAGACGTATTCTCTGCTGTGGCCACTGCAGGAAATGTGCTGTACCAACCAGGAAGTGTATGGCACCTGACTTGGCATTTGACATACACGAAGCCACCAGGTCCACAGTTGACAGGGTCAGGGGAAACATGAGGAATTATAGACCAGATGTATATGGAATATATTTGGGAAATATGGCTTCAGTAGTCCTGTCTTTGAACCTCTAAGAACCTAAATACTTAAAACCTGAATACTGTTGCCTCAGGGGTTTTGTCTTTTACTGAATGATATGAGATTACTCATTTATTTCTACTCATTATAAAGATTTTTTTAAATCTTACAATAAACTTGTTAGATAGTAATATTACTAAAAACATGAAGATGCAAGTTTAATGAAAAATAACACACGGAATTTTTTTCTAAAAAAATGTTGAAGATAAATGAGTAACTCTCTCCAAATGTATGCTGAAATTTATCGTCCACCATGGGAACCAAAGTGACATCACTGATCACAAGAACATCACAAGAAATAAAAATCCTAACGTGAAAATATTAACATCTAATTCCTATTAAACATTATCTTAAGACGATTGTACTCAGGATTTAACACATGCAGCTACAGAAGTTGTATATAGGGAAAGCATAACTTTTCATTGAGATCCAATGACTGTTCTTCTAAATCAATTCTATATATTTTGATTAACAGTTTTTTAATGAATTGACAAAATGAGAAGCGATGGCTACTAAGTTGTTAGCTTCATGAGCAGCAGAATACTTTTGCAAACAGTTAAGTGATGACAGACATATCCATATTATCACATAGTTAAGCAGAAAATTAGTGATTTCTAGTATTGGCTAGATTTTAAATTTTGAAAATCAGTGCAGTTAATAAAATCTTCAGGTATTATTGTGATAATGCAATTGTAAAATAGTTAAATTTGACATTGAAGATAAAAGGATCTTTATAATGATTATATGAAAACACACTTTAGTAAGTATACTGTATGTAATAGTAAATGCAATGATACTATTGAACTAAGAAACCTCCAGAGCAGAAACGTACTTAAAATTAATAAATAAGTAAATAATCAGATAATATACCATTTTGTGTGTGTGTGTTTGTATATTATTTTATTTTTATTTATTTATTTTTTAACATCTTTATTGGAGTATAATTGCTTTACAATGGTGTGTTAGTTTCTGCTTTATAACAAAGTGAATCAGCTATACATATACATATAGCCCCATATCTCCTCCCTCTTGCGTTTCCCTCTCACCTTCCATATCCCACCCTTCTAGGTGGTCACAAAGCACTGAGCTGATTCCCATGGCTATGCGGCTGCTTCCCACTAGCTATCTATTTTACATTTGGTAGTGTATATACGTCCATGCCACTCTCTCACTTCTTCCCAGAATACCCTTCCCCCTCCCCCTGTCTTCAAGTCCATTCTCTACATCTGTGTCTTTATTCCTGTCCTGCCCCTAGGTTCTTCAAAACAATTTTCTTTTTTTTTTTTTTTAGATTCCATACGTATGTGTTAGCATATGGTATTTGTTTTTCTCTTTCTGACTTATTCACTCTGTATGACAGACTCTAGGTACATCCACCTCACTACAAATAACTCAATTTCATTTCTTTTTATGGCTGAGTAATATTCCATTGTATACATGTGCCACATCTTCTTTATTCACTCATCTGTCGATGGACACTTAGGTTGCTTCCATGTCCTGGCTATTGTAAATAGAGCTGCAATAAACACTGTGGTACATGACTCTTTTTGCATCATGGTTTTCTCAGGGTATGTACCCAGTAGTGGGATTGCTGGGTCGTATGGTAGTTCTATTTTTAATTTTTTAAGGAACCTCCATACTGTTCTCCAGAGTGGCTGTACCAATTTACATTTCCACCAACAGTGCAAGAGGGTTCCCTTTTTTCCACACCCTCTCCAGAATTTATTGTTTGTAGATGTTTTGATGATGGCCATTCTGACCGATGAGAGGTGATACCTTATTGTAGCTTTGATTTGCATTTCTCTAATGATTAGTGATGTTCAGCATCCTTTCAAGTGTTTGTTGACAACCTGTATATCTTCTCTGGAGAAACGTTTATTTAGGTCTTCTTCCCATTTTTGGACTGGGTTGTTTGTTTTTTTTGATATTGAGCTGAATGAGCCGTTTGTATATTTTGGAGATTAATCTTTTGTCAGTTGCTTTGTTTATAAATACTTTCTCCCCTAATGAGGGTTGTCTTTTCGCTTGTTTATGGTTTCCTTTCCTGTGCAAAAGTTTTTAAGTTTCATTGGGTCCCATTTGTTTATTTTGTTTTTATTTCCATTTCTCTAGGAGGTGGGTTAAAAGGGATCTTGCTGTGATTTATGTCATAGAGTGTTCTGCCTATGTATACCTCTAAGAGATTTATAGTGTATGGCCTTGCATTTAGGTCTTTAATCCATTTTGAGTTTATTTTTGTGTATGGTGTTAGGAAGTGTTCTAATTTCATTTTTTTACATGTAGCTGTCCAGTTTTCCCAGCATCACTTATTGAAGAGGCTGTGTTTTCTCCTTTGTATATTCTTGCTTCCTTTATCAAAGATAAAGTGGCAATATGTGCATGGGTTTATCTCTGGGCTTTCTAACCTGTTTCATTGATCAATATTTCTGTTTTTGTGCAGGACCATACTGTCTTGATTACTGTAGCTTCGTAGTATAGTCTGAAGTCAGGGAACCTGATTCCTCCCACTCTGTTTTCCTTTTTCAAGATTGCTTTGGCTATTCAGGGTCTTTTGTGTTTCCATACAAATTGTGAAATTTTGTGTTCTAGTTCTGTGAAAAATACCATTGGTAGTTTGATGGGGATTTCATTGGATCTGTAGATTGCTTTGGGTAGTATAGTCATTTTCACAATGTTGATTCATCCAATCCAAGAACATGGTATATCTCTCCATCTGTTTGTATCGTCTTTATTTTCTTTCATCAGACTCTTATACTTTTCTGCATACAGGTCTTTTGTCTCCTTAGGTAGGTTTATTCCTAGGTATTTTATTCTTTTTGTTTCAATGGTAAATGGGAGTGTTTCCTTAATTTCTCTTTCAGATTTTTCATCTTTAGTGTATAGGAATGCAAGTGATTTCTGTGCATTAATTTTGTATCCTACTACTTTACCAAATTCATTGATTCGCTCTAGAAGTTTTCTGGTACCATCTTTAGGTTTCTCTATGTATAGTAACATGTCATCTTCAAACAATGACAGTTTTACTTCTTCTTTTCCAATTTGGATTACTTTTATTTCTTTTTCTTCTCGGATTGCTGTGACTAAAACTTCCAAAACTGTGTTGAATAACAGCAGTGACAGTAGGCAACTTTGTCTTCTTCCTGATCTTAGAGGAAATGGTTTCAGTTTTTCACTGTTCAGAATGATGTCGGCTGTGAGTTTGTCATATATGGCCTTTATTATGTTGAGGTAGATTCCCTCTATTCCTACTTTCTGGAGATTTTTTATCATAAATGAGTGTTGAATTTTGTCGAAAGCTTTTTCTGCATCTCCTGAGATGATCATATGGTTTTTATCCTTCGGTTTGTTAATATGGCATATCTTCTTAATTGATTTACGTATATAGAAGAATCCTTGCATTCCTGGGATAAACCCCACTTGATCATGGTGTATGATCCTTTTAATGTGCTGTTGGATTCTGTTTGCTAGTATTTTGTTGAAGCTTTTTGCATCTCTGTTCATCAGTGATATTGGACTGCAGTTTTCCTTTTTTTTTTAAATTTATTTATTTTTATTTTTGGCTGTGTTGGGTCTTCATTTCTGTGCTAGGGTCTTCTCTAGTTGCAGCGAGCGGGGGCCACTCTACGTTGCAGTGTGCGGGCCTCTCACTATTGCAGCCTCTCTTGTTGCAGAGCACAGGCTCCAGACACGCAGGCTCAGTAGTTGTGGCTCACGGGCCCATTTGCTCCGTGGCATGCGGGATCCTCCCAGACCAGTGCTTGAACCCGTGTCCCCTGCATTGGCAGGCAGAGTCTCAACCACCGCATCACGATGGAAGCCCCAGTTTTCCTTTTTTTGTGAAATCTTTGTCTCGTTTTGGTATCAGAATGATGGTGATATTGTAGAATGAGTTTTGGAATGTTCCTCCCTGTGCTATATTTTGGAAGAATTTGAGAAGCATAGGTGTTAGCTCTTCTCTAAATGTTTGATAGAATTCGCCTGTGAAGCCACCTGGTCCTGGGCTTTTGTGTGTTGGAAGATTTTTAATCACACTTTCAATTTCAGTGCTTGTGATTGGTCTGTTCATATTTTATATTTTTTCCTGGTTCAGTCTCGGAAGGTTGTGCATTTCTAAGAATTTGTCTGTTTCTTCCAGGTTGTCCATTTTATTGGCATAGAGTTGCTTGTAGTAATCTCTCATGATCCTTTGTATTTCTGCAGTGTCAGTTGTTACTTCTCCTTTTTCATTTCTAATTCTGTTGACTTGAGTCTTCTCCCTTTTTTTCTTGATGAGTCTGGCTGGTGGTTTATCAATTTTGTTTATCTTCTTAAAGAACCAGCATTTAGTTTTATTGATCTTTGCCTTTGTTTCCTTCATTTCTTTTTCATTTATTTCTGAACTGATCTTTATGATTTATTTCCTTCTGCTATCTTTGGGGTTTTTTTGTTCTTCTTTCTCTAATTGCTTTAGGTGTAAGGTTAGGTTGTTTATCTGAGATTTTTCTTGTTTCTTGAGGTAGGATTGTATTGTTATTAACTTGCCTCCTACAACTGCTTTTGCTGCATCCCATAGGTTTTGGGTCATCGTGTCTCCATTGTCATTTGTTTCTAGGTAATTTTTGATTTCCTCTTTGATTTCTTCAGTGATCTCTTGGTTATTTAGTAGGTTATTTAGCCTCCATGTGTTTGTATTTTCTACAGTTTTTTTTTTTTTTCCTGTATTTGATATCTAGTCTCATAGTGTTGTATTTAGAAAAGATACTTGATACAATTTCAATTTTTTAAAATTTACCAAGGCTTTATTTGTGACCCAAGGTATGGTCTATCCTGGAGAATGTTCAATGAGCACTTGAGAAGAAAGCATATTCTTTTGTTTCTGGATGGAATGTTCTATAAATATCAGTTAAGACCATCTTGTTGAATGTGTCATTTAAAGTTGCATTCCTTATTTATTTTCATTTTGGATGATCTGTCCCTTAGTGAAAGTGGGATGTTAAAATCCCCTACTACAATTTTGTTACTGTCGATTTCCCCTTTTATGGATGTTAGCATTTGCCTTATGTATTGAGGTGCTCCTATGTTGGGTGCATACATATTTACAATTGTTATATCTTCTTCTTGGATTGATCCCTTGATCATTATGTAGTGTCCTTCTTTGTCTCTTGTAATAATCTTTATTTTAAAGTCTATTTTGTCTGATACGAGAATTGCTACTCTATCTTTCTTTTGATCTCCATTTGCATAGAATATCTTATTGTATCCCATCACTTTGTTCTCAGTATCTTATAAAGAGCAAAACCTGGGTCTTCTAAATTGGTACCAGGACATGAGGGTCTGTGTTCGCATGCCAACTTATGAGCAGGAGAAAAAGACCAAAACGTTTTCTTTGCACACCTTGAATCATATTTCTTTCAGGGATGCAAGAAGACCCAACATGTATCAAGTTTACTTCAGTATCTGGAATTGCAAAACTATATTTATTCACTTAATCAATGAATCCGCATTGACCAGAGCCCATGTGAAATGATTCTACAATATGCTAAACAAAGCAGACATGGTTCCTGACCTGTAGCTTTCAGTCCAGGCTGGGAGACAGCTAATACGCAGATGAATGAACACAAAAATACCTAGTGACGACTTAGGAAAACAACTGAGAAGAAGGCTAGGAGAGAATGGATGGGCTGGGGACCTACTTTAGCTTGGATGGTCAGAAACAAAGTCTGAGAGAGAGACATAGAAGTTGATACCTAAGATGGGAAGAGGACACAATGGTCAAAATGTCAGGGAAGATGCCCCATAAACGGGGCTAGTCTTCACAAGGTCCTGGAGAAGAAGGGACTTGGTCTAGTGAAGAATCTGTGTGACTGCAGCAAGTGAGGGAGAGTGGAAGTGATGTGCGAAAAGATCAGAGAGTAGGGAAGGTAAGTTCCGGAGGGGGTTTCGGAGGAAACACAAATCAACGGAGATTTATTCTAAATTCAGTGGAAAGTAGTGGACAGTTTTTAAGCACAACCTTCATTAAAAAGACATGAGGTTCTAATTAAAATTCACAAGAATTGTGAGTAGTCAATCTGAAACTTGAGAAGTGATGATAGCGTGGAAGAGACTTTAGGAAGTTTTTTTTTTTTTTTTTAAAGGAATATGTGTTTATTTATTTATTTATTTATGACTGCGTTGGGTCTTCGTTTCTGTGCGAGGGCTTTCTCCAGTTGTGGCAAGCGGGGGCCACTCTTCATCGCGGTGCGCGGGCCTCTCACTATCGCGGCCTCGCTTGTTGCGGAGCACAGGCTCCAGACGCGCAGGCTCAGTAGTTGTGGCTCACGGGCCTAGTTGCTCCGCGGCATGTGGGATCTTCCCAGACCAGGGCTCGAACCCGTGTCCCCTGCATTAGCAGGCAGATTCTCAACCACTGCACCACCGGGGAAGCCCTAGAAAGTATTTTTTTATATTTTGATCCCAAGACTTAGTGAAGTACCTCGCAGTATGTATTAAATGAATATGTGGTGAATGAGGTAAAGGAAGGAAAAGGAAGGGAAAGGAAGGGAAGGGAAGGGAGAAGGGAGGGAGGGAGGGAGGGAAGTGATAAAAAAGAAGAGTTATTTCTAACCACAGATAGGAAAGAAAAGCTTTACCATAAAAGTTAAATTCAGACAGAGGTAGAGCAATAAGGCAATATATCTTGAGCTATTCACTATTGCAGGAGAGGAATGGAAAAGAGAGAATAAATGCAAATGTAGGCAAAGAAAATCCTGTGTTTGTAAAAGAGATTGAACAGCAGACAGAATATTCATGTCTTGGCTTCAATATGTGATATGCATTTGATATTAATGGGAAGTTATTTAACATCGTTGAATATTAGTTTCATCATTTATTAAATAGGATTGATAATAGTACCTACCTCACTGGGTTTATCTGAATAATAATGGATAATAGTATTTGTAAAGTGGTTAAGGTAGTGGTAAACACAAACATTATCATAAAAATAATGAGGATAATAATAAATGTGATAGAAAATGAAACTATCCCTTATTTTTCTATTTAAAGAGATATTCTTTTCACACAAAGAATGTTTAGATTGTGTCCTTATGGCATAAAAATTTTAGTCATAATACTAATGCACCTCCTTTTATAGCCTTCTGCTTTGGTTCCTGCACTCATTCAACAAATATTTACCAGCCATTTAATAAATGCCAGATACTATGTTGGACATATCCTGTCTTTAAGATGCTTACAACTTGGAAAAGAACCTTATACATGCAATAGCTGTTGCAACACTTCTCTACAAAGGACAAATCAATGGCATTATGACTATCATGAAGGAACTGAATGAAAAATCAATGGCATTATGACTATCATGAAGGAACTGAATGGAGAGGGGAGAATTAGCAACAAAGGTAGGTTCTATGTAGTGAAATGTCAGGTCTTAAAGCCACATTCATGTTTTTTTTTTTAATCTAAGAGAGAGGATTTAAGAAGTGAAGTAATAACATCACATTTGTTATAACTTCGGCTCTGGGGGTTGCGGGTGGTACTGAAATTCTAGGTGAGAGAGTGAGATACTGATGCTTTGAACTGGGGTGGTGGCCGCGGGGACAGACAAAAGTTAGAGCATCCAGGTGAGGGAGAGGGAGGGTCGCGGTTTTTTCTTGAGCAACCAAGAGATAAAACGTGCAGAGAAAACAGGTTAAATGGGTGCATGCTTAAATGTGTTGTTTAAGGTACCTGAGAGTAATCCAGGTGGATGTATCAAGTTTAACACATCAGGAGGATGTCCAAGTAGCAAATATAATTTAGTGAGGTCTCAGCAGAAAAAAATAAAAAGGAAGTTGAAGTCATACCTTGGATTAGACTTACCATAAAGGAAATGTAGAATTAAATGAAATTAGGGTTTAGATCCGGCCCCTGAGACCCATCGATATTTCATATTTTCATAGATAAAGTATTAGAATAGTTGAAGCCATACAAGGACACCCAGAAGATCTGTAACTGGAATATGAGAAAATGCCAGAGAGCATAAGTTCTTGGAAATCCAAATGAAGAAATATTTGTAAGCAGAGATGTGTGGTCCAAAGGGTTAACTGCCACTGAGTAAAAGATAAAAATGTTAATTGGATAGAAATTAGAGAAAAGGAGGGAAAGACATATTGGAATTTTAGATGGATGAAATAACACGTACAACAGCTTAATGATGTACAAGTTACAACATACTTGGTGGTAAAATAGGACCAGAGGAAAGAAGAGCTGGAAAATGAACTGGAGGTGTGGCCAGGAGCCCATGTGCTAGCACAGTGGCTTTTCTAAACATCAAATATGATGACACTGTTAAAGTTGGGATGTATCACAATCATACTTGTATTTTAGAAAGATTACTCGGATTATTCAGACAGCATTTTGGAAAATTATGTGCAGTGAGAAAGGGTGAATGCTAAGCCCATTTCAGTGAATCAGGTGAGTAGTTAAAACAGCAAAAATACGTCAAACATGAAAGAAACGGTGAGGAGGGGTCAGAGTGGAACGTTAACACTTCTGGACTTGGTGAACGACTGGTTGAGAGAATGAGGCAAAGGAGGCAGGGCTGTCAAGGTTGAGTCTTGCATCTTTCAGTTGGTTCAGGTGAGGATGTAGCGTCACCAAGTCAGCAAGTCAGGAAAGCAGAGAAGAATATTGTCCATTCACTTATTGAGCTGCCACAGTGTTCAAGGTACTGGCAATACAACAATGAATAAAACAGACAAGATTACTAGCCTCATGTTTACATGCCATAGGCAAGAAGAGAAGTACCATTCTAATTGCCTCATATCGGTAAAATAACGTCTGCTTTGATTAAATCTCAAAACGAAAGGCTCTTTGAGAGAGATTTTTTTTTTTTTTTTTTTGGCTGTGTTGGGTTTTCGTTTCTGCGCTAGGGCTTTCTCTAGTTGTGGCGAGCGGGGGTCACTCTTCATCGTGGTGCGCGGGCCTCTCACTGTCGCGGCCTCTCTTGTTGCGGAGCACAGGCTCCAGACGCGCAGACTCAGTAGTTGTGGCACACGGGCCCAGTTGCCCCGCGGCATGTGGGATCTTCCCAGACCAGGGCTCGAACCCGTGTCCCTTGCATTGGCAGGCAGATTCTCAACCACTGGGCCACCAGGGAAGCCCTGGGAGAGATTTTTGAGATTGAGGATTTCTCTTACACAGATGAAAATTTTAACATGAAAATCATGTGGAATAATTGCAAGGAAATCAACTTTAAATAATAACTGAAAAATGACAGTTATTATATAATGGAATCACTTTACTGTATACCTGAAACTAACAAAACATTGTAAATCAACTGTATTTCAATAAAATTTAAAATAAAATAATGATGAACAAGAAACACTTTAACTTCATTATGACATTCATGAGGCCCTCTCCCTTTGCATTTCACTTTCCTCCTGGTTCTTGATACTTAACTTAGTCTCTCATTTTACTTCTGATTCTGCCCATAGGGCATCACATTGGTATTTGCTTTCTATATTTCATTCTCAATTCTTTGCTTCCTGCACAGTTTGAATCAGTTTCACCATTCCAGCTCTTACTATAGTTGTAATACCCTAATTCTGCCATTTTAAGGCCAAACCTTAGGAATTCCAAGATCCACTCTCTTTAATCCTTCACTAAGGAGACTTCAGGCAAGTAGTGTCTGTGTAAATCACAGAAGACATTTTCTTCTTAACTCCAGCGCTGGTCAAATATTTCTTAGCATAGTGGGTTTCATTTGACATTTCTAAGTGAATCATGATAAAGAGAATTTGGAAAGAGACCAAAGAGGAGTAGTAAAAATGATTAACAACTGGAGATATGGGCCCAAGGAGAAAAGGCCAAAGAAATCAGGTTAGTGAAGCCTGAGGACAAGAATATTGGCGCTCAGGGCAGAGAGAGAAGCGCCATCAATAGTGATGGAAAATAAGTGTTCTTTCCAGGAAGTACAGTGGGGACAGAATTCATGGCAAGGTGTCTGACCTGAGAAAGGATGCCTTGATTTAATGGACTGTGAGGGTTAGATCTCTTCTTTGTAGTTTCTTAGTGAGACTTTGATCTTTTCCTCATTAAGGGCATATATCTCAACAGACAATTCTCAATTCTCTCCTGCAATGTGTAAGGAAAGGCAAAGAGAGATATGGCAAATATTTGGAACCTCTAAGAACACATTAAAAAGGACTTTCACAGCCTAGGTATCCATAATATTTCACTGAATAGATGTGTTTTGGCAACTGGTATGAGCAGAAATATTTTCTCAGTAAAAAAAAATAATAATAATGTTTGACCGCTCTTATTTAAATATCTTGGGCTTCAAATCATCTTGAAGTAATTACTCTGCTATAAAGGCCATAAGCTTCATGACTTTAAAATGTCTCTCATGTGTTCTTAACCTTAGGGGAAAATTCAATTGGGATCAAATGGCAAAATGTTTGAAAAAGGCAACGAAGGACACCTTAAACCTAAAAATTGTCTTTTTTTCTTATATAACATTATGAAAAAATATTCAACCTAGTATTTTTCTTGTCTTGACCCTTGGTTTTAAATATGGGAGTTTCATTTACTCAGTGTCTACTTAAAGAAAACATATCAATATACTTGCAATCCCAACCTTAGTGCCACATATTAAAATACCTGAGCAGCAGTTTGTGCACAGAGAAGCACAGAATAATATTAAACATTTTACTTATTGATTTTTGAAATTACATTAATTCCATACTCAGCATATTCATAATGCATTGTTACCATTTATGAACACATAATTACAGCTATTTGCAAGTTTTTCTAACAGACCAATTAATATCTATATTTTCTTTACAAAGTATTCCTATGAGGGTATTTTATGAATTTTGTCCTAGGTTATAGAATCAGAGATCACATGAGTATTGAGCGTTCATGTAATTCGCTCCATGCTCAAATCCACTTTATGACATTCAAGGTAACAGAACAATACTGAAGGAAGCAACTGGTGCAAAACCAGTTAGTTACAGAAATTCTGCTTGATGTTAACAGCATCTTTTTCTAGTACCTCTACCCTTACTACCACCATGTAGCAATGCTAGCATTAATCCATTAAGAATGTTTGTCTAGTTGTACAAGAGTCCTGCCACTAAAGAGTTAGAAACAAGTAAGAATTTGTCTCCTCTTAAAGATCTAATACAAATTCTTATAAAATGTAATTTCATAAAACTCTCCAATGCTTAACAATATCAGATTCAAGAAAAATTATCCTCAACATTACAAAGTTAATTTTCTCTTGCATTAACTTAAATGGAAGATGACAACACCTATTGACATTGGTAAATGTATGCTTGGTAGTCATACATATTTTACCCAAGCCACAAAATCCCTGATGTTGTAGTTATCGTTTAGTTATGTTTAGTTAAGGTATGAGTTTTCAGCTGGTAAGTGAATGCTCTTGTACGCTCTCAGGTTCTCTGTATCCTTTGTGAACAGACTTTGAATAAGAGGATAACAAGAAGAAACATAAATGGAGACAAATCTAGTGAAGAATTATGTATTAAGTGCTTAATATGTAATGATTGGGTTAGTTGATGAGAGTAATACAGTGAAAAATGTAAAAATACTACTAAGAGCTTAGAAGAGTGTACACAAGTTAGGAAAAGAAAACATGCACAAATTAAGCCATCATTTAGTTTCTAACACCTATTGTGTACAAGGCAGTGTGATAGAGAAATCACCTCCGTTATCTCATTGAATCTTTGCAATAACATTTTGGAGTATTTTTAATCGTTGCCATTTTAAAGATTAACAAGGTTAAGACTAACTTTGTAAGATCACAAAACCAATAATTAGCGGATTAGTTTTTTAAGCCCATTTGTGTCAAGTGCCTGGGCTCTCTTTAGAAGACTACACAGTTCTCCCTTGCCAATTAAGCAATAAACGTCACGGAAATTGTAGCAAAGGAAAGGACAATCCTTCCAATAGTAGATGATTCAACTCATCTTACACATGGGCTCTATTTACGTATATGCCTAAGGACAGGATTGTTGCTGGGTGTTCATGAAGTTTCCTTTCATTTCTATAGAATTTAGTAATTCTACAGTTCTATGGTCCTCACATAGACCAGATTGAGTGACATTTTATTTCTTAAAGAAGCAAGAGCCAACATGATTCTTGAAGGGTGGGGAGTACTAGGACTGAGTGAGGAAAGACCATGGCATTCTTTTGTGGTTTGGGGGAGAGAAAGGATCCAAGTTCAGCCACTGAAGGCATGGGAAAGAGGCACATATACCTTGATCGGCATGTACGTGTCAGAGCAGAAGCTGATACAGTCGGCTAGGTAATGTTCAGTCACACTTAAGAAAGGTTTGGAAGCAAGAATGAGGGGTCCTAAGAGCAAACAAAAAATGTGAGTAAGGTGTTTGGCATTCATGTGATCAATAGATATTACAGTCCTCATAGTGAAATGGAGATTTGAGACAATTATTCCTCAGTCAAGTAGAAGGAAGAAGAGGAATCAATATAAGTACCTTAGATTTCATGTACTGAAATTAGTAGTGACTCAAAGTTATACCTCAGAACTCTGTGTTCTGCATTCTGTTGTACTTGTGTTTTTATGTTTTGCTGAATTTAATAATCGTATATATATAGCATAAAATATAACTAGCCTTCCTCCAAAATTCTGTTTCTGATATTTTTTTCGTCTAAGTTGGGTGCAACCTCTAACCTGTATTTATTGTTCATTTCCCCCCATTGATGCAGATCACTGTTCAAGTTTTCAACAGTGACTTTCACTGTGGAGACTGCCTTTTCCTCAGCCTTCTTCACACATCTTCAGGTGATTTGTAAACTTAACTCATCCTCAGTACTAATGAAAATTCTAACCACTGGTGTTTCACAACTGCCTTCCCTAAATCATGTTTTGTTCTATGTCCCCATTGACAGAGATCCTTGAATAAACAGTTGTGATTGTAACTCTGCTTAATCAAATACCATCCTAACAGCTGTGTCATTTCAAACTGATAAATGCTGATGTCATCATAAGAGGCAACTGAGCATTTTCCTATGCCAAGATAAATGGATGTCATGTATTAACCATAGCTTATATACAATGACCTCACATCTAAGTACAGTTGTTTGAGAACTGCTTCGTATTTTAAATTTGACAATTCACAACTTGTATTTCACTTGTATTTAGGAAAAATAGTTGTTGAATGAAATTTTGTATTTTATGTGCACTTAAGAAAAATATTTTAGTAACTACCAAAATATTTGACATGGTATCTCGCTTTGCACAAATGAATTTCATTTAGACTATGTTTTTCATTATTTTCCTAGATTTTTCAAGTAGGCTTTTAGGATTCTCAGATAATGACAATAGCATGTCACTCTCAATAAACTACTCTTAAAGCATATGAGTTCTCTGTTTTATCTTGAGATACTCAGAGCATAAAGCAGAAGGTGTCAGAAATAATTAAAATTAATGACTTTTTATCCAATCAAATAAAATTTATCTTTTGGAATTTGACATTTTTCTTATGCTGTTCATGATTCTAATAAGAGCAAATCAATTGTACCTCTTCTCAACAGGAGTGGAAAGAATCTTAGATATGACAGTTTAGAGTAATTAGTTGCTAAAATAATGTAGGGGTTTCAAATCCTTAACAGCCCCTGTGTAGCAGCTGTTACGCAAACAAGGTTAAAGTTTATGGCCCTAGATATTGGCAGTTAGATAATTTTACTAAATGGAAAAAATTTTCTGTCACTTTTATGAGCACAACACTGAATTCCTCTGAAAAGTAATGTTGTTGAGAAGCAAAAAAAAAAAAAAAAAAGTTTTATAATTTAAATTATGTGCACAGCTATCTACTTGTTGAGGAAATCATACATATGTGTAGTACCTTCAGTCAAAATGATCTAGGTACTTCCAGAGAATAAGCCACTTCATTGACTAGAATAAGTTTATTATCAATATTTTATTGATTGATACGTTTTCTGAAAATGGTTCCCTGTAACTACAGTTTCCAAATATTTAATTTAGCTGTATCATTTACTCATTCATTCAATTCTCCAAAAAATCAGTTGGTATACATAGCAACATTACTTCAAAGCGTATGTGTTGATATGTATTTAATACAGGATAACCATTTCAAGGTTACCAAGATGGTAATTTTTTTACCCATTCTCAAGATAAATCACTAATGCCTTACTATACTGAGAATTTTTAAATTCTTTTAAAATTGAAAAGCTTGCATGTTCATGTAAGTATTCTAAAGCTGTGTTATCACTCTAATTTGATGTTATCCAGCCCTCTACAAGGTCTAACAATATGCCCTCAGGGAAAAATCTGAATCCTGAGAAGGGGCTACTTTCCAGCAAATAGTGAAGGCAACCAAACTGTTCTTGGTTTTCTGAATTTCATTTCAAATGATCTCAGTTGTCATGTATAGAAATCACTTTTTCCAGTTTCAAGGAAAAAATATTGTGTTTTTATCAGCATAGAAAATTGCACCCTGAGTACCCACCACATTTAGGCAGAGTTTGACATGAAGCCCCTGATTCATTTCCCCCAGATTGGTGGCACTTCTCTAATTAGATACATGTGCTCATCAAACACCATTAAACTATGTAATGTATGTATATAATTAGTAGAGCCTAGTCAGAGGAAATATCTAGGGAAGGACTTGACAGGATGGGGAATACACTCTTGCAGCTGCTTTCTGAAATCACAAGTCTTCATTTTTAAAAATGTTACAATAGTGCTGGTTTGAGCCACTATTACAATACAGAGAATTTAAATGATGTCAGTAGCATGACTGGTGGTGCTAAGTAACTGAATTTCACTTTCCGGATTTCAGTGTGAATTGATGTAACATATCATAGCATTGTGTAAAAAACCCTCTCATAAAAATACATTTGTTCTTCATCACAGCAAGTATTTTAACAATTAGCAATAGGTACACTGCAGAGTTTGGTATCAGACTTGAAGTCAATGCCAGCTACTACCTAGTTATGTAACCATAGGAAACATAGTTATTCTCTTTTCTTGTTTCATTGGTTAAATAGCAACTATGTCAAAGTGATATAAGGATTACATGACTTAATGCTTTACAGTGATCTAGCACAATGCTGGTCACTTCTGAACCACAGAGCAAATCTTAGCTAGGATTATACATATTTGGTCTTGTTCCTTAAAATCCATTTGCAAGGCTCCTGTTTTCTGGCCTATAATTTTCTATTCCTGATACATATGACTTCAAATTTCTGTTACTTTTAGGGCAGCAGGATTTTGTTATCAAATTTGCCACAAGAGTGTTACAATGAAGATAATCAAACTCATCTATTTTACTGGACAGGGATGTACAACATATTAACAAAAAAAAAATGGTCTAGAATAGTGGTCAGCATACTTTTTCTTTAAAGGTCCTTCCTTATAGTGAATATATTCAGTTTGGGGGGTGGTGTCATGCAGTCTGTGTCACAACTACGCACATCTGGCATGGCAATTCAAGTGTAACCATAGACAATGTGCCCATGAAGGAGCACGGCCATAGTGAGACTACAGGCAGTCGTCTGCATACCCCTGGGCTAGAAATAATCTGAGAAATGGAAAAAATACATATTAAAATTGAGTAAAGAATCCAAATACATTATAAATAAGATGTTTCCAACAACAGTTACAATAACAAAACAAGATAAAATAGCCCAAACCTTCAATATTTTTAAAATGACTTTACCACCTATCAGACATCTTTTCAGGAAAATAAAATACATTCTCGGTATTTCAAACAGGAAGGGATTTAATACAGGGAGAAAGAGATTTTGAAAGGGTTTGGGAAGTGAAAGTCAAAGTAAAAGGCCCCTGACTTTCCAATAATCTGGGAACGACAGAATCATAAAAGATAATGGTTCCTAATCTCAGCTGCCCACAGCATCTAAGTAGCCTGATTTACAGGGGGATACCTGGGCCAGTGCACAACCTCTTGTCTGCCTTCTGCTGAAATGCATGTATTTGCTTAATTCCTTTCTGCTGCCACCTTCCACATTTTAAGAAAAAGCCTTTCATTAGTAGAATCCAAGCCAGATATATGCTGCTGAGAGAATATGAGAAATGCAGTTTCCATGATTCTTACTCCTGATGTACGGAGATGATCTTAGAAGGATAAAAATGTTATGAAGTAGGGATAGGTAATAGCTAGCCCAATATTAATCACAGGTAAAAGGAAGACAACGGGTTTAGAAGGTAATGGATGCTTTGAAACTGATAAGATAATGGCTTGAGAATTTGAAGCTGGAATGTGTAAACAATAAAAGTCATTTCAAGTTAGATAATCGGAAAATGAAATTATAGCTGAGAACAATACACTTATTTTTTCTGAAAACAAGGAATATATTTGTCATCACCAAGTGGAACCAAAATCCTTTGTTTTTGTATTTAAAATGGCCATAGTTATGAGAAAAATAGATTAAAATGTTTAAAGGAATTGTTTCATCTTGTAGACAAAAAGAGTTTTCCAAAGTTAAAAAAAAAAAAAAGGTAGATTAAGAGGTCAATAAATTAAAGAGTGTTCTGGGGGGGGGGTGGGGGGAAAGATATGAGATTGAGATTAATAGTTTATTTGGAGATGATCCCAGAAAGCTAATGTGAGAAAGCTGGAAAAGTGAGTCAGAGGACGACAAGTAAGCAATACAAGAGTGCATTTTAAATTTCCCTGCTGTGGGCAACAGGGCAGGACTCAGTCAAAATGTCCTGAAAAGTACAGTGTGCTTTGCAGAACTGTCTGCTTGAAAGACTACATAACCCATCAGTTCCCACCTCCTACTGGTCTAAGACACCCCCAAGGGCAGTAACTCCAGAATCCCCAGGCTCAAGTGCATTTGGGCCAAGTAGGAGAAGGAAGGGCCAGAGGCAGAAAGACCAGTGCCTGAGGTGTCATGCTGTGAATTCTGGATAAGCCTTCCTTATCTGACTTGCACAGAGCCGTCCACCCTGGCTACTGTTGAAGTCAGAGGTCCACCAAGGAGATTTGTCCCAGAGACATAGAGAGAAGATTGTACCATTCACCCCTCACACTGCTCAAATTCACTCATGGGGGAATGTTTACTGTACATACTAGAGGTAGTCAGTTTCTGGATCTGAAAACTGGTGTAGATCTGAAAATTGACTGAAGAATCACAATTTTACACTATGGTATCTGACATCAGTTAATTTTTATCAATATAATACATGAGAAGTAATATCTCAGTGTTGTTTACATTTTATTTCTCTTATTATGAACATAATCTAGAATAAAGGCTAATTTTATATCTGTTCCTGTGAATTTTTGTTTGTGGCTTTTGCCTGTATTTTAAAATAGACTTTGGATTCTTTTTGCCAGCAAATCATGAGGATTTTTTTTTTTTTTTTTTTTTTTATGTTGTAGAGATTGCCACTTTGCCTATGACCTACACAGCAAATATATTCTCCTAGTTTGTCACCTTTCTTTTGACTGTTTATGGTGTTTTTTGACACAATGCAAACACCTAAAAAATATAAGTAAATTTGTCAGCCTCGTTTTTCATTGCATTTGGACTTTGATGCACAGTTTTCCAAGCTTTCCCAATACATTGAATAGTATTTGTGCACTTGACCCATCTTGAGCTGAGTAGTTAAAATCTATTGTTAATGTATTCTGTCAGTTTCTCACTGTACTTCTTATATCATCTGTTTATAAGGAGCATTCTTCTTCGTTTGGCCCACAGATCTTCAAAATCATTATATCCTCTGTAGAGTGGGGCCTTCCACATTCTAAAGTTTCTTTCTTTCTCTTTCATTCATTTTGGCCTCAACTTTACCCTATATGACAATAGGATCACAACCTGTGCTATTTTTATTGTCTCCAGGTGCCTGGATGACTTTACCCACAGAGCAACATCTCTGGCCTGGATTTCTGTAACAGTATCCTAACTGGTCTTTCATGTGCCACCCTCAGCTCCTACAGTTTGCTTCCAGCACAGCAGCGGAAGCATCCTTGTAAAAGGTAAATCGCAGTGTGTCATTTCTCTGTTCAAAGGTTTGCAATGGCTCCCCGTGTCACTCGGAGTAAAACTCAAATTCCTTACAATGGCTTACAATGTCCTAAGTGCTCTTGACTCCAGTACCTGTCGGGAATCTTCTCTTCTCTCCCTCCTCCATTCACACCAGACATGCTCTCACCTCAGAGTCTTTACACCAGTTATGCCTCTCAGCTGAGATGTCTCTCAAATATCTAAATGGCTAACATCCTTGATAACTCAAGTTCTTTGCTGCAGTATGACATTGGAATCCTTCCCTGGGGACACCAGTTTAGATTACAACATAACCCCCAAGCTCTCTTACCCTGCTCTACACTCACTCATTTATTATGTTTATTGTTAGTGTGTCTTTCCCTACCAGAATGATAGCACCATGAGAACAGTCATCTGGTGTGTCCTAAGAACCTAGGATGATGCCAGCCCACAGTATGACCGTCATATATTGTTGAACAAAGGTCTTTGTCTTTCTCTGTCTAATCTTGCATCATACAGATACAGTCTCTTCAATAGTGCCAGAGAGATCTTTCAAAATATAATCAAACCACCCTATAAACTTTGCTTAAAGCCTTTTTAGTGACTTCTCATCTCCTTCAAAATGAAACTTAAACTCCTCTCCCCCCAGGAGCAAGGCTCTTCATGCTTTCTTCCCAGACTCTCTAATCTTTCACAATTCCCCTCTCACATCCTGAATTTCAGCAGAGATAAATCGCTTACATTTCCCCAGATATGCTATGGTCACATTTCTGTGTCCCTGCCCTTAGGTAGGGTGGCTATATAATTTCTCGTCCAAACCAGAGCACTTCTGAGAGTTAAAGGGGATATTATCAATAGGTGTAAAATGAGACCATCCCTGATAAACAGGAAAGAATGGTCAGTCACTTTATCCTTAGGCTTTCTGACTGAAATGCCCTTCCTAATTTCCTTGCCTGATTCTTTCAAAACATCTTTCATGTTTCAGTCGCTAATGAAATCCCCAAGTAGGCCTTGTCTTATCCCTGGTCCAGACCAGTTCTTCCTTCATACCTGATGATACCAATCACACCTTTATCCTCATCACCATACTTCTCCGGGTGCCTGAGACTGTGAGGGTGCTCACTGAAGCAAGAACCATACTAGTTACGCCTCTATCCCTGGCACTAGGTACACTGTATCCAAATAATAGTTAACAATCGCATAATATTGCAAGATGGTAAACTTAGGAGTTGAGTTTTGGGCTGTGGAGCCAAACTAGTGGGTTTAGATTGTGGCTTTATCAAATACCAGATGTGTAATCTTAGGCGATTGTGGAGATCAAATGAGTTAGTCCTGAAATGAGAAGTCAAAATAATGTAAGGACTCAGTCAACCTTAAATAGTCCAGCAGTAATTCAATAAAAAATTCACTGTATGAGGGACTTCCCTGGTGGCTCAATGGTTAAGAATCCGCCTGCCAATGCAGGGGACACGGGTTCAAGCCCTGGTCCCGGAAGATCTCACATGCCACGGGCAACTAAGCCCATGCACCGCAACTACTGAGCCTGCGCTCTAGAGCCCGCAAGCCGCAACAAATGAGCCTGCTCTCCACAACTACTGAAGCCTGCACGCCTAGAGCCCATGCTCTGCAACAAGAGAAGGCACCGTAATGAGAAGCCCCGCACTACAATGAAGAGTAGCCTCTGCTCGCCGCAACTAAAGAGGACCTGCACACAACAACGAAGACCCAACACAGCCAACAATAAATATATTTATAAAAAAGAAAAATTCACTGTATGAATAACTGGCTTACCAAAATAAACATGAATCATACTAATATTATAACTAATATTCTCCCTGGACTCTAAGGTATAAAAATACACATAACATTTTACTTGATTCCTCCCTCCAAGAAACCCATCAGGAAGAAATAGCATATATGTCTCATTGTTCTCAACTTAGAATGAGGAAACTTGTTCACAGGGTTGAATGAGCTGCCCAGAAATGGGAATTTCTATGTGAATTAGATGCAACTCACTCATATGTCTCCACACTTGACCACGTGCTCTCCCTGCTGAAAATCTTCTCCCCGTCCTCCTGCCAATCTCCACAATGCTTCATATGAGACACCACCTCCTCCAGACCTTCTTTGCCAGTTTGCCCCTGCCTCGTCTATAGCCCAGTCAGGTGACCCTCCCCTGGGCAACTCGGTAAGGGGGTTGATTACTTTGCATCACACTCTGCTGGTCTACCTGCTCACCTCTTTACCTGTCAGGACTATGAGCCTCTCCAGGTCAGGAATTCTGTCTCAACAGGATGTGACTTTAGGAACTAAAGTAGGAGTGCACCACCATGCTTGATATATAGCATCTGCTCAAAAGTATTCCTCAATCCCAAACACAACCCTAAATCTAGTGACTTTCCAATATTCTCAGTGGCTTTTGAAAATCAGCCTTAGAAATTTTTGCTACAAATTAAAACAAAGAAAAAAAAAAGCATGTTGAAACAAAAGTGAACTAGGTTTTAATGAAGAAACATTAATTTGAAAGCTCATACTGGCATTTATTAAATGCTTGTTCTGTACCAAGCACTGTGCTAAGGACACCATATCAGATGATTTTCCATTTCTGACTAACAGTAACCCTATGGGCTAAGTTCTAATTCCCATTTTACACAGGAAGAAAATATATTTAGACCATTCTTCATATTTCGTGTGTTGTGTGCCTACAAAACTTTAGATCTAGATAATAGAAAATACCAAAAAATGCAGTCCTTATATATATATCTTATAATTATATCTTATATATTTATCTCAGTAAAGTCAACTGATGATACATATAGGAGAATATCAGAATGAAATACAAATCCGTGTTATTCCTAGTTTCTTATTTACATAACGAAAAGGTTTATTTTCTACATAGCACATTACAAAATAAATTCCTCCTCAAATTATTTTATATAGATGGTTCACTCATAGAGTTTTGTTCTCCAAAATTATTTTTTAATATACATTTCCCTAATAACTAGTATCAAATACACAATTTTTCTTTTCAAAGGCATTGTTTTGATCTTTCCATGATTCTTAGTCTACTCCTATAGTTTTATTCTTCTAAGATTTCAAACACCAAATTAAGTTTTCCTCTTTTTTTACAATATAAAACATCTGAGTTCCTGAAAGTAGAAACATTATTAATTATATATTAATTGAGCATTTATTTTCACAGACATTTCAGCATGGTCCACCTAATATTCTTGGCGTGCACAACTTCATGACTGTTTGTAAGATTTTATGAACTGTGTGCATGCCTCAGAACACCCTTAACATGTTTGCCCTCGGCTCACGTGAAATTTGAATCTGCTTAGATAAAGCCATATGGGTTGCTGCCAGCAGATACAGAAGGCTGTAGTAATCATCTTTGCTGAGTACCATGACTATTACTATTACAAGAACCAACTTTTCTTGCATTGCAATTAGTTAAAAATGCTTCTGGAATTTAGTTTGAACTTGACATCTGACTGTTCTTTCTTATATGGATTCAAATTACTTGGAGAGTCTTCCTGGGGCAACAAGTCAGCCTCATAATTTCCTCCTTGGTTTGCTGTGGTTCTCTCTAGCCTTTCCCCGCCACCCCACCCCCTTCAATACTGCGAATAAATTTGGGGCTTCCAGGAAAAGGGAAAATTAAATACTAGCATTTCCTATGGCCTCTGTCTCTGTGTCTTTGGTCTCTTAGTTCTTATATTCCAGCAGTTTGATTGTTTAACGATATTTAGAAAACATAAATTAATTTTGAAAATCCAAAGCATTGTCATGGCTTTATAAATCCTTCAGAAATCCAGGACTAATGCTGTAGCCACTGCTGCTGCAAGAACTTCTGACAATTAGAAAATGAGAAAAACAAAGAGGAAAACAAACCCTTTGTTCCAAAACGTGAGAGTGAAGACAGGAAATTCTGTTTTGGTGGCTCTTGAATTTTATGTACTGTGGTTTAGGTACAAATTTATTAAGAAGTTGTAGAAGTTATTAGATATATATATATATATATATATATATATATATATATATATATATATATAAACCTACAAGTATCAATTAACTAACATGCTATATGAAATCTCACAAAAGCATAAATACAAATTATGTGAACATTAATTAAATAGATTTAAAAGTGTCATTTTTAATCCTTTGAGCACATGTGCATGCCCTTACGTTAGGAAAGACTTAAACCTGTGAAGCTATGTGTGTCTGTGTGTGTGTGTGTATAATTAATTTTGATTTGTTATTCTAAAGGTCCATCTCTAGTCATTGTTTACTAATTAGAAAGTTATGTTGATTATTATTTCTTACTCGGGAGAGAGATCTATTTAAAGGTCCCATCTTCTTATATTTCAGGGAAGAATATTTATAAGAGCATATTTAAATATTTACAAAACGCCAAAACCCTATACAATAAAAGTTATTGCATCTCTATTTGACAGTAATAATATTTAAGTCATACTAAAACTGACTTTCTAACTGTGTATGTGTATGCTACCAGTTTAACTGCCTTATTTTCACTCTTCTATTAAAGCAAACAATTGTTCAATTCTGTTAACTGGCTTTTAAAATGTCTTTATAAAATTCGACCAGTGGGATTATTGAAAGGTTCAATGGCTGAGAAAACTTGGTAAAACAATTTTTGTAGCATCACTATACAGTATGATCTCATACTGCATAATAAATTCAGTAGATGAACCTTTCAATGCACATTTCAAAATAATTTTAAGAAACAAAAGAGTTAGATTTATCTAGCCAGAAAATGGCAACCATAGAGAAAAACATAATGAGTTTGTTTTTTTTTTTTTTTTTTTTTATGAGATGGAACCTGCACTTAAAGTGGAGGTTTTGAATATTTCACTCATTCCACAAATGTTAATTAATTATAATCATATTGTTATCATAGTAAAATATTTATTAATGACCCATAGAATAATTTCTTTAATACAAACTGTCTTAGGTAAAAGACCAATCTATAATTCAGATAAAAGCTGGGTGAGTGAAAGGTGGACTGAAGTGGCCCTACATTATAGGGGGTTTCCTCATTCCCAGACACAACTGCACAAAACTCCAAAAAGTCAAAATTTTTAAATCACATGTGAGTCAATATTATTGACCATTGATAAGATCACAGATATTTTCAGTTTTAAATATTAAAAAATGTATAGTCCAAATATGATACAACGTAGACTCCCTTTGACTTGATGTGCAATTTTATACACCTCCTTTCTCTCCAGTAAAATATATTAAAATAGTGCATCATTTAAAATATAAGCATAATTTATTTATCCATCTATCAGGAACTAATCATTTTTAATTAAAGTTAAAACATTTTAAGTGTAAACCTGAATAAATTTGTATTATCAAACACACTCAAATTGTATACAAACTTTTATAGAAACTCACTGTAAAATATTTACTTTTCTGTCACTTGTAAGTGAAAACAATGTAGATAATTACATATAGAAAGATATCACCTTTCTGAGACACAATATTGAGATCACCTGGCATAAATTTAAAAATATTACAAGTGAATAACTGATTGGCATATATGAAAAAAGTATTTCATAGTGCAATATTTCCTTGACCACACCTAGACGGATTTGTTCCATAAATATAAAATATTTATTTTTGATATTGCTATCATTTTTGATATTGTGTTTTCATGAGGAAATCTATAATACTATCACATTTAATTTTGCAGGCCTATGAATTTCAAGTTTGTGATGTCGGAAATGGCAAAAGGAAGAGACCTCTGGCTAATTTTGATTTGAATTTATATTAAAAAAATATTTCTAATTGCATATTTACTGTCATTTTTTTTGTGAGATAGAACCTCTCGAATGTCACTGGAGAAAGTAAGCTATATTCTTGGGGGTTTTCAATAGTTCTAAGAAAGAAAAGAAAGGATAAGAGAAGAGAAGGGCTTCCATTCTAGGAAAGAGACAGCAGAGGAAAGAAAGAAAGGGCACAGAAAAAGAAAGAATGAGATTACATTAAGGATGTTTCTTCCTTGCCTCAGATCCCAGGTATATTCAATCTCCTGGGATGCACATGATTAGAACCTTCTTGAAGCATAAAATGAATGCTTGAACATGATCATCAACTTTATGTGAAAAAAGGAAACATTTTTTATAAATAAAAAAATGTAAAGTACAATCCCATTAGGAAAAAAAAAATGTCTGACTAATAGACCACATACGAAGTACACAGGAAAAAGTTAAAATGTAGAGAACTCTTCTTCATGGACTAAGATACAGAGAAAGGAACAGTAAAAAAACTCAGTGTGAAATTCTTAATTTCCTTTAAAGATGAATGAAAATGTACACTAGTAGGTGTTGGTGGATTGTTAAGTATTAATTCAATGATTTATTTTAATCTTAACGAAATATTATTTTAAGCCACTTGGATTGGCAATGCTTTTTAAAAGTCAGAAAATATTAACATCGGTGAATAAATATAGCAGTGGGGAATCTCATACACTGCTAGAGGGAGACTAAATTGATACAACTACTTTGGACAATTTTATGTTATTCTGTAAAGCTCAAAATGAACATACTCAAGATATAACACTAATAGGTATACATTCAAACAATACGATGGTACAAGTGTACCAAAAGTCCTTTAAAAGATATATATTCACAGGTTTTGAAAATAAAAGTTGTTTGTAATGAACCCCAAGATTAAAAAAAGAGATAATTAAGCAATCTACAAATAGTAGAATGAAAAAACACTTAATGTCAATATTCATACAAGGGGATATTATACCATAGTGAATATGAACTATGGCTTTATGCCTTACTATGGATGAAGTTCAAAGTGAAAAATCCAATGTACACCATTTACACAGAGCTCAAAAATAGAAAAGAACCTAGTTTTAAAGTGTTTATTTATATACACTTTTATGTCCTAATACTCTATTTAAAATTAAGGATAGGGTAAACACAAAATACAGAATAATATTTACACTTGTTGGAGGAGAGAAAGGATGATATTGGAGAAGGGTCTACAGGTGTTGTGAACACTCTGTATCTGAAGCTGGACGTTAAGTACAAAGAAGTTCACTTTATATTTTTACCACAAAACATGTTATGCATTTGAATTTGTTCAGTACTTCACAATAAGAACAGATTTTTTAAGAGGAACATATTATTTAAAAAAAAAAAATTATTGGAGTATAATTGCTTTACAATGTTATGTTAGTTTGTTTTTTTTAAAGTACAGGCATTGAGGAAGCCCAGCTCAATATCTTTCAGTATTTGTATGTTTTGAGGAATGAAAGGTGTGGTTGGACCAGGCTGAGTTAGCAGTCAGCCGCTCTGGTGGCTGAAGTTCCTCATCCTAATAGCTCATCCCAATGGTGCAAGGAGCTTTAGGAAGTGCAGATTGCAGGCTCCACTCCAGCCTACTACATCCTGCACTTCAGAGATAGCCCCAGGGCCAGTATTTCTCAGAAGCTCCCCAAATGATGCATGTCAGCAGTCAGATCTGTAAATTGCTTATTTTTACTACCAAGGTACTGCTTTTACATCTTTAAATTTTACTTGTGTGAATCTGAAATGTGTATAACAGCGTGTTAAATACTACAAAGAAGAGTAGGATGAATTTAGAGTAACACCTTTGTTTGGAAACAAAGGACCCAAAGACAAGTATGAATGTATTCAGGAGTGTTAATGAGTGAGAATAAGATTATTCTTTTTTTTAAAGTTTAAACTGTATTATTAACATTTGCCACAACAATTTCTATTTTTTTTTTTTTTAAGGTCAAGTTGGTATATAACACTACATTAGTTTCAGGTGTACAACATAATAACCACAATAAGTCTAGCTGCCGTCTGTCACCAAACAACTGACCCCCTTCACCCATTTTGCCCACTCTCCAAGCCCCTTAACCTCTGATAACCAATTTGTTCTCTGTATCTCGGAGTTTTGTTTTGTTTTGTTTTGTTTATTGACTTGTTTGGCTTTTTAAATTCCACCTTTAAATGAAATCACATGATATTTATCTTTCTCTGATTTATTTCACTTAGCATTATACCCTCAAATTCCATCTATATTGTCCCAAATGGCAATATTTCTTTCTTTTTTATGACTGAGTAGTATTCCCTTGTGATATACATATATATATGTCACATCTTCTTTACCTATTCATCAATCAGCGGGTACTTAGGTTGTTTCCATATCTTGGCTATTGTAAATAATGCTGCAATGAACATAGCTGTGCATATATCTTTTCAAGTTAGTATTTTTATTTTCTTTGGAAAAATACCAAGTGGAATTGCTGGATGATATGGTATGTTCTCTTTCAAATTTTTAAGGAATCTCCATACTGTTTTCCATAGTTGATGCAGGAATTTACATTCCCACCAACAGTATATGAGGGTTTCCTATTCTCCACACCCTTGCCAACACTTGTTATTTCTTGTCTTTTGATAATAACCATTCTAACAAGTGTGAGGTGATATTTCATTGTGATTTTGATTTGTTTTTCCCTGATTAGTGATGTTGGACATCTTTTCATGTGCCTGTCGGCCATCTGTATGTCTTCTTTGAAGAATGTCTATTTCAAACTTCTGCCCATTTTTTAGTAAGTTTTTTTTTTTTTTTGCTATTGATTTATTTGTATCTTTACATAATTTGGATATCATCCCCTTATCAGATATATAATTCACAAATATTTTCCCCCATTAAGCAGGATGGCTTTTCATTTGTTGGTGGTTTGGTTTGCTATGCAGAAGCTTTTTATTTTTGTGTAGTCCAACTGGTTTAATTTTGCTTTAGTTGTGTTTGCTTTGGGGGTCAGATCCAAAAGTTCCACATCAACACCAATGTCAAGGAACTTACTGCCTATTTTTCTTCTAAAAGTTTTATGGTTTCAGGTCTTACATCCAAGTCTTTAATTCATTTTGAGTTAATTTATGCATATGGTGTAAGATAGGGATCCAGTTTCATTCTGTTGCACATGACTATACAGTTTTTCCAATACCATGTATTAAAATATCTATTATCTATCCTTTCCCCATTGTATACTCTTGGTTCTTTGTCATAAATTAATTGACCATATATGTGTGGGTTTATTTCTGGGCTCTCTATTCTGTTTTGTTGATCTATGTGTCTGTTTGTATGCCAGTATCATACTGTTTTGACTACCGTAGTTTTGTAGTATAGTTTGAAATCAGGGAGCATGTTTCCTCCAGCTTTGTTCTTCTTTCTCAAGATTGCTTTGGCTATTCAGGGTCTTTTGTGGTTCCATACAAATTTTACAATTATTTGTCCTAGTTCTGTGAAATATGCCATTGATATTTTGGTATGGATTGCATGAAATCTGTAGATTTCTTTGGCTAGTATGAACATTTTAACAATATTAATTGTAACCTATGAATACAGAATACCCTTTCATATATCTGTGTCTTATTCAATTTCCTTTACCAGTGTTTTATAGTTTTCAGTATACAGGTCTTCTACCTCCTTGGTTAAAATTATTTCTAGATATTTTATTCTTTTTCATGAAATTGTAAATGAGATATTTTTCTTAATTTCTCTTTTGATATTTCATTATTAGTATATAGAAAATAAACAGATTTCTGCATGTTTATTTTGTATCCTGCAACTTCACTAAATTCATTTATTAGTTTTAACAGTTTTTTGGTGACATCTTTAAGGTTTTCTACATATTGTATGATGTTATCTGCAAATAGTGACAGTTTTCTTTTTTCCTTTCCAATTTGGATGGCCTTTCTTTCTTTCTTTCTTCTTTCCTTCCTTCCTTCCCTCCTTCCTTCCTTCTTTTCTTTCTTTCTTTCTCCCTTCTTTCCTCCCTTCCTTCCTTCCTTCCTTCCTTTCTTTCTTTCTTTCTTTCTTTCTTTCTTTCTTTCTTTCTTTCTTTCTTTCTTTCTTTCTCCTTTCTTTCTTTCTTGTCTAATTTTTGTGGTTAGGATTTCCAATACTATGTTGATTAAAATTGGTGACAGTGGACAGTCCTTTTTTTTTTTTTTTCCCCTGATATTAGAGGAAAAACTATCAGCTTTTTAAATATGATGTTAGCTGTAGCTTTGTCATATATGACTTTTATTACGTTGAGGTATGTTCCCTCTATGCTCACTTTGTTGAGAGTTTTAATCATAAAGGAGATGATCATATGATTTTAATCTTTCATTTTATTAATGTGGTGTATCGCATTAATTGATTTATTGATGTTGAACCATCCTTGTATCCCTAGGTTATATATCTCACTTGATCATGGTATTTTATCCTTTTAGTATATTGTTGGATTCAATCTGCTAATATTTTGTTGAGGATTTTTGCATCTATTTTCATCAGGTATATTGACCTGTAATTTCCTTTTTTGTGGTGTTCTTGTCTGGTTTTGATAACAGGTTAATGCTGGCCTTATAAAATGAATTTGGAAGTGTTCCCTCCTCTTCAATTTTTTGGTAGAGTTTGAGAAATATAGCTATTAAACCTTCTTTGAATATTAGTAAACTTCACCAGGGAAGCCATCTGTTCCTGGACTTTCATTTGTTGGGAAGTTTTTGGTTCAATATCCTTACCAGTAATTGGTCTATTTAGATTTTCTACTCTATCATGATTCGGTCTTAGAAGATCATATGTGTCTAGCAATTTATCCCTTTCTTTTAAGTTGTCCTATTTGTTGGTGTATGATTGTTCATAGTAGTCTCTTATGATCCTTTGTTTTTCTGTCATGTTAGATGTAATTTTTTTTCTTTCAATTTTGATTTTGTTTGAGCCCTTTCTTTTTTCCTTGGTGAGTCTCACTAAAGGTTTTCCTAATTTTTGTTGTCTTTCCAATGAACCAATTCTTAGACTCACTGATCTTTTCTATTGTTTTTTTTCAGTCCCTATCTCATTTATTTCTATTTTGATCTTTATTATTTCCTTCCTTCTACTAACTTTGGGTTTTGTTTTTTGTTTGTTTGTTTTTTTCTAGTTCCTTTAGATGTAATGTTAGATTGCTTATTTGAGATTTTTCTTATTTCTTGAGGTAGGGCTGTATTACTATAAACTTTCCCCTTAGAACTGCTTTTACTACATCCCATAGATTTTGGAATGTTTTGTTTCTATTTTCATTTGTCTCAAGGTGTTTTACAACAGCAGGAATGCTCTCTTTCTCTTCTTGATGGATGGTGGGCACCAGACTGCTGGAAAAGCTTCATCTCACACTCTCTTGAGGACTCATTGTGTGAGGACAGAGCACCCCAGGTCTTTTACAGCAATGATCACCTGGCTATGGCTAAACCCTGGGGGTCGTGATGGGAATCAGCTTCTTCTCCTTAGTTTCTCCATTGCATCTTTATCATCCCTAAGATCAAGCCCTGGATGATGGGAGTGTTGGTATCCTGGGGTTGCACTTCAGGATACCACTTTGCACAAATATCTGTAAATGACGCCAAACTCATAAGACAAAAGCAACTAAGAATACATTTGTTTACAGATAGGATAGGGGACATAATCTGTCATCATATTCTTGTCCAGCTGTATCCATAAACCCAGATTCACCAGTTTTCCATCTGCTATAACTTTTCCAGAATCATTGTCAAGAAGAGTGGGGATATATTCTCCAGGAAATGCACTGGTTGTGTAATTGATCAGTAGGCAAGTCTTACCTGCAGCTCCAGCCTCCGACCTCCACACACTTCACGGCCTCCCTCGGGGTTGTGGTGGCTGCTGGAGTGCTTGGATGCTGAGGTGAGAAGCGGCAGGCCCTGATGCCGGGACCACTGTCCATGCTGCTTCCCTCTCCAGCTGACATCAGAAAGCCTAAGCTCAGCAGCCACCACCAATCTAATATGGGTAGAATTGTTCTTTAACTGTGAACAGATAGGTTGCTTATTCAACTAAATAATGAGACTAGCTGTGATCATGGGAGTCACTTAACCTCCCTGAACCTATCTTTCTTCTTATTTAAATGCATGTATTTTGCTCTATCATTTTTATATTTGAAGATAAAAGCCATATGGTTAAGCAACAGAAGTAAATATAAAGTTCATAGGTTATTGTTCATTTAAATTCCTTATCTTTGTGGAATTTATGGATCTAATTATGACTTTCTAATCTACACTTTCAGAATATTTAGTCTTATTTTTGAAACAAGGTTTTCTAGGAACTGTGTCTTTTTATTTTCTTTAAAAATGGCAAATCTTGACTAGGTTATATATTATTCTGAATAACCACAGTAGACTCAAACACGTCATTTCACAATTCACCCAAACACCATATCCTTTGTACTGAGGATTGCTGGAGTGGCTTTTCCAAAAGTTTTAGGATTTTCCAGTCATTTCCATGACAGTATATTCAGTGAAGAAAAACCACAGCCCAAAGATCAAATACAATCAGCCATTAATTTTTGTGAATCAAGTTTTATTGGAACTTACCCATTCCCATTCATTTGGGTAATGCCTATGGTTGCCCTACAGTGGCAGAGTTGATTAGTTAAGATGGAATCTATCTGACATGCCAAGACTAAAATATATGTGGCCTTCTACAGAAAAGTTTTGCTAATCCTGGAATTATCACTGTTCTCA
Source organism: Eschrichtius robustus (assembly GCF_028021215.1). Taxonomy (NCBI): domain Eukaryota; kingdom Metazoa; phylum Chordata; class Mammalia; order Artiodactyla; family Eschrichtiidae; genus Eschrichtius; species Eschrichtius robustus. Next base: position 112,520,970 of record NC_090832.1, read on the forward strand.
TAAACTGATCTGTCAAAAGGTAGTCAGGATTCTCAATCAAATTCTATTACAATTAATAGTGCATTAAACTAAATAAAAACCAGGTACTTAAAAAAGGAGTCTGGGGCTTCCCTGGTGGCGCAGTGGTTGAGAATCTGCCTGCTAATGCAGGGGACTCGGGTTCGAGCCCTGGTCTGGGAAGATCCCACATGCCGCAGAGCAACTAGGCCCGTGAGACACAACTACTTAGCCTGCGCGTCTGGAGCCTGTGCTCCGCAATAAGAGAGGCGGTGATAGTGAGAGGCCCATGCACCGCAATGAAGAGTGGCCCCCACTTGCCGCAACTAGAGGAAGCCCTCACACAGAAACGAAGGCCCAACACAGCCAAAAAAAAATTTAAAAAAATAAATAAATAATAATTAAAGAAAAAAAATGTACGCACATCTGTATGATCGACATTTTTTACAAAAAAAAGGAGTCTGCAAAATGCAATATTTATGATACAATGTGTGAATACTCATCATCATGTGATCTTCATGGAGCCTACTTAAAAAAGTAAATGTAATTTTATATGTTGAAATACCTAAATGATTTAAAAATGTAATTATCTTTGCTTATTCTTAAATGTTTTAGATTTTTTAATTAGGATCTTGATTAAAGGATGTTGAATTATAATTTCAATGACAGAGAAAATAAGTTGAAAAATTTTAATTATTTGAAAAGTTAAGTGGTTTTTATTGGTAGTAGAGACATAAAAAGATCAAAATACTTTCTCCTTTACAATAGTATTTAAATTTTTGAACATTTTATTAAATTTAACATGTATATAGAAAAGTGCATGAATCAATAAGGTGAATGGATTTTTACAAACTGAACACACCAATGTAACTAACATCCAGATTAAAAACAATTTTTTTTTGTTTCCCAGTGTATATAAAGTTATGTTTACTTTATACTATACTGTATTAAGTGTGCAATAACATTGTGTCTAAAAAAATCCAATGTACATACCTTAACAAATCCTTTATTGCTAAGAAATCCTAACTATCATCTGAGCATTCAACAAGTTGTAATCATTTTGCTGGTGGAGAGTCTTGCCTCCATGCTGAGGTCTGCTGATTGATTAGGGTGGTGGTTGCTTCAGGTTGTGGTGGCTGCAGCAATTTCTTAAAATAAGACAACAAAGAAGTTGCCCGCATCAATTGACTCTTCACTTGAACACTTAGAGGCCATTGCAGAGTTATTAATTGGCCTGATTTCAATATTGCTGTGTCTCAGGGAATAGGAAGGCCTGAGATAGGGAGAGAGATGGGGAACCACCAGTTGGTGGAGCAGTCAGAACACACAACATTTATCAATTTAAGTTCACCATTTTATATACGTGTGATTCGTGGCATTCCCAAACAATTACAATACTCACATCAAGATCACTGAATCACAGATCACCATAACAAATATAATAATAATGAAAAGTTTGTAATATTATGAGAATCACCAAAAGGTGACAGGGAGACAAGAAGTGAGCAAATGCTTTTGGATAAATGACCCTGATAGACTTGTTCAATGCAGAACTGCCATAAATCTTTAATTTTTAAAAAACACAATTCTGCAAAGAGTGACAAGGCACAAATTGCAAGATTTCACATTTATGTGAATGTTCACCCTAACCATCAGTCTAACATATAATCAATGTTTCCATCATGCATATGCAGTGATCTTTATTTTTCCACATAGGACAGAAATAAAAACTAAATTCCCTTGCCTTTAAATATATTACAAAATTTTTACTTTTACTCTTAAAAGTCAATTTCTACCTTTTTAACTACCCCTGTTTTATGGCTGAATCAAGTGATAGGGTTGCAATCGCATACATTCTGAAAACTTTACACTGACATATTTATAAGCACTCAATAAGCCTCTCATTCAGTAGATCCAGCAATAATTTTGTAAAAATTATTAGTTAAAAGTAGAGACTCAACCAAGAACACTTACATAATTATCCCTAACTAAGTCAACCCTATGTTATTGGTTGGATTAGTTTGACACCATTAAAAAAGCGAATAAATAAACAAACAAACAAACTCCCAGTGAGTGGTAAGTAGAATAATCTCTTGTCTAGGTTTATGTTGGTAAAGAAAAATAAAAATAAGAAAAATGTATCCAAATAATTCAGCAAAATAAAATAAAATATCCAGTTAGGTCTGAATAGTTATGCAAATATTTCCTAGAAATTCTAAGGAATACCTGGTTTAATGTAAAGGTATTTCAATACCTGCTTACATCTTGCTGTACTTTGAACTTGACCTTGCACATAACCTCAGACATCACACCAGAGCCAAGACTCCCCTATGGACAAGATACTACACATGCATACTGAGGTTCAGACATACTACAGGCAGTGGCAGAGTAATCCTGTCTTTGTCTTAAAGAAAACACTAAATGGATTTCTGATAATCCTAAAGTAACATGTTCCAGAGATTCTCATTCAGAGAAACAAGTCCACTGGTGTTGGGAAAGGTATTATGAATTCCAGGACACAACTTATACAATTATAGGTGAAGAACAATTATTTATACAATAGGGAAACTTCAAAAAAATTGCCTTGCGTGATTCAAATAATATAATACATAGACTACTGAGACTCAAATGGGAAGGTTTTTTATTTTATTTATTTAATTATTTTATTTTGTTTTATTTTTTAATTGAAGTATTGTTGATTTACAATGTTGTATTTGTTTTAGGTATACAGCAAAGTGATTCAGTTTCATATATATTATTCCATTATAGGTTATTACAAGATATTGAATATAGTTCCCTGTGCTGTACAGTAGGTCCTTACTGTTTATTTTATACATAGTAGTGTGTATAGGTTAATCCCATACTCCTAATTTATCCCCTTCCCACCTTTCCTTTTTGGTAAACATAAGTTTATTTTCTATGTCTGTAAGTCTATTTCTGTTTTGTAAATAAATTCATTTGTACCATTTTTTTAAGATTTCATGTTTATGTGATATCATATGATATTTTCTTTCTCCATCTGAATTACTTCACTTAGTATGATAATCTCTAGGACCATCCACGTTGATGCAAATGGCATTATTTCATTCTTTTTTATGGGTGAGTAATATTCCATTGAGGTGTATGTATCTTTTCAAATAAAAGTTTTTGTCTTTTCCAGATATATACCCAGGAGTGGGATTGTTGGATCATATGGTAATTCTATGTTTAGCTTTTTCTAGGAACCTCCTAGTGTTCTCCATCATGGCTGTACCAATTTACATTCCCACCAACACTGTAGGAGGGTTGCCTTTTCTCCACATCTTCTCCAGCATTTATTATTTATAGACTTTTTGATGATGGCCATTCTGACTGGTTGAGGTGATACCTCATTGTAGTTTTGATTTTCATTTCTCTAATAATTAGCAATGCGGAGCATCTTTTTATGTGTCTGTTGGCCATCTGTATGTCCTATTTGGAGAAATGTCTATTTAAGTCCTCTGCCCATTTTTTTGATTTGGTTGTTTGTTTTTTTTTGATATTGAGCTGTATGTGCTGTTTGTATATTTTGGAGATTAACCTCTTATTGCTCACATTGTTTGCAAGTATTTTCTCCCATTCTGTAGGTTGTCTTTTCATTTTGTTTATGGTTCTTTGTTGTGCAAAAGCTCTTAAGTTTAATTAGGTTGCATCAAATGGGAAGTTTTTTAAGAGTACTATTTCAACATTTCTGAAATGACTGTAGGGAAGTAAACTAGATCTTTATAGTTACTAAAAGAAAGTTTACATTTTTAAATGTTGCAGAATATTGACCTCCCCCTTGCCATCTAATTTCTAGATAATTTGTAAACATATCAAAGCAATCAATCAATAGCATTCCAACTAGTCACAGATTAGACATCTGAAAAATCAATATCCTCTGTTATGGTTTTTCAGTGACCATAATTAAATTGCTAATTATGTACAAGAGGATGACAAGAGATTAGAAAAAACAAGAAATAAATATGACAATAGATTTATGAAACATATAATGTAAAGCATATTTAAACTCAAACATGTAAACAGTAATCTTTTCATTTTTTGAAATTTTGAGTCATATTGATTCCCTAAAATCAGGGAAATCACAACAATTGTGTTAAGTGAGATGGAGGAATAAACCCTTCTGGAGGCAACAATTCCCAATACCAGTTGAGTTTTTGTCTTGAGCTGAAGTCATCTTTCTACCTGCCATTCTCTTCAGAGTTCCATGAATTTCTCCTCATAGCAAGACCTGAAAGGGTCACTTTAACAAGAAATAAAGTCAGACCCAGGGTGAATTTTCAAACTGTATAAAAGCCTGGTGTTTTTCCTGATGAAGATATTTTGAAACAATCAAAATCTTATTTAAGTATTTTTGAAGTTAAATATTAATTTCCATGGGTTTACTCAGCTATGGTAATTGAAAATATCAAAGTTTTTTTAAATTAAGAAGTTCATGACCAAGAAAAGTATATCCAGAATTTGTTTAAACAAGATAAGACTTGAGATAACTAATAGATCTTGCAATCATTTTTATGAACTCAACTTGCAAAAATTGAACTAAAGAAGCACAAAGTTAAAGAAACTGGAGAGGGGAGAAGACAAGGGTATTGCTTTATAAGAACTAAGGAGAAAACAAAGAAGCTGGCTGTTCACTACTCATTCAGATTCTCAAAGGATATTGCTGTCATCTGAGACAAAAGAGATAATTCACACCACACATACTTTTAGAGAACTTTCAGAAAAAATTCTGCATTGGAGTTACTATCTGGGTCCCAGAAACAGGAAATAAATTGAAAGTTCATAATATTAAGCTGAATGGCATAAAGAAGTTATCACAAATACATGCTGAAAGCAATGATGTCTCAACCTAGAAGCTTTATTAAGAAAAAAATAACTACAGAAAATGTCTCCAGATAACTCTTTCTCTGTTTGTTAGTTTGGATCTCTGTGGTGTTACCCTGCCTGGAACTCTGTGTGTGTGTGTGCGTGTGCGTGTGCGTGTGTGTGTGCGTGTGCACGCATGCGTGCACACACGTGTACCTGGGCACAGTGCTAACTTATTACATTCATGTGCTAGTGCAATTTCATACTATAGAAAATAATGTCTGTCTAATCAAGATCTTTCACGCATTTCACTTTATATTTATTATTCTGATTTTTTTACTTAAATATCTCAGGCCACCCCTTCCCACCCTCTGTGCAGTGAGTTCTTTACATTTTTCAGTATAACTGCTCTTCTGGTGTTGACACTTACTATAGTACCTTAAAGAGACTAGTGAAAGAGACTAAAGTGACCCATAAAATGGGAATCTTTGATAGACTGAGCTCAAATCAACTTTGGCCTTTGAAATGTACCTTAGGACATGTCTGCTTTTATGAATTTCATCTATAGCCAGCAGCTGAATGTCATCTCACCTGATCACACCTGACCAGAATAATAAGAGAGGGTGGCATGGTTGCCATGTAAGGGTTCCTGACTTAACAAAATTTCTCTAGGCAGAAGTTTTCTCTTTTACCCCTCGATTTGTTGCAGGTAATATATAACAATATACCAAGCTCTCAAACAGCACTTACAAACATCTGAAGTTGTATCAAACCCTGAGTATACTAACGCAATTTAAGTCAACAAATTGTTTTGTTTTGGGAAAGAAAATGTTTAATCTAATAATGTATGAATCTCACTGGCTAGATGCAACTAAAAATCTCAACGTGTTTTTAGGCACTGCTGCTTACACATAACCAAAGCTAACATAAAAAAATGTTCTAAGATGAAAGTGCTTGGAAATATGTAAAACAATTAATTAATTGACAAGTAAAAACTATTTTTGAAGATAAAAAAGGCAACATAAACATCAGGTTAATTTGTTTAATTTTTCTATTTTAGGCATAATTTATTGTAATAGGGTATCTGGTGTGTGGTGCTATTATATTATAATATTTGATTCTGTACCATATTTTAGATTTTTTAATTAGTAGTCTTTATTTTTTAGAGAAGTTTTACATTTATGAAAAACTGAGCAGAGTACAGAAAGTTCCAATATAATCCCTGACCCTCACACACACATAGTTTCTCCTATTATTAACATTTTGTATTAGTGTAATATATCTGTTATAATTGGTGAGCTGATATTGATACAGTATTATTAACTAAAGTCCATAATTTACATTAGTATTCACTCTTTGTGTTGTACATTCTACTAGTTATAACCAAAGTGCAATGATATGTATCTATCATTACAGTATCATACAGAATAGGTTCACTGTCCTAAAAATACCCTGTGCTCTGCCAATTCATCCCCACTTCCTTTTCTCCAAGCCCCTGGAAACTGCTGCTCTTTTTATTGTCTCTCTAGTTTTGCCTTTTCCAACATTCCATACAGTTGAATCAGACAGCATGTATCCTTTGCAGATTGGCTTTTTTCATTTAGCAATATGCATTTAAGTGTCCTTTGTGATTTTTGTGGTTTGATACACGGCTCATTTCTTTTTAGCTGAATAATATTCCATTGTATGAATGTACCTCAATTTGTCCACTCACCAATAAAGGACATCTTGGTTGCTTCCAAATTTTGGCAATTATAAATAAAACTGCTATAAACACTTGCATGCAGGTCTTTGTGTGGGCAGTTGTTTTCAATTCATTAAATACCTGAAGTACAGCTGCTGGATCATATAGGTTTAGTTTTGTAAGAGTATGTAAGACTATGTTTAGTTTTGTAAGAAACTGCCAAAGTGCCTTACAAAGTGACCATCCCATTTTGCATTCCCACCAGCAAAGAATGAGAGTTCCTATTGCTCCATATCCTTGCCAACATTTGGTATTGTTTGTGTTTTGGATTTTAGCCATTGTAATAATTGTTATGGTATCTCCCTGTTTTAATTTGCATTTCCTTAATGACGTGTGATGTTGACCATCTTTTCATATGTGTGTCAACCATGTGTATATGTTCTTCGGTGAGATGTCTGTTGAGGTCTTTGGCCCACTTTTAAATTCAGATGTTTGCTTTCTCATTGTTGAGTTTTAGGAGTTCTTTGAATATTTGGTCCCAGTTCTTCATCAGCTATGTATTTAGTAAATATTGTCTCACAGTCTGTGGTCTCACAGTCTTTGCATTCTTCTAACAGTGTTTTTGCAGAGCAAATTTTTTAATTTTATTTAAGTCCAACTTACTTTTTTTTTTTTTTCTTTCATGGGTTGTACTTTTGGTGTTGTATCTAAGAAGACATTGCCAAACCCAAGGTCACCTAAATTTTCCCCTGTGTTATCTTCTAGGAGTTTTATAGTTTTGTGTTTAACACTTAGGTCTATGACACATTTTGAGTTGATTTTTGTGAAGGATGTAAGGTCTATGTTTAGATTCATTTTTACATGTGAGTATACACTTGTTCCAGCACTGTGTGTTGAAAAGACCCTCCTTTCTTCATTGTGTTGCCTTTGTTCCTTGTCAAAGATCAGTTGACTATATTTATGTGGGTTGGTTTCTGGACTGTCTATTCTGTTCCATTGACTTGTAGCATATTTTAGTTGTTATTATTACTTTTTTTTAAATTTCTGGTTCATTGTATAACATTGTACTATGACAAGCAAAATTATTCTTTTAAAATTATTTATAGAATATTATATGCATTCTTATATAATTAGTCAGAAATCAAGAACTTCATTTTATTCTTTTTAAATTAAAAACTAATGGGTTTCTTGGGAAAATAATATTTGCTAAACACAAATTGGCTTTATAGAAAATCTTGGAATTGTCTAATCCAAGGACATGTCTATAGATTAAGATATTTATTTGCAGGTACATAGACAGTACTATAAAATAATCCAGAATAATGAAAAAAGATTTTAATTAATAGTAGTAATAACAGTAAAGTTTTCAAAATATTATTCGGTATATAAATCTTTTCTAAGATATTTCTTTTTTTAATCCCTTAAGAATGCTTTTTAGTTAATGGGTTTTCAACATTTAGAGTCATAGACATTTGATAATAAATAAAAAAATCTCTCTTTATATGAAAACATTGAAATTCATTCGAATTCTCTATAAAATTTGAGGAGTTGATGTTTCTTTTGAAACACATCCATGGATCCGAGGATCAGAAAAAATCAGACCAAGCACTCATAAAGTATATTCTCAGAATTCAACAAAATATTAATAAGCATTAAGTGATTTTTCTGGTTTCTGTAGTCAAATAAATTTTGAAAATTTCAAAATTAATAAAATTCAGCAAAGTTGAGGCTTTTCTAAGGTAGTACCTCTCAGATCCTTAAATATACTAAGGTACATCATGGCTCTTCAAGGGGGGCATAAAGTACATAGCACTTGAAACTAAATTGAAAATGGAATTTTCTCCCTTTCTTTCTTTCCTCAGAGCATCTTGCAGGAATAGTGTCGTCGAGAATACTCTAGAAACACTGAACTAGTCTAATGTTCTGTAACGTCTCTGATGAAAGCTTTGTGTAAAATTACATGATGTGCAATCATCCTATTTGTATTTCTTCTTCCTATAGCCCTTTAGCATTTCTAGAACTACTTTAAGTTCTAATGTATATTAGGGCAATGTGGCATTTGAATTTGATAACCAGGGTTCCAGTGTACCCTGGAGCTGGTGATCCTAAGGATGAGAGAGAAGTTTCCAGTCCTAATGCAATACCACTGAGGTAGCCTAGAGTGTGCCCAATACCTCAAAACATTGACTTAGTATCCTTTCCTTACATCCTCAATTCTTTTTTTTTCAGCATTTTATTTATTTATTTATTTTTGGCTGTGTCGGGTCTTCGTTTCTGTGTGAGGGCTTTTTCTAGTTGTGGCGAGCTGAGGCCACTCTTCATCGCGTTGCGCGGGCCTCTCACTATCGCGGTCTCTCTTGTTGCGGAGCACAGGCTCCAGACGCACAGGCTCAGTAGTTGTGGCTCACGGGCCCAGTTGCTCCACGGCATATGATCCTCCCAGACCAGGGCATGAACCCGCGTCCCCTGCATCGGCAGGCAGACTCTCAACCACTGCGCCACCAGGGAAGCCCCTCAATTCTTATATATGAGAGATAAGCTATCTTATATATGAAATCTTCTCCTGATTCCCCAACATGTACCTCTTCCAACAATCCTTGAATAATTGAGAGTGAATTCATTTTTTTTTTCCTGTCCTCTATGGACTTCTGTCATTTCTCTCAAGTTGTCCCTTATGGCATACTTTTTCTGTTCTTCTGCATAATATCAATTTAGACACAAAATTAAGTTTTCATTCATTCAATTGTCCCTTGACCTTATTTCATTCAACATCAGTGTTTCAGCTCTGAGATTTTGAGCTCCTAGGCAGAAAGTGTCATAACAATTTAGCTTGATTTTTAGAGCAGTCAATATTTCAACACACATATTTAAATAATGTATTATGCAAATTATTTTAAAAATCGATGATGCATGTCATGACCCGCCCCAAAATATTACATGAGCTATTAAATTTATTTAGATATCTTTCTATCATTATGGCTAGAAATTATGCTAAGATGATTTTTAAGTTCACAGGGTAGGCACTTGAGAAGTCTTATTTTAAGACCACTTTTTTGGGGGGGTTAGTTTTATATAGGAAATTATTTGGGAAGCTAAGAGGTGGGTCCAGCATTTTACCTGGTGGTAAAATAAAGAGGTGGGAAGAAAAGTTTGTGAAAACAGTTTGAGAATATTAGGCGAAATAAAGACCCATTTCTCCTTCCTACTCTGTATTACATCATCAGGAATACATCAATGTAGCTTAATATGTTTATCTTTTAAAATACACATAAGGCTTGAGAGAGAGAAATATATTTGTTTTTCATGTGTTTAATGTCTGTTCCTGTTGGTTTACCTGCTTATCTCATCCAATAACTGAACATTCCTTGATGTGTCTTTTGAATCTTTGACTATAAATAACTCAATGCATTCACTGAACAAATGTTTCAGTGAATGAATGAATCCCTGCCAGCTAGTTGAAAGGAAGTTTATTTGAGAATATAAATATTGAGAAGTAGGATAATTTTGACTTGGTTGATATGTAGCAATGTGAAGCATGAAGGCACTGAAGCCCTCCCCTACCCCACAAAAAAAGCAAGCTATTGCCCTGTCACAGTGGCTTGGACAATTAGCCACTTGGTAAAGCTCAATAAATGTCTTTTAGACTATTTGAGTAGACATGGAAATCTCAAGTTGCTCATATTAAGTTAATAAATATAATTATGGATAGAATAAAATGTAATAGATATGAGGGTCCAAAGGAAACAATGGAAAATTTGTGGGGAGAAGAATTTTAAAAACATAAATTGTTTTGTTTTAAGAGCTTTTGGAGACTTCTGACAGCCTATCATTATGTGAGGGGAGCAGGTGTTTTCATTGTTTCTCTAGCTCTTGCCTTTAGTCATCTTTCAAACTTTAAAAGTGAATTACTTCACTTTAAGGTGTGTAATAAAAACTCCCGTTTGAATGATTAAATAATTAGAAAGAAATATATAATTGGGCAGATCTTGAAAGATACATTCTGAAATAACTCTTAAATTGTACAAAATAATGTCTATAAATGATAAATGCTTTAAAAATGTCTTCAGTATATAAGCAAGTTTCTGGTGATTCCACTAAGGCATCTTGTCAGTCCTCTCAATTTGAACATATTCCAAAAAAATGTTGGGAAATTAAATCAGGTAGATGCAAAATCAGTATATGAACACAGCTATAAAGGAACAAAGTGGTGTCTGTCCAAGAAGTTCATCACTCTAAAATTATTCCTTTATTGAAATTACTCAAAACACTAAACCATGGGCTATTAAGTATATTCTGTAGGGTGCTATATAAAAGGCATTCTTATAGTAGGGATAATGCTACCCACAACATACCAGTCTATAAATTCCAACCAAGTTACCAAACTATTATGTGACTTGGGAAACATGAATTCATGCTGCAATGAATGAGTTATCTCCTTTTTACACTCTTGCCTCGGAAGGAGCAAGTGAAATATTTGACCATAAGTAAGCAAGTTCAGGACGACGTCATTGAATGAGATGTGCCAGATTTTCTGAGGAATAGAAAATTGCTAATGTAACAAACCAATAAATTCCCTGTAGAGCTTTGTTACATTTTTGTTTTTATAATTTAAGGACAATTATTTCAATAATTTAGACTTTCGTTGAAACTAGAGCTTTTATTCTGGTAATAATTTTTAAAGCATATAAAATAAGTTTATCGTACCTATGTTCAAATGTACCTGGATATTTCATATAAGCACCTTTCTCCTTGTAACATAAATTATAATTTTTTTCTGGTTTGACCACTGGTGTTAAACTTAATTACATGGTAAAGATGTGTAAAATGGATTCCAGAATTAGCTGAGTAGACATGGAAAACATATCCTTGTCCCAATGTTTAATTATTTCACAAATAATCACTAGTATTTAGCCTTTTTTTGTACCTTTTTGAATAGACATTTTGTAAAAAAAAATTTTTTTAATTTTTCACTGAGTTACAATTTTGTTTTATTTCCTGATTTGGAAAAAAAAAGAAAAATGTATTCTTGCAAAGTCTTAAAGCATTAGTTTCCAAAAAGAAAATTCAATCAAAATCTTTGACCATAAGAATCATTAGTAAAAATGGTATAATTTTATATTTAACCACTTTATAGTCTGTTTTAAGCTAAAAAAAAAAGTAAAAAATAAAGCAACCCCCCCGTTTTTTTTCTTTTCTTGTTTGTATCTTCTGGCACACCATCTGCTCTTTCCAATGTCCTAGCTTACCGAAAATAGACCAAGATTTTTTGTGTCACATATTCCACATCTATAACATCAGGCATATAGACGAAATTTTTTTAACTGTGGTTGAAGGTCAAGAGAAGATTCATGTTCAGTACACCCATAATATAGTATCACTATACATATAACTGATGGTATCCAAAGGACAAAAGTTTGTCCTTCTCAGTGTCATAAACCTGGGACAATGTCCACTAATGTCAAGTATGCTGTGATGTCTCAAAATATCTAGACCTTCACCTTTAGATTGGCTTCCACATCACATTAAAAACACAAGAAACAGAGTCTTATCATTTTAAATATAATTTGTTTATAATATTATTACGTATTTTGACATCACCTCAATACAAGAATTACTTTTGAAAAATGCTTGCTTCGTGGCAAAAATTAAATCCAGCCCCAAAGAATGAAGAGTTTCTATCTAAAAGCAATTCAGATATATCTTAAACAAAAGTAGTATCAGTGGTTTAAGTAGCTACTTTGACTAATACCTTTTCTAATAAATAAATTCTAATTTGTTTAAAATAAGCCACCTTAAAGATCACTCTTAGAGATTATATTTTGGAATGTAAAATAAAACCAAAGGGAAAAAGACATAGGTTTGGGAAATAAAAAAGGAAGTCTCATAAATATGTGATCAAATAATTTGCATCATTCTTTTGAAAAGTGATCTTTTGTAAAGATCTAAGAGGCAACAGAGTCCAGTGGCTGGGAGAGCAGAGTGAGGCCAGGCTACCTGTGTTTGAATGTGGGCTCTGATAGGTAGTAACTCTATGACCTTGGACAAGTTACCCAAACTATGTGCCTCAGTTTCCTGATCTGTAGTACAATGGATGTACTGATAGCACCTATTTTGTTGTCAGAAGGATTAAATAAGTTAATAATTAAAGCATTTATATATGCTCATATAAGGGCAATTCCTAGCATAAGAGTAATTCTTCTTTTTTCTTTTCCATTATAGTTTATTATAAGATATTGAATATAGTTCCCTGTGATATACAGCAAATCTTTGTTCTTTATATATTTTATATATAGTAGTGTGCACCTGTTAATCCTACACTCCCAATTTATCTCTCCCCCCTGCTTCTCCTTTGGTAACCATAAGTTGTTTTCTATGTCTATGAGTCTGTTTCTGTTTTGTAAATAAGTTCTTTTGTACTATTTTTTAGATTCCACATATAACTGATATCATAATATTTGTCTTTCTCTGTCTGACTTACTTCATTTAGTATTATAATCTCTAGTTCCATCATAAGGGCAATTCTTAGCATGTATTAAGTACTTAATAAATAAACAAAATAGACTTGAACTCATGCTCAGATGCTGATTCTCATAGCCAGATACATAATTTCTCCATCAGTTTGCATGCCTGTTATATGAGAAGATATGATTTGTTGAATCCTATTCCAATTAACCATCTTAAGATTCTTAAAATGTTCATTAAAATGAGATTAGAAAGCAAGGAATCAGGACACAGAAAATAAGGACTGGTTTTTATATGCAAGAACTTCAGAAAGAGAATGAAACCCATTATTCAAGGAAAAGATATTTCTTACTAATCCTGAGTAAATACAGGAGAACAACCCCTAAAAAGAGAAAATAGATTAGGACTTTATTCTTAAATTACCAAATGAGAACTATAACAAGTTCATAGGAAGAAAACTGTATGAATTACCATGAGTCAATGTACACTAGTATCCTTTCTGCTAAGCTACACATGTTGAATTTCTAGGTATAACTACATTCAGGAAAATGATCCTTAATATAAATACCTAAGTTACAGCACTGTGTATTTTTTTTTTTCCTATTAACTGTATCACTATATTAAATGTTATGACCATTAGGAATTGAGGTAATAATGTCATTTATGTTTCTTATTATAATTCTTTTATTTATTATTGGCAATAAGCACTAGACATTTGATTTATTATCTCTTATATTAATCCACATATTTGGTTGCAAAATATAAAAGCCAACCCTGGTTAACATAAGCAGAAGAGAAATTCAAAGAATGTATGCTGAGTAACCCATCAAAGTGATGGGGAAGTGAGTAGAGAACAGCTTAGACAACCAGACACTGAAAAATCAGAGCAACAAAGGGAGGTGGAGAAGCAGAAGCCTGGACACTCACTGCCCCTGCTACTCAGGGGCAACCATAGACCTTCAGACTCTGGATGGCAGTGCCTGCCACTGACACAGAGGTAAATTCTGAACTCCCCTTGCTTCTTGTGATATTCAGAGAAGATTAGAAGCTGATGGACCAAATCTAGGTCATGGACCCTGATCTTATTGTCAAGGGTTATGAAGAACAAGTATCTGAACTTTCCAGCATCCACCGTGCAAGGCAGAACAATACTGTTATTGTATTCCAGAAACATATGTTTAAATGCAGGGTGACCAAAACCAGTAAATATCCACTACACCTGTCATGCTGAGTTGGACAAAAGAGCATGTATTCTGAAATAGACAGGCTGGGTTTGCATTCCAAATGGGAAATTACTACCTGTGAGGTAGTCCACAGCATACTAACATCTTAGGGCTGTTATTTTTGCCACATATAGACCCCCATGTAAACGATATCGCACACCATATGAAAATTTGTTGTGAGAATTAAATGAGATAATTTATCTAAAGGTGAAAGAGTCAAATAAGTTACATAATGTGTACTATTTAACACCCCCAATCCACTTCCTTTTGTTTTTACCAAAAAATTAAAATAAAAAAAGTTCTTGATATTGAGAACTCTACATCTGCAACTGGTATGGAAACTTTCTATTTTACATAAAGCACATCAAGCTAGTGTGGGTGGATATTCCTTCCTGTTGGATAGAGAACAAAACCTTCAACAGGGAGCAGCTGCAGACAAACACTGGAGAGAAGAAAAGCAGAAAGTGTGGCAAGGCTTAATCATTTAAATCACAAATTAAGCCAACATAATAGCAGAGAAAATGCAGAGTTTTAAAATGTGTGACTACAGTGGAAAAAGCTCACGGGGTCTTTTCATTGGGATCAACAGAGGAAATGAACTAAATGAACACAATTTCATATCTCCTGAGAAAAAATAAAGAAAAGGATTCATAAGTAAATGGTTTATTTTACACTATAAATTTATTAAAATTTTCTTTACATGCAAGCCCTTATACAACAGAATACAAGCATTAACTGCATGAAAAACTAATAATAAGTAATAAAAGCTATTAACTACTAAACTTTCTTGAGATCTCACCATGTACACATCCAAATTAATCCAATTTATAAAAGGCCCTTTTCCCCCCATCATTGAAAAACTAAAGTAGAAAACAAAAGCTAAAAGCTTTAAGGAAGGTGATATTTTCCTCAAAGAATACAATAGTGGGCAAGAAAGCAGGGACCATCATACATCATTTTATACAACTGGGAAGTGGATTGAAGACAATCTTTTGAAACTGAGTTTTTCAAATGCCACCGATTCTGATGTACCAAAAATATAGTAAGTTCACTACTCAGCTGGTGCTACCACAGGCTAATACTACTTTAAAGTTTTCAAGTTAATGGTTCAAAGGATCACAAGCTCTCCATCTGTCAACATGAAGTCAAGCTGCATACGGTGATGAATATCTGATACCTTGCTGATATAAAAGTTTCATCTGAGACTCTTTCTCACTGGTTAATTAATGCGGTAGGGAATGGAGAGGGCTCTGGAGAGAAACCTTCGCTGTGCATTACAGGAGGGGGTCATCTCTACTTCAAATGAATCAGCCCCTCAGTATTTTTAAAAATTTATTTATGAATGTATGAATGTATGTATGTATTAATTCTTTATTTCCTCCTTTTTTCTAGGAATGATATACTACCCTTGCTTACAGGGCAATGTGATTGAGGGTTTCACCGAAGACAGTCCATTCTGCCACTGTGAAGATATTTTTAAGAACGAATAGCTATCATTTTCATACCTGTTATAAGCCAAGAGTAATGGAAGTTCCAAGTGATAGATCATTTTATTTTTCAACTTAAGACAAGGATAGAATGGAGGTTATTTTTGTTTATGTTGTTTCACAGCTTCAACTGAGGCAACACTTCAAAATGCTTAGGCTCCTAGAAGATCTGAATCTGTGGCATATTTGGAACAACAGGAGTAAACTTCCTGAGAGCATCATCAACCCCACTATTTGGTTTGAATGGAAACATACAGTACATGTTAAAGGAGAAGTTAAGTGTGCAGGTTTGTCTGTGCCTCTTGGACTCCAAAGTTCTGAGCAGAATGCTCAATAAATAGTGCCCAGGACAGGCCTGTAGATTACTTTGTCCTTGAACTAAAACCTCAAAACCAGAGACCTAATGACTCTCAATTTACATTCCAGACTTCATTTTCTTGTATCTGGAAGTCAATGACCTGGTTCACCTGACTTTCTACCTCTTTTCTCGACTGCAGCCTCAGGCTGTCCAAATAGGTTGGAAGAAGACAGACACATGCATCTTGGGCACAGTGTTGGATGTATTTATCACTTCTTAGATACTTAACATATTGAGCAGATATTAACTGAAAATTTATCAGCTAAAATCTGATGTATCTGGAGTGGATAAATCATGGAGTAATTTAACAAAGGTTAACATTTATTAACAACATTTTCTATCAACTTTCTATAAACTCTCTTCTTTATTAAAGTTAAACTTCAGAAGGAACAACACTTTCAATATCATTTTATGAAGTACTATTAACATCGAAGACAAACATTGTAATAGTTGTACTCCAAAAATAATACAAACAAATCTCACGTGTGAAAATAACACATCATGAACCAGATTTATTCTATGAAGACACATGCAGTTGAATAGTAAAAAATCAATTATTATAATGTATCATATTAATAGACCTAAGGAAAAAATTACACAATCATATCCAAAATTACTCAAAAACTTTTTGAAAAAAATTTATCAAAACCTTGATTTAAAAATTAAATATACATTTATTGTTATTAAAATAACATGCAAAATAGGTATATGTGCTTGTGTACTTAGTCCTAAATTCACCATATTACATAAGAGAACTTTTAAGGTCATTTCCACCAATGCCAGGAAAAAGACAAGCTTGACCACTATAGCTAGCATTGTATTGGACATATCTGCAAATGTAATTAAATAAAGCAAATAGAATCATAAAAATTAGAAAAGAAGTAAGATTATTTCTAGGAAAAAATGTAAGACAGACTTTAAAAATAACAATAAGATAATTTAAAAAATAATAGGATATAAAATATTAATAGTTGTCATAAGAACAAATAACAACCAGCTAGATCATATCATGGATATAAAGATACCATTTAAATAACACAAAATATTTTTAAAATTCTAACACATAAACCTAAAAAGAAATGTAACTACTGAAAAATGACAACGAAAAATAGATTTGAACAAATTGAAAGACACATCACCTCATGGATAAAACATAATTAAACATCCAAAAGCTGCCAATGCTTTCTAAGTTAATTAGAAATTCAATGCAATTGCTCTACAAACAAAAGTAAAGTCCTTTACTTAGTAAGTATAAAATGTTATTTAAAAGTTTCTATGGAATAAAAGAATAAAAAAACAAAAAAATTCTCAATAAACATTGATCTAAGAAAAGCAAAATATGTGTGTGTGTTTATGTGTGGGTGATAAGGAGGTGACGGTGGAGCTAGTGTGTCAGATATTTAAGCATATTAAGTCTCCATAATTAAATGAACATAGTATTGATGCATGAATATGTACACAGACCAATAAAACTGAATAGAAATTACAGAAATAAATCATGTATATAATGAAATTCAGTATATGATGAAAATGGCATCTCAAATCTGTAGAGAAAGGATACACTTGCTAACAAATTAGATATTTGAAGAAAAAAGATAAAATTAGATTTGTACTTATGGAATATATTCTATATATCCCAATATAAAAATATTAGTACTCTAAATAGTAAAGAAAAATAAGAAAATAAATAATCTATAAGAGCATTATAGTGCTAATAAAAAATAGAGGAACATTTGTTTAAAACCTGAGAGTAGGGAGAACATTCCTTTAATAGTTTTTAGTTCTGTAGGATTGCTGGAACAACCTTATCACAAACTGGGTAGCTTAAAAAATAGAAGTGTATTATCTTTCATTTCTGGAGGCTAGAAGTCCAAAATCAAGGTGTTGGCAAGACTGGGTCCTTCTCAGGGCTGTGAGGAACCACCGGCTCCAGGCTTCTCTCCTTTGATGGCTATCTTCTCCCTGTGTCTCTTCACATCACCTTCTCTCTAGGTGTGTGTCTGTGCTGAAATTTCCCCTTTTGATAAAGGCACCAGTCATACTGGAGCAGGGCCCATCCTAATGACCTCATTTCAACTTGATTACTTCCGTAAAGCCTGTCTCCAAACAGGGTCACATTCTGGGGTCCTGTGGCTTCCGACTCTAACATATCTTATTTGGGGGAGTCAATTAAATCTAAAACAATTCCTAAGAATAACTCATAAATCCAAAACCATAAAAGAAATACACAATAAAGACTACATAAAACTATAAAAATTCCATGTTTAAACCGTTGTAAAGCAGAGAAGAAATTCCATAGCAAATGGCACATGACAATCAGGAAAATAATCACTAATAAAAGAAAGTGGTCCTTAAGAAATGAAAAGAAAAAGATACAACATTGGAAAAATAGCCAAGAATATGGTGAGACAGATTACAGAAGAAAAAAAAAAAAAAAAAAAAAAGGCTCTTAAGAATATGAGAAGTTAATAATAACTTTTAAAATGTTCTATCATTTCTCACTTATTAAATTTGTCAAAAGTTTGACAGCATTCTTCATGGATGAGGTTGTGGAGGGAAAGGTCACTTTTTACCTTGAATGAGCAAAATGAAAAAGTCTAAGGGATATGGCAGAATAGGTAACCACTCTGTATATCCATTTATCCATTGAGACAGCAATCACACTCCTAGAAAACTAGCCCCAAAACACAGGGGAAAATATGAAAAATTTTATGCACAAGATTGTTAGTTGTGGCATTATTTGTTAGAAAAGAATGGAAAGAACCCTAGTATCCATCAGAAATATATTATAAAAACAAATTTAATTAGAAGGAAATCGTGAATTCTACTGAGTAGTCTTATTGGTGAAAATATGGCAAGAAGCTTCACCCCAGCTGCCAGCCTCCTGCCTCAAGCGTAAGTCCACACCTTAGGTCTTCTCCTAAGCAGAATGACTGCAAAACCATCACATCGCACTGCCTGGAAGCAATCGTGTGAGTGAGTGTTAAAATCACCAGAAGCAAGCCTCAACAGGAACCCATATCAGGAACCCATGGATAAATGCCTCAGTGACCCCATATTTCAATATCATATTGAGTGCATTCTGTACTTTTCAGGTGTCCTGCAGAATCCAGCTCCTTTGCCCACAGCAGCAACGCTGATAATGGCCCTTATTTTGGCTTTTCCTCCTTGCTTATCTCACTTTCCCTTTTCTCTCACTCCTGTTCCCTTAGATTACCTCCCAAATAAACTACCAGAACCCAAGTCATTGTCTCAGATTCTGAACTGGAGCTAACCCAAACTAAGATAATAAGAAAATTTACAATGGAGGGATCAGGCTACGACCGCCTGAATATACTTACCGTATTTACCGTCACTAAATGTGAGATGGTCAAATACCAAATATGTATGATACAATATTCATTTCACAGCAATATCAGTAAGGATTCCTGCCCAATCCACCCCTCCCAAACAAATTACACTTAAGCCTGTAGAGCCGCGGTCTGCAACCTTTTTGGCACCAGGGACCGGTTTCGTGGAAGACAATTTTTCCCCAGATGGTGGCGGAGAATGTGAGCGATCGGGAGCGGAGCGATGGGGGGCAGCAGATGAAGCTTCTCTCGCTTGCCCGCTGTTTACCTCCTGCTGTGCGGCCCTGTTCCTAACAGGGACAGGTACCAGCCTGTGTCCTGGGGGTTGGGGACTCCTGTGTTAGAGCTTATTTCCATATTAGAACAACACAAACAAGACCACAGTGCAAGAAGCCAACAGCTTAATAAGGTGAGACATTCTATAAGACAGCTGGCCTGACTTCTTCAATGTCATGAAAAAAAGTGGTGACAGACTGCCCTAGATCAAAACAAATTTTAGAGATAACAAAATTCAGTGAGTGAATCATTTCGATTCTCATTCAAACAGCCTACAATAAAAAGACATTTTTGAAATAAGGGATGTCTTAGTCTGTTCCAAATGCTATAACAAAATACCACAGACTGGCTAGTTTATAAACGACAGAAACTTATTTCTCACAGTTCTAACAATACAAACAATGGTCCTCTCTTCAAAGAACTTGTATGTGACCAAAATAATAAGAATTTCAAGGAGTTATAAAGGCAAAGAGATAAATTAAATAAGAAACATTATAAAGAGTAAATAAGGTGGAGCAGGCAGCTGGTAGATTTCATCCAGGCTGACCAAGCAAAGGCACTTTGAGGAGTTGTAATTTGTATGAGATATGAGAGGTGATAAAACAATCAGGAGAAAATTTGGTGAGAGAATATTCCGAAGAGACAAAAACTAAAAAGAAAAAGAAAAGTTTCTGAAATGGAAGTAAGTTTAGTCTGTTCTAGAAATATGCTGTCCACTAGAAATAATAGAATATGCAAAATAATAGAAATAATGACACATAATTTTAAATTTTCTAGAAGCCACATTTAAAAAGTAAAAATAAAGTGGTTAATTAAATTATTTAATTTTGCTTTAGTTTACCTAATATATCCAAAATAATAGCATTATGAATATTAGCAATGACAAAATTAATGAGATATTTTACATTAATTTTTATACTGCCGTTGAAATATGGTATGTATTTTACACTTACAGAACAAATGCATTTAGCTTAGAATATGGTAAATATGGTATCATATTTTAAGTGATTGGTAGTCACGTGTGACTGGTAGCTACCATACTGGACAATGCAGCTCTAGAGACTGAAGGGTGACCACTGTCTCTGAAGGTGCCTAAGGAAGAGAATGGATCAAGGTGAATTTAGAGAGAGAGATAATATACAGATCAAATAATGCTTTCTAGACAGTGGCAGGAAATTTGGACCATATCCCAACTACAGTAGGAGTCACTGGGGGGTTTTCAGCAGATTGAGATGATGTGATCACTGCTTGTTCTAGTCTAGCTGGGCTGTTATATCAAAACACCACAGAGTGAGTGGCTTATAAACAACAGAAATTTATCCCCACAGTCTGAAGCTGAAGCCCACGATCATGGTGCCAGCGTGGTCAGGTCAGGGCTGTCTTCCCAGTCACAGACATCTCATTGTATCCTCACCTGAGGGAAGAGGGTAGGGAGCTCTGTGGGATCACTTGTTAGAAAAGCACTAATCCCATCAGGAGGGCTCCACCCTCATGCTCTAGTGACTTCCCAAAGGCCCCACCTACTACCATCACATTTGAAGGTTAACATTTTAACATGAATTTTGGAAGGACACAAACATTCAGACCACAGCAGAGAGAAAATTTGAATAAGATCTAGACACTGTTAGGTAGGTTACCAGCATTGTGGTTATATAAGAAAATGTTCATGGGCTTTGAAGACATTGAAATGTCCATATGTCTCAAAGATGTATACTGAAGTGCATAGGGTATAGTTCTGTGTCTTGGATTTGTTTCAAAATACTTCAACAAGGTTAAAAACAAACAAGCTAGTAATGAAAGGGTGAGGTAGATAAATCAAATATGGCAAAATATTGATATATCCTGGAACATGGGTGATGAGGATAAGGAGTTATATTGTTCTCCTTAATTTTACATTCATTTGAAAATTTTTCATAATAAGGTAAATAAATGTGATGTGCTTGCTTCTGAGAAAGAATAGCCAAGCAGGGATGGGCAGACAACATGAATGGAAAGAAGTCCTACACACCAAGAAGGAAGACCTGCCTTTTCACGTGTACAAGACATGCCAAGAGTGAAGAATAAAAGGAAACTACAGGACTGGTCCAACAGGAGGACACCAATACACTGTGAGTCTTCCTAGTGGAGGGCCAGAGGTGAAAGCTGTGCTGCAGGGGATTGAAGCTGACAATGTAGTGGAAAAGCAATTTAGAAAATAATAATTCTAATAAATTAGAATGAGAATGCAGTAGGCTGGTTGGTAGCCAGAGTGAGAGGAAAGGACCAAAGAAACATCTTTTAAAAAATGATAATAATACCCATTTCATAGTATTTGAAACATTAAGGACTATATTTACCTTTTTAAAATTCCATAAAATATACTAAAATATCTCTATATTATATATCTATATATCTACACTCTATATTATTTATATCTATATACTAGCGTGTTTTTATATACATATATGTATGATTCTATATATAGTATATAAATACTATAAATACTCTCAGACAAATTTATTTATCCTACCCCTAAATCATTTATCATGTTTTCCATAAAGCAGAGACACGTATATGCCTTAGTGAGAAGCACCAGGCTGTGAGCTATGAAAACCGGAGGTTTAAATCAACCAAGAGACCTTAGGAAAATTAATCTTTTTGAGCAGTGATCTTTTTCACTTATAAAATGGACTGGTAGATAGAGACAAGATATAGATGTAAAGATGTTGTGTCAATTATACAGAAATTTCCCTGAAATACAGAAAGTATACAAACAACCCATAGCATCTAAGTTTCATCATTATATTATGGATCAGGTAAGGGTAATAAGAATAATAATAAAACTAGTGGTAACAGGTACAATATTCTGAGTAACTTTATATAGATATTTTAATTTGCTCTCTAATATACTTTATAACAGCTTGATAAGATGGCACTAAGCTACCGATGGACATTAGTACATTATCATGCTCATAGCATAGCTACTTATGAAATAACTTACCAAATCACCTTGGTACAGCATCTTGCGCAGATGAGTTTTGGCAATCACTTTATTGGTGAACATAGAGAACATGAGCTGCATACACTGAAAGCTGTGCTGAAGATGGTCAGCGTATTGTTCAGGGAAAGTATGTAAATATGTAGGTCTGTATACCTTCAAAGAAACTAGGTCAGACTATTGAGTAATTCTTCCTTTTGAATTTATGATCACCTTATTGAGTTTGAGAAATGTAGATAAGCACTTTAGGAGATATTGTTATCACTTGTTTATTTACAAAAACGCAGAACAAAATGTTAATTTCTGAAACATTGTCACATTGATGAAATTAACTTAAAAATTCTGCTTCTAAGAATTTATTATAGGCAAATAATCATTTTTTACAAACACATAGATGCAAGACAGTGAATGGTTTTATTCTTTACATTGGGGGAAATGTGCAAACATATAAATATCTATTATTAATGAGTAATAAGGAACACAAGTTTAAAGATTAGTCCACTTGGGTTCAACTATTGGTTCTGACAATTGCTAGCTAAATGATTTTTGACAATATGTGTGATCTTTCTGTGCCTCAGAATCCTCATTATAAAAAGAGAAATGTGTGCTTTATATCATAGGGTTGTTGTGAGTATTTGAAAAGTGTTTGGATAATAGAAAGCATTCAGTAAAGACAGTCTCTCATTATTATTCTTTACCACAGAGGGCTGTGACATGGAAATAATGAAGACATTAAAAATAAGCTTGTACATGACAACTAAATGCAAGGTGGAACTTCAGATTTGACTTCGGAAAGGAAAAAGAGTGTTAGTGAGAAAAACTGGTAAAATCTAAAAAAAGCCTGTTGTTTAGTTAATGGTATTGGTCAAGATTAATTCATTAGTATCAATAATTTTACTGTAGCTATACATGATGTTAACATTGAGGAAGTATATATGGGAATTTTCTGTACTACTTTTGCAAATTTTCAGTAAGACAAATATTAGTTAAAAATAAAAATTTCTTAAAATCTAATAGACAAATATATAATGATATGGAAATATGCTCATGATATAGATCTTTAAATCAATTGGGCAGGTTATAGAATATATATATATGATTATGCTGTATTTGTTTAAAAAAAAATCTATGTTTTAAAAAGCCAGAAATGAACAGAACAATAGGTTCACAATAGTTCTCTTGATAGCATGGGAGTGTGAGTGATTTTTTTAATTCCACTTTTTGTCTGTATTTTCAAGGTTTTCTACAATATTTTTTCTTTATAATAAGTAAAAAGTTGTAACTGAAAGTAATTATTTTAACTGATGAGATATCCCTTTCATGAATTTAGTAGAATCATTTGGTTTCAATTTTGTTCCATTCAGATTACATTTGTTTATATGGATAATATATTTTTTAACATCTTTGTTGGAGTATAATTGCTTTACAATGGTGTGTTAGTTTCTGCTTTATAACAAAGTGAATCAGCTATACATATACATATGTCCCCATACCTCTTCCCTCTTGCATCTCCATCCCTCCCACCCTCCCTATCCCACCCCTCTAGGTGGTCACAAACCACCGAGCTGATCTCCCTGTACTATGCGGCTGCTTCCCACTAGCTATCTATTTTACATTTGGTAGTGTATATATGTCCATGCCACTCTTTCACTTTTCCCCGCTTACCCTTCCTCCTCCCCGCATCCTCAACTGCATTCTCTAGTAGGTCTGCATCTTTATTCCCATCTTGCCCCTAGGTTCTTCATGACCCTTTTTTTTTTTTTTTTCCAGATTCCATATATATGTGTTAGTATATAGTATATGTTTTTCTCTTTCTGACTTACTTCACTCTGTATGACAGTCTCTAGTTTCATTCACCTCACTACAAATAACTCAGTTTCTTTCCTTTTTATGGCTGAGTAATATTCCATTGTATATATGTGCTACATCTTCTTTATCCATTCATCTGTTGATGGGCACTTAGGTTGCTTCCATGTCCTGGCTATTGTAAATAGAGCTGTAATGAACATTTTGGTACATGACTCTTTTTGAATTATGGTTTTCCCAGGGTATATGCCCAGTAGTGGGATTGCTGGGTTGTATGGTAGTTCTATTTTTAGTTTTTCAAGGAACCTCCATACTGTTCTCCACAGTTGCTGTATCAATCTACATTCCCACTGACAGTGCAAGAGTGTTCACTTTTCTCCACACACTCTCCAGCATTTATTATTTGTAGATTTTAATGATGACCATTCTGACAGGTGTGAGATGATATCTCATTGTAGTTTTGATTTGATGATTAATGATGTTGAGCATTCTTTCATGTGTCTGTTGGCAATTTGTATATCTTCTTTGGAGAAATGTCTATTTAGGTCTTCTGCCCATTTTTGGACTGGGTTTTTGTTTGTTTAATATTGAGCTGCATGAGCTGCTTGTAAATTTTGCAGATTAATCCTTTGTCAGTTGCTTCATTTGCAAGTATTTTCTCCTATTCTGACGATTGTCTTTTCGTATTGTTTATGGTTTCCTTTGCTGTGCAAAAGCTTTTAAGTTTCATTAGATCCCATTTGTTTATTCTTGTTTTTATTTCCATTTCTCTAGGATGTGGGTCAAAAAGGATCTCGCTGTGATTTATCTCATAGAGTGTTCTGCCTATGTTTTCCTCTAAGAGTTTGATGGTGTCTGGCCTTATATTTTGGTCTTTAGTCCATTTTGATTTTTTTTGTGTGTGTGTATGGTGTTAGGGAGTGTTCTAATTTCATTCTTTTACATGTAGCTGTCCAGTTTTCCCAGCACCATTTATTGGAGAGGCTGTCGTTTCTCCACTGTATATTCTTGCCTCCTTTATCAAAGACAAGGTAACCATATGTGTGTGGGTTTATCTCTGGGTTTCTATCCTGTTCCATTGATCTGTATTTCTGTGCCAGTACCATACTGTCTTGATTACTGTAGCTGTGTAGTATACTCTGAAGTCAGGGAGCCTGATTCCTCCAGCTCTGTTTTTCTTCCTCAAGATTGCTTTGGCTATTCAGAGTCTTCTGTGTTTCCATACAAATTGTGAAATTTTTTGTTCTAGTTCTGTGAAAAATGCCAGTGGTAGTTTGATAGTGATTGCATTGAATCTGTAGATTGCTTTGGGTAATAGAGTCATTTTCACAATGTTGATTCTTCCAATCCAAGAACATGGTATATCTCTCCATCTATTTGCATTATCTTTAATTTCTTTCATCAGTGTCTTGTAATTTTCTGCGTACAGGTGTTTTGTCTCCTTAGGTAGGTTTATTCCTAGATATTTTATTCTTTTTGTTGCAATGGTAAACGGGAGTGTTTTTTAATTTCACTTTCAGATTTTTCATCATTGGTGTACAGGAATGCAAGAGATTTCTGTGCATTAATTTTGCATCCTGCTACTTTACCAAGTTCATTGATTAGCTCTAGTAGTTTTCTGGTAGCATCTTGAGGATTCTCTATGTATAGTATCATGTCATCTGCAAACAGTGACAGCTTTACTTCTTCTTTTCCAATTTGGAGTCCTTTTATTTCTTTTTCTTCTCTTATTGCTGTGGCTAAAACTTCCAAAACTATGTTGAATAATAGTGGTGAGAGTGGGCAACCTTGTCTTGTTCCTGATCTTAGTGGAAATGGTTTCTATGTTTCACCATTGAGGATGGTGTTGGCTGTGGGTTTGTCATATATGGCCTTTATTATGTTGTGGAAAGTTCCCTCTATGCCTACCTTCTGGAGGGTTTTTATCATAAATGGGTGTTGAATTTTGCTGAAAGCTTTCTCTGCATCTATTGAGTTGATCATATGGTTTTTCTCCTTCAATTTGTTAATATGGTGTATCACGTTCATTGATTCATGTATATTGAAGAAGCCTTGCATTACTGGGATAAACCCCACTTGATCATAGTGTATGATCCTTTTAATGTGCTGTTGGATTCTGTTTCCTAGTATTTTGTTGAGGATTTTTGCATCTATGTTCATCAGTGATATTGGCCTGTAGTTTTCTTTCTTTGTGACTTCTTTGTCTGGTTTTGGTATCAGAGTGATGGTGGCTCGTAGAATGAATTTAGGAGTGTCCCTCCCTGTGCTATATTTTGGAAGAGTTTGAGAAGGATAGGTGTTAGCTCTTCTCTAAATGTTGGAGAGAATTCGCCTGTGATGCCACCTGGTCCTGGGCTTTGGTGTGTTGGAAGATTTTTAATCACACTTTCAATTTCAGTGCTTGTGATTGGTCTGTTCATATTTTCTATTTCTTCCTTATTCAGTCTCAGAAGGTTGTGCATTTCTAAGCATTTGTCCATTTCTTCCAGGTTGTCGATTTTATTAGCATAGAGTTGCTTGTAGTAATCTCTCATGATAGTTTTTATTCCTGTAGTGTCAGTTGTTACTTTTCCTTTTTCATTTCTAATTCTATTGATTTGTGTCTTCTCCCTTTTTTTCTTGATGAGTCTGGCTAATGGTTTATCAATTTTGTTATCTTCTCAAAGAACCAGCTTTTAGTTTTATTGATCTTTGCTATTGTTTCCTTCATTTCTTTTTCATTTTTTTCTGATCTGATCTTTATGATTTCTTTCCTTCTGCTAACTTTGGGTTTTTTTTGTTCTTCTTTCTCTAATTGCTTGAGGTGTAAGGTTAAGTTGTTTATTTGATATGTTTCTTATTCCTTAAGGTAGGAATTTATTGCTATAAACTTCCCTCTTAGAACTACTTTTGCTACATCCCATAGGTTTTGGGTCGTCGTGTTTTCATTGTCATTTGTTTCTAGGTATTTTTTGATTTCCCCTTTGATTCCTTCAGTGATCTCTTGGTTATTAAGTAGTGTATTGTTTAGCCTCCATTTATTTGCATTTCTTACAGAATTTTTCCTGTAATTGGTATCTAGTCTCATAGTGTTGTGGTCGGAAAAGATACTTGATACAATTTCAAATTTCTTAAATTTGCCAGTGCTTGATTTCTGACCCAAGATATGATCTATCTTGGAAAATGTTCCATGAGCCCTTGAGAAGAATGTGTATTCTGTTGTTTTTGGATGGAATGCCCTATAAATATCAATTAAGTCCATCTTGTTTAATGTATCATTTAAAGCTTGTGTTTCTTTATTTATTTTCATTTTGGATGATCTATCCAGTGGTGAAAGTGGGGTGTTAAAGTCCCCTACTATGATTGTGTTACAGACAATTTCCCCTTTTATGGCTGTTAGTATTTGCCTTATGTATTAGGTGCTCCTATGTTGGGTGCATAAATATTTACAATTGTTATATCTTTTCTTGGATTGATCCCTTGATCATTATGTAGTATCCTTCTTTGTCACTTATAATAGTCTTTATTTTAAAGTCTATTTTTTCTGATATGAGAATTGCTACTCCAGCTTTCTTTTGATTTCCATTTGCATGGAATATCTTTTTCCATCCCCTCACTTTCAGTCTGTATGTGTCCCTATGTCTGAAGTGGGTCTCTTGTAGACAGCATATATATGGGTCTTGTTTTTGTATCCATTCAGCCAGTCTATGTCTTTTGCTTGGAGCATTTAATCCATTTACATTTAAGGTCTGGTGGGTTTTTGCCTTGCTCCTTCATCTGCTGTGTGTTTCTCTGTCTTATTCTGCTTAACTTACTGTGTTTGGGGTCTCCTTTTCACAGGCTGCAGGTTTGTAGTTCCCGTTGTTTTTGGTGTCTGTACCCAGTGGCTAAGGTTGGTTCAGTGGGTTGTGTAGGCTTCCTGGTGGAGGGGACTAGTGCCTGTGTTCTGGTGGATGAGGCTGGATCTTGTCTTTTTGGTGGGCAGGTCCACGTCTGTTGGTATGTTTTGTGGTGTCTGTTGCCTTATTATGATTTTAGGCAGCCTCTGTGCTAATGGATGGGGTTGTGTTCCTGTCTTGCTAGTTGTTTGGCATAGGGTTTCCAACACTGTAGCTTGCTGGTCGTTGAGTGGAGCTGGGTCTTGACGTTGAGATGGAGATCTCTGGGACATTTTCACCGTTTGATATTACGTGGAGCTGGGAGGTCTCTTGTGGACCAGTGTCCTTAACTTGACTCTCCCACCTCAGTGGTACAGCCCTGACGCCTGGCTGGACCACCAAAAGCCTGTCCTCCACACAGCTCAGAATAAAGGGAGGAAAAAAGGAAAGAAAGAAAGAAGAAGATAAAATAAAATAAAATCAAGTTATTAAAATAAAAAATAAAAAGTAATTATTAAGAAAAAAAAATTTTTAAGTAATAAAAAAAAAAGGACAGACAGCACCCTAGGACAAATGGTAAAAGCAAAGCTATACAGACAAAATCACACACAGAAGCATACACATACACACTCACAAAAAGAGAAAAAGGGAAAAATATATATATATATCGTTGCTCCCAAAGTCCACCTCCTCAAATTGGGAGGATTCATTGTCTATTCAGGTATTCCACAGATGCAGGGTACATCAAGTTGATTGTGGAGATTTAATCTGCTACTTTTGAGGCTGCTGGGAAAGATTTCCCTTTCTCTTCTTTGTTCGCACAGCTCCCGGGGTTCAGCTTTGGATGTGGCCCCGCCTCTGCGTGTAGGTCGCCTGAGGTCATCTGTTCTTTGCTCAGATAGGACGGGGTTAAAGGAGGAGCTGCTTCAGGGGCTCTGGCTCACTCAGGCCGGGGGGAGGGAGGGGTACGGATGCGGGGCGAACCTGCAGCGGCAGAGGCCAGCGTGACGTTGCAGCAGCCTGAGGCGCACCGTGCGTTCTCCCGGGGAAGTTGTCCCTGGATCACAGGAGCCTGGCAGTGGCGGGCTGCACCGGCTCAGGGAGGGGAGGTGTGGAGAGTGACCTGTGCTTGCACACAGGCCTCTTGGTGGCGGCAGCAGCAGTCTTAGCGTCTCATGCCCATCTCTGGGGTCCGCGCAGATAGCCGTTTCCTGCACCCGTCTCTGGAGCTCCTTTAGGTGGCTCTGTTAATCCCCTCTCCTCGCGCACCAGCAAACAAAGAGGCAAGAAAAAGTCTCTTGCCTCTTCGGCAGCTCCAGACCTTTTTCTGGACTCCCTCCTGGCTAGCTGTGGCGCACTAGCCCCCTTCAGGCTGTGTTCACGCCGCCAACCCCAGTCCTCTCCCTGCGATCCGACCGAAGCCCGAGCCTCAGCTCCCAGCCCCGCCCGCCCTGGCGGGTGAGCAGACAAGCCTCTCGGGCTGGTGAGTGCTGCTCGGCACCGATCCTCTGTGCGGGAATCTCTCCGCTCTGCCCTCCGCACCCCTGTGGCTGCACTCTCCTCCGTGGCTCCGAAGCTTCCCCTCCGCCACCCGCTGTCTCCGCCCGTGAAGGGTCTTCCTAGTGTGTGGACACCTTTCCTCCTTCATAGCTCCCTTCCCCTGGTGCAGATCCCGTCCCTATTCTTTTGTCTCTGTTGTTTCTTTTTTCTTTTGCCCTACCCAGGTACGTGGGGAGTTTCTTGCCTTTTGGGAGGTCTGAGGTCTTCTGCCAGCATTCAGTAGGTGTTGTGTAGGAGTTGTTCCACATGTAGATGTATTTCTGATGTATTTGTGGGGAGGAAGGTGATCTCCGCGTCTTACTCTTCTGCCATCTTGAAGCTCCTCTCTATGCATAGTATTTTGAACTAAAACTAAAATCTGAGTATAGTTTTGTTATTTTATTTCAACTCACGTGTTTTATTTTTTAAAAATTGAGTTATTGCTTAAAATGCTGAAAAATTTAAAAATATATGAATGTCTAAACTACATACAAGTTTCAGTGTTCATTAAGGTCTAAGAAATAGAAAGGGATCAAGATTCAAGTTATTATTTTAAAACATTGAATATAATTATATAGTTGATTTTGCTCTAAAGTTGAAAGTCTAAATAAGTCCCTTAATAAAAACAATATATTTTGAATCAGTGATAAGCAGTAACCTTTTTGTTTTTTTAATTTTTTAAAATTGTATTATTATTTTTTTTGGCTGTGCTGGGTCTTTGTTGCTGCCCGCGGGCTTTCTCTATTTGTGGCAAGCGGGGGCTACATTTTGTTGTGGTGCATGGGCTTCTCATTGTCGTGGCTTCTCTTGTTGTGGAGCACGGGCTCTAGGCTTCAGTTGTTTCAGAAAGTGGGCTCAGTAATTTCAGCTTGCGGGCTCTAGAGTGTGGGCTAATTGTTGTGGTGCACGGGCTTAGTTGCTGGTGGCTTGTGGGATCTTCCCAGACCAGGGATCCAACCCGTGTTCCCTGCATTGGCAGGTGGATTCTTAACCACTGGACCACCAGGGAAGTCCAGCAATAATATTTTTATCCTACATTTTCTCCTAGAAGAAATTATTCAAAAATGAATAAAATTGATTCCTACTTACAAATAACTCTAATAAAATATATTTCCATGTAAATGAAGAATTAAAAAAGAGGCAAGTGGTGGTAAGAAATGATTCATTTTCCCAGTGTTGTGGGGAGATCAGAAAGAATTTCACAAGTCTCTTGACAACTGAGTTGAATTTTAAAGTATAGATGAAATTTCTTAGGAAAGACAAATAGAATTGCATTCTAGGCAGAGAGCACTACACCCATAAATTCACAGACACAATGGTGCATGAATCATTTAGGAGTCCTTTCAGCTACAAATAACAGAAAGTCTGACTAACAGAAATTTAAATTATGTGGTCATTCATTGTTTGCATAAAGAAGTATAAGCAGTTGTACAGTTGGTTCAACAACTCCACAAATTTATGGTGTTGGATTAGTATATTTATTGTTATTTTTGTGTTCCTCTCTTGGTTGTAAGATGGCTATCGTAGCCCCAGACACCATATCCAATTCTTCCCATGAACCTTTGTCTCTTACTAGGAAGTAAACATCTTTCACATAAACCTCAGTAAAGTTCCAATTAAGAGTGCAAAAGGTATCAGGAGTATATTGTTATTTTTAGGTTCAAAGGAATTTAGAAATAAAAATAACTTTTTTTCAGCCTCTAACTAATGATAGTCAGGGAGAAAGAGAAAGATGTTCGTATCATTTCAGAGAGTCTCCCAACAATGCATTAAGGAAAATTAAATAAATCAGTACTGCTGGGCAATAAACTATGAAGTGGAGAGTATCAGAGGGTGATGTTGGAGAGCTCAATGAATTTCAGTGTTTGAACTTTTCTCAAATGGGGATATCCAAGAAGGAACTTAAAATTATATCATCATATATAAATTTTCAGAGGCACACTGAGATATTAGTGTGAAGAATGAAAACAGAGAAATCAAAGATATTTTAAATAAATAGAAAGCTATTCCATGTTCATGGATAGGAAGACTTAACAATATCATTAAGACATCATTCTTCCCAACTTGATCTGTAGATTCAATGCAACCTCAATCAAAATCTCAGCAAATTACTGTTGATACAGTTTATATGGAAAGGCAAAAGATCCAAAATAGCCAACATGATACTAAAGAACAGTCGGAGGACTGACACTACCTGATTCCAAGGCTTACTATAAAGCTACAGTAATTCAGACAGTCAGTGTGGTTACTAGTGAAAGAATAGATCTATGGAACAGAATAAAGAGCATAGAAATAGACTCACACAAATATCTCCAACTGATTTTTGACAAGGAAAGGCAATAAAATGGAAAATGATACTTTTCAAAAAATGTTGCTGGAACAATTGGGCATCCACATGCAAAAAAATCTAGACACTGACCATATGACTTTCATGATAATTAACTACAAATGGATCATAAAATTTGCTGTAAAATGCAAAACACTGAAACTTCTAGAATATAACGGTTTGGCAACATTGGGTTTGGCAATTTTTTTTTTTTTAAATACACCAATAGCAAGATCCATATAAGAAACAATTGATAAATGGAACTTCGCTAAACTGAAAAAGTCTGCTCTATAAAAGACACTGTTAAGAGAATGAAAAGACCAGTCACAAACTGTGAATAAATATTTGGAATATTTGGTATATCTGATAAAGGGCTTGTATCCAAAATATATAAAGAACGCTTAAAACTCCAAATAAGGAAACAAACAAAAAGTGGATAGAAGTCTTAACAAATCTCACCAAAGAAGGTATACAGATAGTCGATGAACATATGAAATGATACTCAATGTCATACCTCATTAGGGAATCGCAAATTAAAACAATAAGGAGATACTAATACACTGTAATGGCTAATATCCAAAACACTGACAACATGAAAAGCTGATGAGGATGTAGTATATTCATTGCTGGTGGGAATGCAAAATTGGACAGCCAATTTGGAAGACAGCTTGGCAGTTTCTTAACAAACTCAACTTACTATTACCACAGGATCTAACAATCACACTCTAGGTATTTACACAAACTAGCTGAAAGCTTACATTCAAGTAAAGCCTGCACTCAAACATTTATAGCAGCTTCAATCATAATTGCCAAAACTTGGAAGCAACCAACATGTCCTTCATTGGTGGATGGACAAACAAATAATGGTACATCTGTACAATGGAATATTATTCAGTGCTATAAAGAAAGAAGCTATCAAGTCACAAAACTACATGGAGGAACCTTAAAATGCAAATTGATGAGTCAAAGAAGCCAATCTGAAAAAGCTACATACTGTATGATTTCAACTATATAACATTGTAGAAAAAGCAAAACTATAAAGATAGTAAAAACATCAGTTGTTGCCAGGAAGGGAGAGAGGGAGGGATGAATAAATAGAGCACAGAGGATTTTTAGGGCAGTGAAAATACTCATTAGGATACTGTAATGGAGGATACATGACATTGTGCATTTGTCAAAACCCAAAAAACTTTTCAACACAAAGAGTGAGCATTAATGTTAACTATGGAGTTTAGTTAATAATAATATGTCAGTATTGGTTCATCAGTTGTATCAAATATGACACAGCAATGCAAGATGTAACCAACAGAGGAAACAGGCCTGGGAGGAGTATATGAGAACTCTGTACTTTTTGCTCAATCTTTTTTTTTTTTTTTTTTTTTTTTTGTGAATCTAAGCCCCCCAAAACAAAGTTTATTAGTAGAAAAAAACTAGAATGTTGGCAAGATTGAAGGACACGATAGCAGTTGGAAGTACTAATGTAAATCAATAATAAAGTACAAACTAGGACAAAGGTAATGAAAATGGAAAAAGGGGAATGACTTGGAAGATACTTAAATGTAGAGTCAACGTCACTTAGGGTTAGATTGGATCATAGGGTTTGGGGACAATGAGGGAAAGGGAAGAATCTAGACTAACTTTCACAAGTTTGAGTTGGGTGCCTGGGTTATGTCAATCATAGTCTGGAATAGCATATTATTGTGGAGATCAAGTCCTGATTTCATCTTTGACTTCTTGAGTTTTACATGATAGTGGCAAATGATAAAGGAGTTGTCCTATAAAAAATAATATGACCGAAAATTAAAAACTTAAAGATGCTCTCTTGTCGAAGGTTTGGAGGTGCTGTGTTTTTAGAATAGACTTTCTCTCTTTACTAATGTCTATAACTCTGTAAGCCAGTTTTAGAATGGAATGAGAAAAGAAGATTTAAAAACCTGTTTAGACCATGCTAATGAGTGCAAAAGTTAAAGGGGACTGATAGAAACAGTCAGATACTGTGAAAGAGCAAGTACTAAGAATTATTTGCAAATTATTAGGCAATCCATTTTTGCATGACATCTACTGTGGAGGGAAGCTGACTTAGATATGAAAACACTACACACCACTTAGCATGAGAGGCTTCAACTGTGTCTCTGAAAATGTTTTGATTTCTTTGTGTAAGTGCTTCTGCATATCATTGCCTCTAACTACACACTTACTCTGAAAACTGAGCTGGTAATTTAGATAGCATATCACAACAAGTGTTGCAAAGCAGGAGAATATTAAATGGGTATGCAAATTGACTCATGAATATGAATAGCATCTGAAGTGACAGATACTGTCATAGCATCATAAAATTAAAAATAGGATTTTATTATAAAGACTCAGGTTCTGTAGAATAAATTACAAGTGCCTCACTTTCCTTAGGATTCTTAGTTTCTTGAAAGGCAGACAGCATTCTCCTACACCGTTTTTTTTTTTTTTTTTTTGTAAATAAGAAAACGAAGAGTATGCTAAACGCTGATAGAGCTGTCTGCGGTAGAATATAGAGGACTTACTTCGTTTGTAATATCTAATATTAGTGTTAATATCTTTATTAGTAATAATATCTAATATTTTTGATAATCTATGTTTTTTCCCCAAGAACTTTCATAGAAATATGTCATGGGCTACTTGCATTGTAAGTAGAGCAGCTAGTAATCTCTTTATTTATAGAGAAGTAAACTGTGGCTCAGAGAATTTAAGAAAGTTGTTCCAATCAAAAGCTACATTGAGTTCCAAGTGTGGTGACCAAAATCCAGGACATTTTATATCAGATGAGTTTCTTAGAGTATGCCAGAGTTGAAACACGTGGTTGTCATTTTGGTTTTGTTTATTTTTGTTTCACTGTACGTGCGGAAATCGCTCTAGTTATCTGGAAGAGGGCAAACCACTTTGGAGTCTTTGAAGTCCCTTCTTTCTGAAGGGGAAGTGTAGGCATCCTTGAGCTATTGAGGAGAGCTGCCTAAGGAGAAGTGAGTACATCTGAACTCATGGGTTGCAATAATTTTTGGGTGCAGAACATGTCAAAGGAGAAGCAGGTACAGTTTCTAGTATGTGCTGTGAGTGAACTCAGTGCCAGCCCCAGCAGAGCATGCTGGAAGTGGTCCACACCAAGCAGCGTTCACACAAATAAGTGAAAAGTTTTGTTCTTACAGAAATATTTAGTGGCATCAACCTAGGACATCCCTGTCCCTTCACAAAAACAGAATTTACAGCCAGCAAGTGATCGAAGGATCATACCATTCCCTAACTCATTTGAGTTATTTAAAATGATTCATGATTATTTTATGAATTTGTTATTTCATTATTAAGAAAATGATTTATCCATAATCACATGTAATTCTAATGTAAATATATGTGAATTCACATATTCTATTTGTTTCTTTTATGCCAGAGTAAACTTAGATTTCTTTCTCAATTTTTAGCCATAGAAATGGGTAAGATTTATCTCAAGTAATTTTTGAAATTGTTTTCAATTATCTCAATAAGTTTGTTTCACCAGCCAGCTAAGAATTTGACTTTCTGGAGGCTTCTATTTGAGATGAATTGGCTTACCAATGCCTAAGCCTGAAAGATAATACATCAAACCAGATATTTTTTCAAGTTAATGTGGGAAAAAATGACTGCTTCAGCCACGCAGACAATGAACTTGACAACAGGCAAACTCCTTTATTCCATGGTACAAATTCAATAAACATTTACTGAATAAAAAAGGGCCAAGCCCAGGCAGGTAGGTAATAGCAATACAAGGATTCCTGACATAGTATCTGAACACCAGTGAAAATATTGACATTCTCTTCAGCAAATACAGAATTCTTTATTCCAAGTCTCACAGAGAGGACCCATTGATTTATACAGTTGAGTTGAGATACAACTAAACATGAAGAAGATTTGAACATACCCTGTGGCTAAGAGATACTGTAATTATAACAAAAGCAATAAAATCTATTACAGTTGGCCCTAATGATGTCACTGAAACAGCTTTTGCCATTCATGTTATTAAAGGTAATGCACAGTATTATGCTCCTATTGTGTTAGATCTCCTTGCAGCGTGTAATGTGTTTACCACCTTATCTACCTCAAAACACACTTTAGCTTTTGCACACACTGCCTCCATTTACATTTCTCATTGTCTCCTCACAGCCTAACTTAGAGGCTCCCCTTCTTCTACTAATAGAGCAGCACATAGTTGTGTGTTGTGGAGTCCAGAATTCAACAGCCTAGGCCTTACACTTCTAGAGTTGCACCCCTTACCACAAGGCAAGGAATGGCAGGAGGGCGAGGGTGGAGTGGGAGGATGAAGAAATAAGAATGGCCACCCGGAGCCCATGGCTTCCTTCTAAAACAAATCCCCATAAAGACTCTAGGCAAAACCAATTGATTTCAGGGGCCTCCCATGTATGGGTTATGCTGCTGTGGTTCTGAGAGGTGGCCAAGGAACAGCTGTTTGGGGTAAAGGGAGATGAACAGACCACATCATTGCAGTCACAGGTGATATCAACACAAAGCAGGGGTAGGAAGGATGTAGACAGAAGTAGAGGACAGATGGGCCATGGGCTTGCTCTCCATCCATACACTTACCTCTGGAATGCACAAGAAACTGGTGAAAGTGGATGCTTCTGGAGGACCTAAATCTCTTCACACACACAAGAAGTAAAACAGACAGACAAAGGCCCAGATGATTTCCATAGCAAATTGTACCAAAATTTCAAGAAAAACATAATCACTGTCTTATGACTTTTCCAGAAAATAAGAAAGAGCAGATCATTTATTACTTATTGATTGACTTATTAAACCAATTAATCTATTAGGGCTATTTTACCTTGATACTAAACCAAACCATTGAAAGTGGAGAAAAATATTACATGCCATTTTCTTTGTGACAAAAAGCCAAAAGCAAATAAAAGTAAACTTGAATCAGCCCTATTTTTTAAATTATCACAATCTGATCAAATAGGCAGGTTTCCAAAATTGTAATAATTATTACTATTTGCAAGTCTAGTAAAAGAATAAAGAAGAAAGAGTGAGCATCCATAAATAGAAGAAAGATGAGACATGCAGGAAAAAATGACTGGAGAGGCTTTGTTTTTTTAGAGGAGAGTCAATCAATGGATGTGGAAATCCATGAAGAATTATATAATGCTAAATTTTATGATACACACTGTTTTTTTTACTGAAATGTGACACATAAAATCTTCAAGAAGACTCTTACTATTAGTACTGCTAATGCACACACACACACACACACAATCAACTTGTGTAATTTTACATTAAACATTTAATAAGCAAAAAGAATTGAAAAAAAGAAAGGCAAAAAGGAAGAAAGTGAGGAAGAAGCAAGAGAGGGAAAAAGATAAAATAGTGAGGCAGATTGGAAGGAAGGACAAAGTAAAAATGACAGAGACTCAAAGGATAACATTTAGAATGAATTAATAAAATAGTTTAGCAAGATTGTTGATATATATTAGTATTCAACAGTCAATAGAATCCCTATACAGCAGGAACAATAGGTTGGAAAAAAATTTTTAAATTATTTTATTCCCATCCCGTCAAAGTAGTAAAAATTAAATCCAATATAAGAAAGGCAAGACTGTTAAGAAAAAAAAAAAATTATATTTTGAACAAAATTAATGAGGACACCAATAAAAAACAAAGTAAACATTATAATTTATGGGGAAATGTCCCATGATTTATACAAAAATTCAATGAAATTACAACCAAAATTCCACCTAAGTCTTCAAATAATTTGGTAAGTTAATTCTCAATTCATAAGAAAGTATAAGAATGAAGAAGAAAAAAAAAAAAAAAGAATGAAGAAGAATCAAGATAATTCTGAAGAAAAATACCAGGGGGAACTTAACCTGCAAGATACTAAGCCCTGCAGTTAGGCTACATTCAGTTAAACATTATTAACTAAAACAAACAGTCATGGAACTGAAAAGAGGAACATGAATCCAACTCATGAGTATTTAGGGATCTTGGTGTGTAACATTTTTGGGGTTCTTCTGATTGTGTACTCATGCAGCATTTACACGTGCTTCTCTGTTCTTTGTATATGACAGCTTGATACAGAGGCTTGAAGGAACTCAGGTTCAACCTCTTTTGCAAGACTTTGGGTAGTTTTATGTTCATTTATCAGGAGACATTTATAATATCTGGTTTTATTCTTTTTTGGAGAACAAGAGATGCTCAATGTCTGTCTATTCATTGTGGAGAGGGGAGGCAAAATGGTAATATTCTAACTGTATCTTTTTGCTTTCATTTATTGGTTGGAATAATTGTATGGCATGTTCCTTTTCATCTATATAAGATTTAGTTCATATAGGGAAGGTAGGATAAATGCTTAATTCTATTCTTTGACTTTCAATATGATGAATTAGTTCCCTCTCATCTCTCAAAGTAACCAATTAATAATTATGAACTCATAGATTTAAATATATTTGTTGCCTTTAATCTATACTAGCGAAATTTTTATTCATTTTGAAGCTTAAAATGCCACATCATTGGCAAGGGGTAACCCCTTCAAGTTGGCTCCTGTGTCCTTTACTCATGACCCTGTTGACTGTAATAGCTTTATTTTTCTATCTAGTATGTCAAGAAGCTTCTGGCTTATCTTGTACATTTCTGCAACAGACCTGAGTCAACAATTTCTCTGAAAAGACCTAATAATATATTTTGATAGGAAATGATATTTCATGACCACAATTTGGGCTCTGTGAATGTTCATTGTCCTGTTACTCATTAATTCTAGAACTTTTCAGTAGACAAATCCGAGGAGATTATATACATATAAAAATACAGATTGTAACATATAAAACTCATGTATATATATATATTTTTTTTTCTAATGAGTTTTAGGCTGATGTTCAAATCCAGGAACATGTAGTTTTTACTTAGTCTCTTCTATAATGTACCTCTATCTCCTTTCTGCCACAAAGATTTTCACAGAAAATACTGCAGAATTTCCAATGATAGAAGGAACAATGAAAAAGAGAATATCTCTGACTACTCACTTGTTTAATCAGAATTTTTATCTTTTTTTATTCCAAGACCATATCTTGGGATAAAAATACAATACTAGTACCACCACCACCAGTTACAAAAAATCTTTAAATGTTTTGCATGGGCTGCATTTATTCTAACACCTTAATTTTTATGTATGTTTGTATACATTACAATAAAGACAATCTATATTTTTGGATCATATATTTTTCTCACAATTTCATAACATTATTTCCTCTTTTTACAAACCATTTTATTTACATATTCCATGAGTCTTTACCATATATTTAATGCTCAACACCAGTCCTTATGTTGGTGTCTCTCTACTCATTTTGGTCATCTGAAATTTTCTCTCTAGTAAATTTTTAAAATGATCTCATAGGAACGATATTGCCTGATAATACACAGGGAATATGTTTGACAACAGTTTGTACCATTAATAACTGAATGTTGATTCCAGCTCATTTGCTGCATAGAAGATAGATAGATGATAGATAGGTAGATGATAGAAGATAGATAGATAGATAGATAAAACAAGACAAACTTTCATTAAACAATATTTATCTTTCTGATATGTGGTAGAAATTTACATTATTTATTCCATATTCTATTTTGAAATTTTAAAATGTTTGTGAAATGAACTAAATTGATTTCACTATCTACTACTGGGTTAGATTCTGAAAAACACCACATCAAGAAATGAGGTAAATAGGATAACCTTTCTGGACCTGAGAAATCAAGCATACCATGGCAACAAATACTGGTACCCTATCTCTCATCCAATCTACTCCTCTCCCACTGTTCTCTTCCATTCCCACTTCCCTATTCCCATCACCACTCCTAGGCTCCTCCTCCCACTCCGCCAGCACACACACCACTGCCTTGCATTCCCACATGGCATGGTGTTCCGTGAAAGATAATGTGTTAGGAGACTTAACTCACAGTAAGTACACCCATATCTTCACTTATGACTACAGCAGGCACTTTTCAGGGAAATACTGGAAGACAGCCAGAGAGGGCACAGAGCCTCGAATCTGCTGCTGCAGAATGACCTAAAGCTTCTGTGACTCAGACTCACATCCTATTTTCAGGTTAAGAGAACATCATATGAACATTATATAAACCCTTACAGGATTTCTAAGATTAAGTTCAGTATGTAGATAATTATTTAATATAATCAAAGTAATTAGAGTTTGCTTATATTCAAAACGGGTTGCAAAATGCACCCTAAGAGACAGAATTAACAATGAGAACCTAAAATTTTCATCTCCTAACTTTCAAGGATTTAAAGTATCAAGGTTAATATTGCATTTTAAAAGGTTTTGCATTTATACATGGTAGAATGCCAAAATATATAACCTGTTAACACAGCAATCAATGTTACGTCCTTAAACATGTCATTAGGCCACTGAAGCCATTAAAATGTGTAGACTAAGTACTAAAGCTAAAGCCTCTCTTGTTCCTTTTCATGATCTCACTGGATTTCTATGTACCATTTACTTGCATTTTAGAAACATCTAACCGTGTTCTAAAAGAGTAATAATTGTAAGCTTTTTCACCTCAGATTTTCATGTATTCTCTGCAAGTTGTCATCACCACAAACTTGCATTTTCATAGCATTTTCATTTCACATACTTCATAGTGTAACTTCTAGGAGTTAATAACCTTTATGCCCTATAACTGAAAACTTTCTGATAAAAGACATCAGCGTGTTGGGGACTTCCCTGGTGGTCTGGTGGTTAGGATTCCACACTTCCACTGCAGGAGGCACAGGTTCAATCCCTGGTAGGGGAACTATGATCCCACATGTTGTGAGGCAGGACCAAAAAAAAAAAAAAAAAAAATTGGCATGAGCTGGTTCATACTGTCCCAAAAATGCATCCCAATTATCTTCCCTATGACATATAATCAGGGAAAATCAAAAGAACTGTTTTCTTCAGGCAGTGGACAGAGGGGAAAAGATCTCAAAATCATTATGAAATAGTCAAGGGTCACTTACTTGCACTGACCTAGTGTAGCTGCTTCTGTTGTTTCAATGATAAGATGATAAAGATTTTTGGTTTATAAGAAAAACATCTTATACAAAAATATACCTATTTTTTTTTTAGAAAAGGGTTGAAAAACATGAACTACATAAAATACATGCATAAGAAAACATTACATTTATATTCACATCAGACAAATTAGACATCAAGAAAAGAGTAATGTCAAAAATAAAAAGGATATTTCATAATTATGCAATACTTTATCAAGAAGCTGCAGCTAAAGAAGTTGTAAAATGGAAATTTATCCCATTTTTTATGTTATATTAGGAAAAGTAAAAGGTGTAAAATCAATGACATTTTCCTACATGAAAATGTTAGAAAAACAAAAAGAAAATTTAAACCAACAGAAGTAGAAGACAGGAAATGTAAAAATAAAAGCTAAACTATTTGAAATAGTATTGTAAATGGGCAAACAATAGAGAATATCAACAAAATTTAAAATTAGCTTTCAAAAATATTAATGAAATTGATAAACACATAAGAAAATGAATCAAGAAAGAAGGGAGACTCATAAATTACCAGTATTAAGAATAGCAAAGGAGATTTTGCTACATAACCTATAGATACTAAATTAATAATAGCAGCATATAATTAATATGGTAGCCAACTTGAAACTTAGATGAAATAGAATATTTATGACACATGATTTTAAAAATAACAACAAAAAATTAAAAACTTGAAAATCCCTAAATCTATTAAATATAATAAAATTCATTAAAAATCTTAACCCCCCACACACATAACACATGCCCCCCATTCACACACACAAACACACACACTTTCACTCACTCCAGACGCAGATAAATTGCTGGTAATTATTTCAATCATTTATTGAAGAAATAATGTCAATATTTTTCAACCTCTTTCAAAACAAAGAGTAGTAAACAATTCTAACTCATTTTATGAGGTCAGCAGAACCCTGATACCAAACCAGAAAAACACATCACTCTCACTCAAAAAAAAGTTAACATACTTATAAAAATAACTGCAAAATATTTAAGCAATATTAGCAAATTGAATTCCCCAACATGTTGAAGAAATAATGCTTCATGACCAAGTACAATAAACTTCACCAAAATTAACAACTTATGCTGACCATCATTATTAAGATGATGGATAGAGAAGCCACAGTCTAGGAGAATATATTTGTAATAATAGAGCTGACAAGGATACTTTACCCCTTAAAGTCTGAATATTTAAACCTATCTATGTATCTATCCATGTATTTATCCTCTTCAGCAATTTCAATACTAAAAGACAAGAAAGCATACAAAAATCTGGGCAAAAGACTTGCACAGACATTTCACAAAGAATGACATTCAAATGGCCAATAAGCACACGAAAAGATGAAAAAAACCAAAATCTATTATTTCATGTCAACCAATGGAGTAAGATAAATAAGTGTATTTCCTTTGGCTAGGATCATTCTTCTAGTGAGGTCATATAATGATATCAAATCATATTATATATAAGGGCATATGACTAACTCTTATTAGTTATCACAAAAATGAAAATAAACCCCACAAAATGTCATTATTTCTCTCAGAAAGACTTGAAAAAACCTAACAACACAAAAGGTTGCCAAGGAAATGATGTAGACTTCAAAAAATTGTTTAGTGGTTTCTTTTAAATTAAGCACATACATATTATTGACCCCTCAAAATATAATCCTACTTATTTATCCAGAGAAATAAACATAAAAACCTGTATCCATGAAAAAGAGAATCAAACAAGCAAACAAAACATATACCGTGAATAATCACAGAAGCTTTATGCATTGTAGCTCGAAATTGAAAACAACCTAAATTTCCATCAATAGGTAAATGATCAAACAGATTTTGATAATCATTGGAATACTATACAACAAAAGAAAGGAAATAACTAATAATACTACAACATGTAAGAATCTCAAAAATATTTTGTTGAGTAAAGTCACAAAAGAGTACACATTGTGTGACAGTTTTTGTGTAAATGTCC
This sequence comes from Eschrichtius robustus, assembly GCF_028021215.1. Lineage (NCBI taxonomy): Eukaryota > Metazoa > Chordata > Mammalia > Artiodactyla > Eschrichtiidae > Eschrichtius > Eschrichtius robustus. The sequence continues at coordinate 112,564,181 of NC_090832.1, forward strand.
ACCTTAAGCAATGTTACAAATGATATCAGAAATCAAAACAGTAAGTGGTTGACCGGGGTTAAGGTACTGCTCAAGAGTTGACAGGGAATGGGCACTAGAGAAGTATTTGGGGCAATGAGAATATTCTACAGTGTTACAGGGATGTGGGTCACCTGCCTGTATACATTTTTTTCAAAACTCATTTGATTTATATTTAAGCTCTGAACATACATTCTATACAAATTATGTCTCAAAAATGGAAATATGCAAACATTATTTATTTATCATTTTTTTGACTGTTTGAGCATTGTTTACTGCATAACCATTTGCCTACTTCATTCTAACTCACTGAGAAGACTCGATGATGATGATATTGGTCTCCTCAATTATCCCTGCCTAGAACTACTAGGCAGTACATGTACATGTCACTAAATCAATCCTCTCTCTCTCTCCTATTTTTTTCATATCGTCCAGCCCTTGCCCTACATTATGAGACATATTGTCACTTTATCTTAACTCTTATGCTTTAAATTACTATGCTGACAATTATATTTTCAATTCATAGCATATTTTATATCATTTTCTTTTTATAGTAACTTATTCTTATCGTGTGGCTGAAATATCTTCTTGAATTTCTCTGTGAACACTTATAGTAAATCTTTTGGCTTCCTACTGACCCACTGTTCTTGTTATTTTTTTTTTTTTTGTTTTGTTTAACTTGATTGTTCTCTTTCATGTTAGTTTTCCTCATATATCTGTAGATCTTGAGGCTCTTTTCATACTTAAGAAAGAAGGACTACCTGGCTTTTTCTCATTTCTTGATTAAGAGTCCTCTGCTATTGTTCTGTTTTACGCTTGGATTTCCACCTGAAAAGAAATGGTGACTGGAATTCTGAGTGGAATTGGTAAGTTTCAGATTTGTCACATTATAAACTTCACTTTATCGTCACTGTTCGGAGAAGGCCCATCTGACTTGAAGTCAACAAAATGTCAGAATAAGGGGAGCCACAGACCCATTAAATAACATGGTTAATAAAAGAACTCCAAGTAATTTTGATTTTGTTTTATTCTTGGTTATAAGTATCAGATTGCTTAGCTCTCTTGGAGGGATGAGAGACAACTGGGAAAACTTCTCTGGAGATAAACTTTCAGTAACTTTATTCCTTTTCTCATGTTTCTCACCAGCTCTTAAACTGTCCCCTTCCCTGATTTCCATCAGGAAGATCAGCTCCAAATTATACTGCAGCCCCTCCTCTTCACAATGCAAGCTACATGTTTTTCTGCTATACGTATCTGTGTATCTGTAGATTTGTTTTCCATTACTTTCTCACTACTAGAAAACTGCCAACATAGATTTATCTCTTGTGATTCACCACACTATCATCCCAGTGAAGGAAGTTGAGAAAAACATATGTGTTCTGTCCACAGTTTTCAAGAAAAAATTAAAAGCCTAGCCTACAGGATTTAACAAACTGTGTAATTTTACTTATTATCTTCAGAGTTCATGTCACTGCAATAGTGAAAACAATTTTTCTATAATGAAATTACATCAAAATTTATTGAAATTATACTTTTAGATAAATTATTTCATTTATCTCAGCCAATTTTCATATCTCCTAAAGTAGGTAGAAATCATAGTACTTACTTCATTAGAGAGGTTGATAAGATTAGATTAAATGAGACATATGAAGAAATTTAGCATTCTGCCTGGCACTTACTAAGATTTCAGTAACTTTTAAGCATGAATGTTATTACCCCTTACCTCCCTCATCCCTTTGCAAATTCTGTGGGATGCAGCACGCTTTGAAATGCACACTTGGCCTATTCCTCAATGACTTCCTTATCCCAATGTATGCATGTGGGCAATAATTCATTGATAATCATGTTGTTGTTTATCTATTCATCTATTCTAAACTTGAAGTCAGTAATCCACTTTAAGGATAGTCCCAATTTAGCAGTGATTCACTGTTTTGTACTGCTCAGCTACTTTGTAATGATTTATCTAATTTGCTATTTCTGGCTCCCGACTGAATTTCAAAATTTGAAGTGAAACATCTTATTATATAACATTGAATTCTCCAAGTACCTCCCATTTGTCCCATCCTAAATACACCCCAAACTTCCTGCTACATAATAAGAATAACTTCCCATGTCATATGCATCATAAGAATAATTTTGTCAATGGTGATTGACTCTCAATTGACAGTCATACTTAAGCTATAATTGAAAACATTCTCCACACTACAATTTGGTTAATTTGTTTGTTCCTGAGTATAATTTATAATTCCTGCTGTATTCCGCTCTTGAAGTATAATCAAGAGGCAAATCTGTTTCCAGCTACTGTAACAAATAGAAGGAATTAAATCAATGTTAAACGGCAAGGATTATGCTAAGTTTTGTGATGAAAATTGTTCTAATATCTGAAATACAAATGTCTTGTCTTCAGTATTTCATAACCTAAACACTGAGCTACCCAAACTGCTGCCATCTGAGAACTAACATAAGGCTTGAACTAAAAAATACCCTAGAGATTTTCTAATGGGATTTCATTTTTCTTTTTGCATATAGTATATGCTTGTTAAATATAACGTTGAAAAACAAAGTAAAATCACTTGTAATTCATTACTGAAAGCAAAAAATTCAAATGAATCAAGTGGAAAAGAAAATAAACTTAATAAAGCTCAATGTAGCATTCCTACTATAACCAATTAGAGACAGACTAGACAAAAAGATTCAATTCACAATAGATAGAAGCCCATAAATAATCTAGCCACAAGAGTATAAATATATAGGACCTTCATGAAAAGAAACAATAATGATTTAATGCACTGAAAGCCATTACAACTTGCTGAATAGAGAATCTTGCCACTCACTTTCATGTTTTTTTATTCTGGCAAAGTGTCAGAAAAAGTTTAAATAATGGTGGTAGTAGCCACCCACATTTTTTTTGATTTCAATAAGAGTTCATCTAAAATTTCTTGTTTTATGTTTGATAACTTTTTGCATGAAAAAACATTTTAACTAATGTTAAGGGACTTATGCGGTTTTTTCTTTAAACAAAAAAAATTTGCTGGTGTTCCTGTTAGTTTGCTTTTATTTTAGAAATAGTGTGGTAGACTGTATTATGGTTTCCAGGTATATTCTCTACTTCCTGTTGGAGGATTTGTCCCATCTCCGCACCACATGATATTCAGTGCGCTTGTGGGAACGATACACTGCCCCATTAATGATACTCATGGATTTGTGATGTACCAGGTCAATGGTATCTGAGAAAACATGGTGTATGCTACTTATGGGCAAAGCTTTTAAAAATATCACAAATTTCCATCAGTACTTTCTCTCTCTTTTTTTTTTTCCCCCTCTGCCAAGAGAATGTCCCAAATAGGGCTGCTTCTCCAGCCTGGGTTCTGGGAAAGGGAGACCCAAGGAGCAGATCTGAGCAACCTCTAGTTGTTGACATAAAACATAAAAAGGACAGAGATATTTGTTGTTAGCCCCTAAGATTTTGGAGTGGTTAGTCATCACAGCAGTATGGTATTCATCTTAAGCCTCTTACCAACAATGAAGATGAAAATAAACTTGTATCTTTTCTGAACAATGATCAGCATGATAGTCATCATTTCCTAAATCAAACCACCTTCACATTCCAAGGTTAAATGATGATTTGGCATAATAAAATATTCTTATACGTCAACATTGTTGACTTCAATTTGTTAGTAGTGAGTTTTATTTAGACTCTCCTCACCCCCATAGGTTTTTAAACTGGGTCTATTACTTTTTTTTTTTAATAATTATTTATGTTTACAATTAATTGCCAGACTTTCCATATACTTCTCTGTTCCAAGGGAGTTTATACATCTTAATATTGTACATTAATTAAAGTTTAAAAGAGGTATCACTAAAAATTATCTTTGCCTTCACTATAGTTAATTTTTCTTAAATTGTTGATAATTCAAAAGTTTGTGTTAGTGATTTTTAAAACTCTTTATAAAAATATACTTTCTAATTTTTAGTGTAGTAGCCTCATAAAATTGTAACCTTATACTCATCTCATGGTGCGAAACTACACTTCTCATTGGCACCCTCCTCTGCAGGTCCTTGTCATTTAACTTTCTTTGTCTACCAGTTCCTTCAGGTGCTTCTCATGGCATAAAAATCTATTTATATCCCCTATCTGCCATTGTCGCTTCTCTAATTCTCCTTATTTATTTTTGTTAGGGGTGGTATATATTTCATTCATTCTTTTCTTATAATTTTACCAAGTATATAAGTGGGATTAAAAATGTTACACATGTATTCAATTTGCCACATTTACTAACGTTCCTTTCATAAGTTTCTATTCCTCCCTTTCAAGGCTCAGCTTAAATGACACATTTTCTGTGTCAGATCCCTTGAAATTCCAAAGTAGAACAATTACTCCTCCCTCTGTGCTCTTCTAGAACTTTGCTCATCATGCTAATATAGCAATAGTTATATTTCAGCTACATTTGGACATATTTACCCTTTTTATAAACTGTTTTACTTTGTAGCATTTTATTCATTACAGAAAACCATCTGGCATATGGCGGATGCTCAGTCAATTTTTGCTGAATTTAATTGAAATTCAAGAAATTGGCATCCATCATATTCATCCTCCCTAAATTACTAGGTATGAGTTGGCTCCATTTGAAACTCACATGAGTAGAGGGGGTAGGAGAACTTTGGTCAAATTTCCAAGAGTTATTTTTTTTCTTTTCATTGAAGTGAAGATGTGAATTAATATTTAAGAGCAATGGTTCCCTCTGCTTGGATTTCTGGTTATATAAATGTAAAGCAGATGTCCTATACCAGAATGCAAACTATTAAATAAAGAAAAGTTCTTTGTTTTAAATAATAAAATAGTTCTGCCTACAATCTTAAGAGTGTTTATATTGTGAAGGACTTACATATCTGAGACCGTGATTCCAATATGTGAAGGTGGAGAAAGAATTGGAGAATCCCAGACCTTATCCAGGCCCTTTTCCTGGGGTGAAGGTAAGAGAGAGGTGAGCAAGTTGTCCTTGGTAACAAGTGTCCAGGCTTAATTAGGAAGGGTTACTGCAAAGGACCTTATGTTATGTACTTTTGGGGTAGTCATATATATTATGCCTTTCCCCCTTTCTGCATTGTTTTTCCCTACTGTTAACCCCATGGCTTCTGTAAAGCTTGGTTAAATGTCACTTGGCTTGGGAAATGAAAGAATACAGTAAGATCCCAGGGGAATAGGGACAGTGGCAGCCAACTGGAGATGATAGTAAGATATCATTCATTTAATCAATCAATCAAAAATATTTATCTAGCACCTAATATGAGCCAGGCAATGGAGATAGGGCAGTGAACCAGACAGACATGATTCCTATTTACAATATACTGCAACAAATAGAAATTAAACATGTAGGGTCAATATCTAATATTTTTTCCAATTTTTAAGGTTTTCTTTTACTAATTCAATTCATGAGTCAGTATGCTGCTGCTATTGGGATTGCTATAACTTTAGTACACAAATTGTCATAAAATACAGAATTGAATTCTAAAATAAGATACCTTGCCAAACTCCTGTAACCCTAGATTTATGCAACACTTAAAATAAATACCTATCAATGAAGTTAATTGTTTTACTTCCTTTTGGGACCAGCTTTTATATTGGAGGTATTCTCTTGATGGTTATGGCACACACCTTCTGACTTTGCACTTTACTACGATCACCTGCCCAAGCCCTGAATGTGCCTCAGTGACAGCCCTTCAGAAATTAGGGAACTAGCCACTTAGGAACACTCAGCAAATATTAAGACTAGCACTTGAAATGAGTGAGAGAATACAATATAAAAGACAAATTTCTGAGAAGATAAGTAAGTAATTTCCCATGAGGTTTATCATACAAAGAAGGAGAAAGAGACAGAGAAAAAGGACAGAAGAGGGAGGTATGAGCAATATTAAATACAACTATAAATGTATAACTTGGAATCTAAGGAAACCATTGCAAATCAAAATAAAGGGAAAATAATGTTTGCTGTTGTTTGTTTTGCATTTTTCATGTATGAAACTTCCAAATGTGAAAGCTGACATTATTAGTTTACCAAAAATGTACTAACATCACACTTATGACTGTTCCTCTATTCCATAGACAAGTACACATGTAGTTCAATGGAATTACTCACTGTTGTGTTTTTAATCTTAATCCCTGATAATATATTTCTTTCTTGAGCTTCATGTTTACCACAGTCTGACTCATCACCATGTTGAAACTTCAAGTTCTTTCCAACTTAATTAAAATGAAAACAGTGAGGAAATTTTTATAACTCCATGAGATTACTGATTCAACACCTGGTATTTTGCCCTAGGTAACAGAGACTAAAAAAGGAGATTATCCAGAGGGACAGAATGACTCAGGAGAGTACCTCTCACTTCTGTGTCAGTAGTTAAAATCCAGTGCAAAGCTGTAGTGACTAAACTGCTTCCACCTGGGTGCCCACAGAAGCCGGTAAGAAAATGAGGGAAGGGGCTTCTCAAGGTTTGATAACACTTGTTGACTGGTAAGTCCCTCTGGCAGTCCCTGACAGGATGGTTGATGCAGGAGCTACACAGGGGAGACTGATGAGGCAAGACTAGCCTTCCTCCATGCGGCTCTTCCTTCCAGATGTGGACAAATCATTTCCATGTTTTTTAATACCTGATATAAGAATTGTCTCAATGTTATTTGGCAAGATTAAAATTGTTTTGTACTTTCAAAAAAAGAAAGTATTTTAGAATCTCCTTCAGATATAGTTCAAATGATGAGAGTCAAGGAAAGCCCAATGGATGTTAGTTGAGTTTACATTGTCCACAATCTATAAAACACAGATAACGATGAAGTAAGATGTTTAGCTTCTTCTATTTGGAAGTCAATGAATGAACCCATTCTGTACATCTGAAATATCTTTATAAATAGGATATCTCTCATTATTTAAAATTAAATGGATAATTCAGAACTGTTCTCTTACATTTATATTCTTAAGTAAAAGGTAATCCAGTAAACCAGTATTTTTTTTTTTTTTTTAATAAAGAACATGAGATACAGGGAATAAAAAGGGGTTTTCCTAGTCACATTTTACTTGAATTTTATAACCTTTGTATTTTTAAATTTTAATTTATTTTATACAAAATCTTATTATAGTAAATTCAAATGAGAGAACATGACACACTCCTGTGATCATTACCACTTCAACTATATGTATATAACATACACATATACATACATACATGCATTAAATAGTGAATGTAAATAAATAAATGCAGTTTTCTAAGCCATATTTTTGACCTAGCCTTTTAAGCAATCAGCATCTCCAATTATTGTTGATTCTTAATAATCTGCTTTTTTAATAAGCACTCTTAGAGAATGTGAGAGAAGTAAGAAATAACCAAGATCACCTCAGTTTTCAAATAAGAAAATTAAATGTCAGAAGGCTTCAGTGAGGTTCTCAAAAGCAGATAGGTGGGTAGATAGCTGACAGAAGATAGATGATAGATAGATAGATAGATAGATAGATAGATAGATAGATAGATAGATGATAGATAGATAATAGATAGATAGATAGGTCGATAGATGTAGAGATATTTCTTCTGACTCCAACTTATGTGTATTTTTGCCACACAGGGTTGTATGGTTGTGTTTGCTAAGGTTCTTCTGGTTAACACTCACTCTAGAAGGCATAAGCAAAATAAACTTATTGAAAGTTTCCTTGGGAAGCCCGGGGAAAGAAGCAAAGTGAAACATATAGTTCTTGGTGAGGACAAGAGCCAGAGCAGGACTGAGACCTCAGCCGCAAGAGTTTACAGGAATTATCTCTAAGGTGTCAACTTATCTCTAAGGTCTTAGATCCCAAGAGTCCCAATCCTTCCATCGCTGGTCAAGTTTCAAATTCTGGAAAAGAAAATCTGATTTGCCTAAACTGGATCGGGTTATATTCCCTTGGTTGGAAACCATGGCCAAGGAAATAGGTCTTAGAGCATAGCTATAGCCCCTGGAGAAACGTATGTGTATTGAAACATTTTCCAACAAAGGAGGAATTATTTTGAATGGTGACACCCAATGCTAACATTGTGGACAGAATTTTGGATCTTCAAGGACAATTGAGATAGAATATCCCACCTTAGGAGGCCAATATAGAACAATCCAATAATGAGATTAAGTCAGAAATACTTAGAAAACAGATATGATATAGCTGAACAGAAAGAACCAAATCCAAAATTCTTTACAAAAACAAAGGATAGAGGTGAGGTCAAATGTGCCACAAATTCAAGCTTCAGGATCTGAACTAAAATGGAAGGGCAGTGAGACATGACATAGGATAGAGGATATGGGATGATTGCTGTAAGTGGAATGAAAGTATCTTAGGTTTGATTTATTGGATGTAACTGCCCTATGCTTGAATGGATCCTGCTGGTTTAAATGTGTTTGCAGAACAAGATTTCTTAACAACTTAGATTGTAAGAAAGTTGTTAGCCCCAGTGATGACTAGAGTTTTTATCCCAGAGAATATGCATGATGAATATCAAAAAAATCTTGCAGTCTCACTTCCTGCTAAAGCTTCAGATTTTCATTTCCCTTTGTTATCTCATGACACTACTGATTCTACTAAACCGGGAACTAAAACATTTTTTCCAAAATGTTCTCTTTTCCTTCTCACATTCATAGTTCATAGTTCATTAATAGCATCACACTATTTGTCACCTAGGGGTTCAAATATATATCGAATTGACTTTATCAGAAATGCTTCTACATGCAAGTTCATCTCACCAACATCCTGCACAGGTAATCTGGGGATTTTCTTTCTAGTTTATCATTGTAATTCAGACAGTCTTGCTCTTAGGCTTTGTCTTGATTACTAAACTTTATAGAAACAGTAAAGTTCTCACTACCGTTAATATTTCATCTGGCCTGTTGCCCAGCTCACTTCTTTGACTGTTGCATGTGCCTTAGAGCTTGCATTTTATATGCTCCACTCTGAGGAATCTCTCTTATATTTTACACCAAACAAACCCTGTGCTCTCTCCCTCTCTTTGATCATGTACAACTGTGTACTCTCAGAGAGTATGTGACAAATTAAATCTACTTAAAAACATTTTTGCTTTAGGATAGATACTAATTCTTCCCCAAAGATCCAAGTCCCATTAAATACAATTGTGGCAGGCAATAAGACTATTTTTAAACTTGTTTCTGGGTCTTTGGATGAAAAACATCAAGAGACAGAATTATAGAAGTGGAATGCCTTTTATAGATTATTTACCATTCATTTTTACAAATAAGAAAGCAAAACCTAGGGCAGTCATTTGATTTTCCCAAAGACACACTATTAGCTGATACCAGAACTGGAATGTTTTTCTTCAGGCTTCCAGTGTATTGTTGTTTTTGTTGTTGTTTTTTACTATATTGCAACTCACATCAACCTGTGTAAACTTAATAAGTGCTTAATTTATTAATAGTTGTTCATATTATCACATACTTTGCACATATAATGAATTAATGAGGTCTTACAGCAATTGATCAATCTTTCCTCTAAAATAAAAGTAGATTGTGCAAAAGTCTTAGTCTGAAAATTATTTTCTTAGGCTATATTTGGAAATGAAGTGGAAAAGTCAAACAATTTTAACACCTTAAGAAACTTCGTTCATATTACCCATTTTCTTTCTAATACAGTATCAATGTACTCTTGCATAATAATTTTATTAGAGAGATATTCTTACCAAACCAAGGTGAACACTGAGTATTATATTTTTTTTTAATCTTTGCTAATTTTATGAGAGAACAATGAGGTATTATTTCAATAAAATAATATAATTTCCTAATAATATCAATAAATACCCTAAGATTGTGCTGAACAATATGGTAACCACTAGCCATAAGACCATATAAATTTAAATGAAATGAAGTTAAGAATTCAGTTCTTCAGTAGCACTAGTCACACCTAAAGTATTCAATAATCCCATCTACATACTGGCTACTGTATCAGACAGGGCTGATACAGAATATTTCCAACATCACAGAAAATTGTATTGAGCAATGACATTCTAAGTTATTATTAACCTTAATTTACAGAGGAAGAAACTGGGGTTTATCCACACATCCATCCTCCTATATGTAATAAGTGGAGAAGTCATGTTTTGAATAAAGCATCTAATTCTGTATAACTTTTGTGTTTAATATATTTACCCTTGAAGAATATTTTTTTTACTACTAGTGAAGGTAAACATAGACCTTTATTCAGTCATTCGTATTTCCTGTGTTTTAAATTGTTCATTTGCATGCAATAGTCTACTGAGTAAATGAACACCCCTTAAAAATTTCTATCATCATTTTAGTAGTCTTTGTATTTTGTTTTTAGACTAATTCTACATTATTTCAAAGCAAATACAGTATCATATAAAATTGGATAAAATTATATTAACATTGTCCCTACTGTTTTCTCTTCCATTATCCACTAAGGAGGATTTCGTGTTGACCCATTCATTTCTTCTCTTCTGTAAGGTTCTTCGCTGCCAAACCAGTCTTTGATCTTCTGGGAAAAAAAAAAAAAAAAGATAATAGAGAAGTAATATGAGAGAGTAATAATGGAAAGAAGACATCAGAGGTGTTTGTTCCAAAGTTCACAATAAAATGTGCACAGAATCAGCAGAAGAGCTATAGTGTTTAAAGATACTTGAAGAGGGATAAAATTTGAAGGGTTTAAAAGAATTGCTGTAGCTTAGGTTTACCTTCACATTGTCCTTTAAAAATAGGTGGTGAAAAATTGAGTGACACTGAATGTCATTTTTGGGGTTTTGGGTGCTAAATTGTGCTTGACTACAGTTTGAGACTGGTTACTTTGGATAATGGTGTTTTAATTTCTAAGCATGGTGATATACTTTGACAATGGAAAATTTACAAAAAATACTATACAGCCACATATATGCCACACTTAACTGAAAGAGCAAGGAAGTATGATGTGAAATATTTTATTTCATTAGTGTTAGTGTCTTAGTGTTTTTATTAACAGGAGCATTTTTTTTTTCTTTTTTGGTCACGCTGCGTGGCATGTGGGATCTTAATTCCCTGACCAGAGATCGAACCCACATCCCCTGCATTGGAAGAACGGAGTCTTAACCACTGGACTGTCAGGGAAGTCCAACAGGAGCATTTCTTTTTTTTCTTTTTCATTTCTAAGAAATCCATGTATCTGAGGGATTTAGGACTCCACAGAGTCATATTTTTCTTTTTAGAAAACCACAAATATTGTTAGTGATTAAAAACATTTGTGCAATAAAAGATATATCTAGATAGATAGGTAAATAGGTAGTAACCATTAGGAATTTGTCAAAAGAATGGTAGATTAGAACTCTCTGATTAAGAATATATATGTGTGCGTGTGTAAAGATACTCTCCTTCTAACTTAAATGAGTGATTTCACATTATAACAGTGACAGCAAATACAAGCAAGTTTCTTAAATAAAACTTTATTTTAATTAAAATTTAAAAGTCCCATTTTGGGACTCCGCTGGTGGCGCAGTGGTTAAGAATCCGCCTGCCAATGCAGGGGACACAGGTTCCATCCCTGGTCTGGGAAGATCCCACATGTCGCAGAGCAACTAAGCCCATGCGTCACAGCTACTGAAGCCTGCACACCTAGAGCCTGTGTTCTGCAGCACCGCAATGAAAAGCGGCCCCCAGCTCACCACAACTAGAGAAAGCCCACGCACAGCAACAAAACCCAATGCAGCAAAAAAAAAAAAAAAGTCCCATTTTAAAATACAAATTCCCAGTGACTATTTTCATGAGATACATTATATCCTTTTGCTTCCTTTCCCATATTTTAGTTGGTTGTGCTTGGAGCTCTATGGTAGCCTTGACAAGATAATTATCCAGGGAGTAACTTCTAAATGTCATTAATTATATTAAAATGACACAACAAAAGGTTGTTAATCATCAAGAGGTTCTTGGCGTCTTGCTTCTTCTGATTAATATTTACATCTTAACAAATGGAAATAAAGTCTTTTTATCTCATAAAGTTCCATTCTTTTCCCGCATGCCTCCTTCCCAGCACAGATTTTATATTTAAATTCATTAAAACAGAATTTATAGGAATTTGAAAAGTTAGAAGAAGTTCAAGGCAAAGTTGCCGGAAATGTTGTTGTTAATTTAGTCCTGAAGCAAGGCCGTGTTGCACATGTGTATTTCTGTACCCCGTAAAAATCTATGGTTTTGTTTGAACAGAAGAGTAGATACACAAAAGTGTACAACCCTCCTTTGCAGACAATTTACTGAAAATCTCTTTTGACTTGCATAGTTGATGCGTACTTAGGGCAGGTATACTTCCAAGTTGAAATCCTCCAGAGATTAACAGCTAACAACTGCCTCGAGGTGTTCCTGGTTCCATTTCACCACTTCGCCATCTGGGTAGACATATGAGGATCAGTTCAGCAGATTTTGGAAATGATTATCATGGAATTTATTCTTTTTAGCAGATGATTTTTTGTTTTGACGCTCCCACATAAATGTAAAACAGGAACTATGTTCTCAGCAGAGACAAATATGAAGCATGCATATTTCAACTTTCCTCTCCATCAGATAAAACCACTGCAAACTGAGCTTGACCATGTCCAGCTGCCTGAAGGGTAACTTTGAAACTGAGTGTGCATTAATGTGATATATTGTTCTTTTTGCCCCCCAAATAAATTACCTTCTTTCAAGATAAATGTAAATATGAGAACAAGCTGTAATGTGACTTGATAATTTAATTCTCCTTCAGTGTATCCTTGAAACTTGTAACAAAGCAGTACAATGTTTTAGAAGGAATTAAAGCATAAAGTATCAAAGTACTCCAAGATTCCAAAAGGTTTTCAAAATTAGACAAGCATTCATTCTAAAACATTTTTAAGTTAATGTTCTTTGTTAACATTTCCTTTGTGCATGGAAGTAACACTATGCAATGTGCAGATGTCTCTAGCCTTTAAAATTCTAATACAGAGTGTGAACTTTATTGTTATATAGTTTATACCCTTCTTTGCAGATTATTAATCACTACACAATTATTGCAGACTTCTCATGAATTTAAGTAAAATTTTCAAAGTATAAGAATATGGTAATTGCTTTGATCTTATCCTTCTCTACAGATTTTATTAAATAAATCATCATACTTCTCAAGTTGGACTCTGGCCATAGAAGAAAAAATATATTTAAACAATATAGCAAAATATAAAATTGAAATTATATTACATGTTTACAAAAGATCTGTGTATGCCTAATCAGAGTTTCCACAAGCTTTTTTATTGGATTATTTCCTCTAAGCAGTGGTTCTTAGCTGGAGGCATTTTATCCCCCATGGAACATTTGGCAATGTCTGGGGAAGTATTTAGTTTTCACAACTAAGAGGTTGGCTACAACTGGTATCTACGGGTAGAGTCCAGGATGTGGCTAAACATCCCCACAACAAAGATTTATGTAGTCCACAATATTGAGGACCCTGCACCAAAGCATAGGTAAAGATCTACATACTACCAAAATTTGACAAGTAAATGCAATAAATTATGTACAGATAAATATTGTAGAATCTCAAAATCTTAGGAAAATGGGCCATCTGCTATGACTGGTTTGCACACACACACACAATCATGACATGCATACATTGTACATATGTATCATATGTATTTATATGTGTGTGTATATATATATAGTCAAACACACATATGTCAACTGGTGCTCAAATTATGTTTGTCTCTGAATAACGCTTTGGAACAATTGCTCTTTTCCTTAGTTACTAAGTTGCTATCCAGTCTAGATTCTTTATGTATCAAGTGATCAAAGACACAATTTTGAGTAGGCATAGACTTTCTCCTCCTGGCTGTTCCTGCAACTATATAGGAGCAGGGCTTTTCTACTGTGGGGCTCATATTTAGAAGACCATCCTTTTTGTGTCTATCCAATCTCTGGTTTGTTGATGTCCAGCCTCTCTGACAGATTCATCTTCTAAGTTAGACATTTTTCATCTTCAAGATGAAATGTTATGTTCAATCACTTACTAAAATATGATTGTTTCTCTTGATATAACTCAATATATATTCAATCTGATTATCTAAACTGTGACTAAGAGACTGAGCTATCATGATTTTGGAGAGGGAAGAGAATTATGGTCCCTGTCTTCTTCTTCACTCCAATTCCTGCCTCTACATAGAAAAGAGGCAAAACTCCATAGCTCAGTTCCTGCATTTGGAAGGAAGCAAATATACCCTGAACACTAGTCAGCCAGTGAAACAAAATTTCCTAATTGAAGACTGAAAATAATTCAATTTCTATCTTGAGGATCCTCCGAAAATTCTCACTAGTGGGTAGCACCTAGACACCTGGAGGGAAATTTAAGGAGATTCCGCTCCCATTTATATAATGCAAAGTGGGTTATACTTAGCTGCTGAAGCTAAGGAAGTACAATAGACTAAGATTGGTCCTTAGTCACGGAGCAACTAAGCCCGTGAGCCACAACAACTGAGCCTGCGCTCTAGAACCCACAAGCCACAACTACTGAGCCCGTGTGCCACACCTACTGAAACCTGCACGCCTAGAGCCCGTGCTCCGCAACAAGAGAAGCCACTGCAATGAGAAGCCCGTGCACGCAGTGAAGAGTAGCTCCTGCTCGCCACAACTACAGAAAGCCGGCACTCAGCAACGAAGACCCAATGCAGCCAAAAATAAATAAATAAATTCTAAAATAAATTATGCCTGTTAGCATAAGGATTATTTTAGGCTGATTATTTTTAAAAGTAGCAGACATGAGAGAAGTTCTGAAAGCCAAGTCGAAGTTACCTTTTTATAAAAAAAAAAAATTGCTTTTGCAAGAAAAATCTCCATTTTTAAGGATGTCTCCCTCTCTGTACCAGGAAGAGAAGGATGACTCTAAAGCTCTAGAAATTCTTATCAATGGAGAAGACAGTGACTTAAATCTGCATAACGACCTCACCCTTGTCTACCCTTGCACATTTCCTGGCACCTCCAGTAACTTCCTCCCAACCCCCCCCCCCGACTATCGCCAATCAGCTTTTGTCTTTATCTGGAGATGTTATTTAGGTGGTAGTGAGGCAGGAGATATACAGCCAGCCTCCTGTGTACACTTCCAGATAAAAATAACAACAGGAGCAGGGTAAAGAGCTGGACTTTGCCTTCAGTGGACACTTTAAGATAACAGTAATGGCAGAGAGGAGCTGAGTCCTGCTCAGACAAAAGATAAAGAGACCACACATTCCTCATTCTCAAGGTCAAGGAGACCTCCCCGACTACACATGTGCAGAAAGGCTCCTCGGAGGTCAAAAGGGAGGGGGGCACCACTCCATAGTAGATGATGTCAACCTACCCTTAGGCCTCTTTGCTAGGATCCATCTTGGCTAAGGGATGCATGCATACACAAGGGAGGACCCTGAGTAAACCAAATGCGGGCTCAGAACCAGGCAAAGCAAGGTGATTGGCCAAAGGAAACCTGGAAGAAATGCCCCATAAAAGTGATTCAAACTACCACAAGGGCATGACTCTCTCCCTGAGTCCACCTATGTGTCTATCCACACGTACTCTTTTTTCCTACTAACAAACACTTTAGTTGTTTCACTACTTTCCTTCTCTTTGCGGGAATTCATTTCTCCAAAGCTAATGGGCCAGGGCTTTGTCACTGGCCACTGGTCTAGTGGCTAAGATTCAGTGCTCACATTGCTGCGGCCTGACTTCAGTCTCTGGCCAGGGAACCCAAATCCTGCTTCAAGCCGCTGCAGGCTGAGGCCGTCTGGGCCATTTTGGGGAGATACTCAGTTTTCCTGGGTCTCTCCCATGTATACAGGAGGTATACATGTTATTAAACTTATTTGTTTTTCTCCTGTTAATCTGTCTTTTTTATTATAGGAGTGTCTCAGCCAAGAACCCAAAAAAGAGGAAGGTGTAAAAAATTTAATAAACAGAAACCTCAGTTAGACTTGGGAAACCAGAAGGGGGCGCTCTCACACCCTGTGATGATATAAGAGCCCAACAGGAAGGAGAAAGACTCCTATTCTTTCACGGTAAGGACTCAGCCAAGGAAAAGCCATGGACTCCTTCCTCACTAAAGGCCCCCCTGCCCCCAACTTCCTCTTCCCCTCTATAAAGGTGTTCTTCCTTTGTCATGTGAGAACTTACACATGGCTCACCATGATGGTAAACCCTAAATTTCAATTTCTGAATAAACTCATCTTTGCTGGGGAAATATCTGACAGTGTATTTGTTTTAGGTCAACATTTTGGTGGTCTGTGTGGAGACCAGAGAGGTCCTGAAAGGCTCTGGGGCTGGTGAGCAAACAGGCGCTGCACCCAAAATTGAGCCCATTGTCACTCACTTGAATTATTACAATAAAATATTACTGAATGATATAAAACTAGATCTGAAAAAATTAAAAAACATGACCTATTCCTGGAATGTAACACTCTCAAAATTAATATATAAATTGATTAAATTTTAATGGGCTTTCCAGGGTGATGAATAAAATCATAGCAAAGTTCATATGGATATACAAATCACTGACAATAGCCAATAAAATTTAGAACATTACAAAAGAAAAAAAAAAAAAATGGGAAGGAGAATTTGTCAGCCAGATAATAAAATACATTATAAAGCCTCTTTAATTAAATGATTAAAACACAACCCTAGAAAGAGAAAATATACCAATGAATATTGAATTCCAAACTATGTTTTAGTATATATGTAAATGTAGTATACTGCAACAGAGTCATTTTATTCAATTTGGAAAAGGGTAGTTAATTTAATAGATGATGCCAGCACAAATAACTAGCCAATGAGGAATAAAATGAGGCCAGAACCCTACCTTCACTATATATAAAAATAAATTTCAAGTAGATTAAATGTTTAAATATAATTGTTGCTGTTGATAACTCAATATGTATTAAATCTGATTGACAGATCTGATAAAAAAATAAATTTAAAATGTATAATATAATTTTGGGGACCACATGTACACTCTTAAGGTTCAGATGCATCAGTTTTAGTAAAGGGAAATTGAAGATACTATTATGGAGAAGATTGGCAGAGCTGACTCTTTACAAATGAAAACTGCTCAGTCAAGGTATCAGAAAGTCAAGAGAGTACATTAAATATACATATATTTATACATATATAAATGACAAATTGTAAAAACTAAAATAAATACAGAATTTCTTTAGAAAGATGATAAAATATATTATTGGATATTTAAAAAAATCTACATCTTTTAATATCCAATAATATAATTAGGAAGAGAAAACAAAATAAAAATCAATAGGCCTAATCAGCGTTTTTAAAAAATGGATTGTGGAATTGGGCAAAAGATGTAATTAAAAAGGCAGCTAAATGAGATTTGCATGGACATGTATGAAGAACAGTGTTTTCTCAAAGTCACGTGTACGTGTTGAAGAGAAAGTAAAAACACAGAAGTTTTTTGATAGCAAGGGAAGTAGGAAAGCAATGATTCTTAAGATTTACTGTGCATCAGAGTCCCCTGGAGGTTGTACAGGAAAATACAGATTGCTGGGCCCTGTCCCCAGAGTTTCAGATTCAGGGGGTCTGGGATGGGCCTATGTGCATCTCTAAAAATGACCTTCAATCCTGCTGCATACTAGAGTCATATGAGGAGATATTTAAGAATATTAATGCATGGCCACTATGTCAGACCCATCTCCACAGATAAACTAGAGTTGGGATTTTTTTCGGTCTTCCCATGTCATTCTAATGAGCACACAAAGTTGAGAACTATTGTAGTAAAGAAAACCTCAAGCGGAATGGCACTGGTTATTCAATAAGGGTATCTGCTGGGGGGAAAGAGGGCTTGAGGTCACACTGAAGTTGTTTAACATTTCAGCATGACTTGAGAATCCTACTAACTTTTGCAATCTCATGTATAGGATTGGTTCTTTAGAATAGCTAGAGTCCAATAGAAATTTCTGCATTGATGAAAATCTTCCACATTTGTGCTGTCCAGTGCAATAGCCACTAGTCACACGAAGCTCTTGAGCACTTGAAATGTGGCTAGAGCAAGTGCAGAAATGAATTTTTAATTTTACTTCATTTTAATTAATTTAAACAGCCACACATAACTAGTAACTGTATATTGGACTGTGCAGCTTTAAAATTTCAACATATACCAAGCTGATCTCCCTGTGCTATGTGGCTGCTTCCCATCAGCATGGTGCTTTGTGACCACCTAGAGGGGTGGGATAGGGAGGGTGGGAGGGAGATGCAAGAGGGAGGAGATATGGGGATATATGTATATGTATAGCTGATTCACTTTGTTATAAAGCAGAAACCAACACACCATGTTAAAGCAATCATACTGCAATAAAGATGTTAAAAAATTTTTTTCAGCAAATAACTTAGCCACAAACTATCTTCCAAGGGAAGTAACTGAAAACAACACAGAAGCCTAGTTGTCCTGATGTACTGCTGCCTAGACAGACAAAATACAGAAGACTGGTTCCACTGCAAATTAACATCCAGAACAGAGACTGAATACTTCTCTCTGACCTGAAGTATTTGGTTGTCCTGACATGCCTGCACAGTGCAATTGTGGCTTCTTTGTTTTTCCTAGATTGGCATTTTTCCTCAACTAATTCTGGAAGAGAACTCTCCCTCCTCCAGCATGTTTCCTAAGACACAAGAAGTTTTTCTAATCCAGTTCCTTTCTCTAACCAAATCTGAAACTGTGTACCCTTCCTGCTTAACTGACTGAGATATTGCTGTTCTCAAATTTTATTTTCTCCAACTGGATTTGAAGGAGTGCACATTTCTTAACTTTTTATATAACGTAAGTTCTTATACTACTGAAACAAACTCCTAAGTAATTTTTCCCCTGAATTTGAACCAGCATCTTTCATAACTTTCTTTGCTTAATTCCCAGTAGAGCAATACTTAGGTCCATATTTCTCTGCAACTAGCATTCTTGTAGAGATACAACCAGTATCTCTAGAATTATAGAATATAATTGGTATTCTAAATTAATTTTTGAGTAATATATTCAAATGTCTCAAAAATTAGAAATTATGAAAAGAAATGATAGTACAATGTCCCACTCCCATTGCTATATCCTATACAACTAGTACAACTCAACAGGTATGAGTTTTATTTGTATGATTCTTGCTTTAAATATGTTTAATATTTAAATATAAATAGACACAGGAAAATGTATATGCACATTATATTTTACACTTAACAGGATATATAGAAAATCTTTCAAATTAGCAATAGAATTTCAGTTGGAATTGTATCCATTATCTAGATAAACTTGGGGAAAGTTGACATCTTAATACTATTGAAACTTCCAACGTATAAGTATAGCATCTTTCTCCATTTCCTAAGGTCTTATTTTAATTTCCCTTAGCTATCTTTTGTAGTTTCCATTGTAGAGGCTTTCCACCTCTTTTGTTCAATGTTTTTCTAAGTAATCGATTGTTTTCACATGATCATATGCTGTTTATTTTTATTGTGATCAATAATTGTACACCATAAAATCCACCCTTTGAAAAATTTAGTGTGAAGTACAGTATTGTTAACTATACCTGCATTGTTGCCCAGCAGGTATCTAGAACTTTTTCATCTTGCCTGAGTGAAAGCCTATGCCCACTTGCACAGCAATCTTCTGTTGCCCCCTCCCCAGAAGCCCAAGCAACCACCATTCTACTTTCCATCTCTGTAATTTTAGCTACTTTAGATATCTAAACTAGATATCTGTAACTTCTATAACTAGTTTATTTCACTTAGTATAATGTCCTCAAGACTCATCCATGTAGTAGCATATGGCAGGACTTCCTTCCTTTTAAAAAACAAATAATATTCCATTTTATGTGTATAACACATTTTCTTTATTCATTCACCTGTTGATGGACATATAGATTGTTTCTAACTCTTGGCTCTTGTGAACAATGATGCAATAAACATGGGAGTCGAAATATCTCCTATTCTTTTAGATAAATACTCAGAAGTGGGATTGCTGACTCTTCTGATAGTTCTATTTATAATTTTGGTGGGAATCTCCATACTGTTCTCCAGAGCAGCTTCACAAATTTACATTCCCACCAACAGTGCACAAGTGTTCCAATATCTCCACATCTTCACCAACACTTGTTATCTCTTGTCTTTTTGAAGATAGCCATCATAACAGGCGTGAAGTTATATTTCATTGTGGTTTTCATTTGCATTTTTGGATGATTAGTGATGTTGAGAATCCTTTCATAGGCCTGTTGTCCAATTGCCATTTGTATATCTTCTTTGGAGAGAGGTCTACTCAAGTCCTTAGCTCATTTTTAAACCAGGTTATATGTTGCCATTGCTGTTGTTTGTTATTGAATTGTTATAATTTCTTATATATTTTGAATATTAGCCCCTTATAAGAATTATGATATGCAAACATTCTCTACAATTCCATAGGTTGCCTTTTCACTCTGTTCATTTTTTTCTTTCCTACATAAAGCTTTTTCATTTGATGCAGTTCCATGTTTCTATTTTTGCTTTAGTTGATGGTATATCTGATGTCATATCCAAGAAATAATTGTCAAAACAAATGTTCTGAAGAAATTCCTCTATGTTTTCTTCTAAGAGGTTTATAGTTTCAGGTCTTATGTTTAAGTTTTTAATCCACTTGTGTTGATTTTTGTGTGTGGTATAAGATAAGGAGCCAATGTAATTCTTTTGCATTTGAATATCTAGTTTTACCAACACATTTGTTGAAGGAACAATCCTTTCACCTTTGTGTGGTCTTGGCACCCTTGTCAAGATCATTTGACCATATATGGCAGGATTTATTTCTGGGCTTTATCACTGTTCCATTGGACTATGTGCTTGTCTTTATTCCGGGACCATACTGTTTTGATTACTGTACTATGGTGATATGTCTTCAAGTCAAGAAGTGTGAGGTTGTGCTTTGTTCTTCTTTCTCAAGATCGTTTTGGTTATTTAGGGTCCTTTATTTATTCCATATAAATATTAGATTTTTTTCTGTTTCTGCAAAAATTATCATTAAAATTTTGACAGGCATTGCATTGAATCTGATGATTACTTTGGGTAATATAGACGTCTCAATAATATTAAGTTTTCTAATTCAGGGACATGAGATATCTTGTCATGTATTTCTGTCTTCTTTCTTTTCTTTCAGCAATGTTTTGTAGTTTTCAGTGTATAAGTCTTTCATCATCTTGGTTAAGTTTATCCCCTAATATTTTTGTTGTTGTTGTTGCTATTGTAACTGGGATAGTTTTCCTAATGTCTTTTTCAGATTGTTTGTTGTTAGTGTATAGAAAGGCAACTGATATATTTATGTTGATTTTGTGTCCTGCATCTTTGCTGAATTTGTTTATTAGTTCTAATAGTCATGTGTGCATGTGTTTGTGCATGTGTGCGTGTATAATATTTTGGGATTTTGTATAATATTTCTATGTATAAGATTATGTCATCCTCCACAAACAGAGATAATTTCACATCTTTCTTTCCAATTTGGGTGCCTTCTTTTTCTCTTTTTTTTTTGCCTGATTGCTAGGCTAATACTTTCAGTACCATGTTGACTAGAAGTGGCAAGAGAGGACATCCAACCCTTTTTCCAGGTGTTAGTGGAAAAACTTTCAGTTTTTCACCATTGAGGATACAGATAGCTGTGAACTTTTTATATATGAACTTTATTATGAGTAGGTCTCTTTTAGATGATATATAGTTAGATATTGTTTATTGATCCATTCAGTCATTTCATGTCCTTCAGTTAGAGAGTTTAAACCATTTCCCTCCAAAGTAATTACCAATAAGTAAAGACATACTATTGCCATTTTCTTCATTATTTTTCCAGCTTATAGCTTTTTTGTCTTTCTTTTCCTTTCTTGCTGTCTTTCTTTTTGTTGTATTGTTTTTGTTTTGTTTTGTTTTGTTTTTTTAATGACATGCTTTAATTCCTTTCTCTTTTATTCTGTGTGTATCTTCTATAGGTATTTTCTTTATTGTTACCACATGGGTTACTTAAAATTTATTATATTTATAACCTATTTTTAATTGATAACTTTATTTCATTTGGACACAAAAATCTACTCTTTCACTACTCGTTGCACACATACTTTATATTATTGATGTGAAAAACACATCATTTTATATTTATATTTCATGTACCCATTTATATTTCTATATCTTTAATGTTTATATTATAATAATATACTTATAGTTATTTTTAATACTCTGTCTTTTAAATTCTATATTAGAGTTAAAGTGATTTATTTACAGTGTTACACTATTCTGTATTTGTCTATACATTTACATATATCAGTCAGCTTTATACTTTCATATGGTTTTGTTTTGCTATCTAGTGCTATCTTTTATTTCAACTTGAAGGACTCACTTTCACATTTCTTCTAAGGCAGGTCTAATGGTGATGAACTCCATGAGCTTTTGTTCATCTAGGAAAGTCTTTTTCTCCTTCATTTTGAAGGACATTTTTGCTAGATATAGTATTCTTCATTAGCAGTATTGTTTGTTTGTTTATTTTTTCTTTCAGCACAGGTGTTTTATTTGTGGTTGCTATAAGGACTCCATAAAACATCTTAAAAATATTACATTCTATTTTAAGTTATTAACAACTTAACTTGAATTGCATACAAACACTCTACACTTTAACTTCTCCTCTCCACACATTTTTGTTATGTGGATTATGTCACAATTTATATCTTTTATATATGTTGTGTCTATTCACACATTGTAGCTATAGTTATTTTAATACTTCTGTCTTTTAACTTTTATACCAGAGTTAAAAGTGATTTACATACCACCAGTACAGTATTAAAGTATTCTGAATTTGACAATATTCTCACCTTTACAGTGAGTTTTATACTTTTATAAGTTTTCAAATTATTTCAACTTGAAGAACTCTCTTTTGCATTTCTTGTAAGGCATGTCTAGTGGTTACAAACTCCCATTGCTTTTTTTTTTTTTTTTTTCCCCTCAGAAAAGTGTTAATCTCTTCTTCATTTCTGAAGAACATCCTTGTGGGGAAAATTATTATTGGTTG
Organism: Eschrichtius robustus; assembly: GCF_028021215.1. Taxonomy (NCBI): domain Eukaryota; kingdom Metazoa; phylum Chordata; class Mammalia; order Artiodactyla; family Eschrichtiidae; genus Eschrichtius; species Eschrichtius robustus. The sequence continues at coordinate 112,587,220 of NC_090832.1, forward strand.
GCAGGATTGGGTTTTTTTGTTTGTTTTGTTTGTTTGTTTGTTTTGTTTTGTTTTGTTTTCCCCAGCATTTTGTATATATCAAATATATTATCTTACTCTTTCCTTGCCTGTAAGAATTTTGCTGAGAAGTCTGTTGATAAACTTATGGGGCTCCTTTTTATGTGAGGAATTATTTTATCTTGCTGCTTTTAAATATTTATTTTTGTCTTTGATTTTAGACAGTTTTAATGCATCATGAAGAGGATCTTTTTAGATCGAATATTTTGGGAGATATATGAGCTTAATGAACTTAAATTTCTAGACCTTTTCTTATATTTGGGAAGTTCTTAACGATTCTTTATTTAAATAAGCTTTCTGCCCCTCTTTCCCTCTCTTTTCCTCTGGGGGTTCCAATAATGAATAGATTATTTCTCTTAATTCACATAGGCTTTCTTCATTGTTTTTCTTTTTTTCCTTTTTTTTTTTTTTTGTTGTTGTTATTGATCCTCTGACTGGATATTAAATGACCTATTTATGAGCTCACTGTTTTTATTTTTCTTTGAGTCTGTTGTTGAAGTTCTCTACTGAATTATTCAGTTCAATCATTGTGTTCTTCAATTCTAGAATTTCTATTTCTTGTTTTTTATGGTCCCTTGGTCCATGGAGACAAGACTGGAGCCTGAGTCCACTGGAGGAGGCCTGAGTTTTGAATCTGTGGGTGAGCTTGGTACTTGAGTCCAAGGTGGCAGGCCTGGAACCAGAGTCTGCAAGGGCAGGCCTAGATCCTGTGTCACTGGGGGCTGACCAGATGCCAGGTACTCCTGGGGTAAACCTGGTTACTGGGTCTTTAGAGGCCAGCATGGCACTGGGTTGATCCAGCCTGGAGTCTGGAGTCTAACCTGATACAGGGATGGGCCAGGAGACTGGGTCCATGGGAGCCCACCTGGAGCTTGAGACACAGAGGCTGGCCTGGCACTGGTGCAGCTCTGTGCTAGAGTCTGCAATAACGTTGGTTACTCACTTTACTCTCCCCGCCACAGGGAAAGTGTCTCTCTCCACGCAAGGGGTGGGAAGAAAGTGGATAATATGAAACTGTCTTTCCTACTCTCTTCAATGTGCCTTCTCTTATTTCTGTGCTTCTCCCTGCAGTCATTTACCTGGAATTCATAGCTTCTGTGAAGGTATTTCTGTACATGGATAGTTGTTCAAATTGATGTTTCCTCAAGGAGATGATCACTAGAAACTCTTATTCTACAAACTTGCTGAAGTTACTTGCCTCTCCATCCTTTGTTTTAAAAACTACATACAATATAATATAAATACAATAAACACATAGGTCATTATTATATTAACCAATCAAAAAATAATTGTTTCAAATTTTAATCTGTTTATTAACCATTCCAATCACAGCTATGTGCTATAGAACAGAGAAAGTCCTACAATAATTTATCTGATCAGTTTTATTCTTCCTATATGAATGTTGGGATGTGGCATTCTTCTTTTACTGGGTTACAATGAGTATACCAGAAATAAATAATTTATTTGGAAAGAGAAAAATTAGTTGAAAGATACTAAAAATTGGGGGGGATTACATTAAAAATAATCTGGACCAGTTTATAAGTTTAGCATGACATCCGGCCAACAGTCCCTGATACAAATGTTCCAACTTCATATAAAATGTCTTTATAGACAGCAAAGAAGAAATAAACACAATTATTTAAAATTAAGGTATTAATCTACAATTTTCCTCATACTGATGGAATATTTGTTAACTATATTTTATCTAGAACACCACGGGTTTGAATTGTGTGGGTCCACTTATAGATAGATTTTTTTTCCCAAAGTAAATACTACAGCACTACATGATTCACTGTTGGTTGAATCATGGATGTGAAACTTCCCATATGGAGGAACTGCATATTTGGAGGGCTGACTATAAGTTGTGCAAATTTTCAGCTGTAGAGGGTCAGTACCCCACACTTCATATTGCTCAAAGTTCAGATGTACAATGAGAAAGACAATGGTTGGCTTATCCATATATATCAATTATCAATTTATTGCCCCTCAAAATTCACCTTTCAGCATCTGGTCTCTAAAATTGTACTGGACTCCTTAAGCACTTCTTCTTTACAGTGAGCGCAGTGTTAAGCTTTGTCTACAGAGTGTACTAGAAGGATATAGTAGAAGGAAGGGTGTTTTTATTGCTCATTATGGTGTGTTGTGGGTTTTTTAAATTAATTAATTTTCTACTCCTGCTGCACAGTCAGAGAGAGGTGCAGCTATGTGGAGACATCTAGTGGTGACCTGTCCCAGCTGCATGCCCAAAGCACACAGTCCCGCAACAATAGACCACCCAAATCTGGATTCAATGACCACCTTCCCAACTCTTCCCCAAGCAGACACTGCCAACTCCAGTCCTCTCATATGAAACAGTGCTCCAGTTCATTTTAGGCAACGGCACACCAGCCTTGGCTTGTTTGTACCCTAGACGGTTATTTCCTACTTGACTGACTATAGTAGACCAGCTCTAGCTCATGAAACCCAGAAAATATCTATGCTATCCAGTGACTGCACCACACCTTCTCCAATGAGGTTCTAAGTCCAGCTTTGAGAAGAGAAGTCTTCCCTTTTTCAGATTTTTCTCCCTCGGGGGTATGCTCCCTCAGATGTAGTGTGGATTTTAGATATAAATTTGATATCTTAATAGTTAATCTCCTCTTTAACATAATCATTCTTTATATCCCTTTGAAATAACTCTGTAGGTTGTCTCCTGATTAGACTCAGGCTTATACATCATGCAATTCTTTTTGAAAGAAGAGGTTGACCCATTTCAAAAAAGATAAAGTTTTTATTTTTGTTTTTGGGTTTTTTTAACCAAACTGACTCAGGTTCCAAGCCAGATAAGAATAGAAATTAGGCCACACCCCTGACCCTGCTGACACCATTTTTGGTGAAGGAAAGTTTGTGTGGTAAGAATAATAATCTTTCTTCACCCTACCATTGTTTTATATTTTTATTTAAATTTCCAGAGGGGTGGGGTAGAAAATGAGACTAGATAAGTGTTAAAATGTCATGGTGTATTGTGAAAATTGTAATCCATGTTAGTAAACTGTAAAATAATTAGACAAACAAAAACAATATATAGAGCAAGAAAGACATTTGTCCCAAGGATGTATAAGACCAAATTGGGAACAAAGATTTTGGCTTAGGAATTACTTAAACTTTGATACGTCTACTTATTCCTCTTATCTGGAGAATACAGTAGGAAAAGTATGTATTTGGAAGAGGACATACAACTCACTTCTGATTCTTGACTTTATCTCTGATGAAGAAAAAAGCTTGTTTACTCAAAAGGTTTAGGGAACTTTGGATGAGATTTATGAGTCTTTGGAAAGATATATCACAGACAATCTATGACACATGGATTTCTGTGGTAAAGGTGGTCATTAATTGCTACATTTTAGTGTGGCTTGCTTCATGTATTGATCTACTCATTTGGATATAGCCTTGATTTTCAGAGATACAAGAAGTATAGACCCTCTGCTCTAACCCAGCTCTTAGGATGGACATTTCCACCCATCAACTTAGATACCTGGGTTCCCTGCTTTGATAAATTATTTTTCTTAGAATCATAGATTTTACTATACATATAAAATATATCTGAACCCCCAACTTACATTTACAAGTTTTATTATATAAAATCATCTTCTGTGATATAATCTTAAGCTCTCTAGACTTATAAAATTATACTACATGTGTTTTCACTAACACTATAAAACTGGTAGTGTTTGTGTCGGGGTTGCCACAAACATTCAGTTTGTAAAAATGCAATATCTGCAAAGTGCAATAAAGTGAAATGCAATAAAATGAGGCATGCCTGTACACTCTTAGGCTGAAAATTACATCTTCAGAGGTTCTAGACAGAAAATATAAGAATAGCAGAAGAGTGTGTAAGTCCTCTAAAACTTGAGAAATTTCCCCCATCCCATTTCTATTACATTTGAAATTTTTAATTTTAATGTACTAAATCCTTTCTGAGTATCTATTAAACAGTGGAGGAAGAAAAAGGTGTAACCTCTCCAACAGGGACTGCTCTAGATCAAGGGTTGGTAAACTATGGTGTATGAGCCAAATCTGGCCTATTGCCTGGTTTTGTAAACAAAGTTTTATTGGAACAGAATCATGTGCATTTACATGTTGTCTATTTGCTTACATATTGATGTCACTGAATTTTAGAGTTGGAGAGGACCATAAAGATCATTCATTATTATTCTCCCATTTTATAGATGAAGAACCTGAGGTTTAAGGGAGTTATGTGACCAGTCCAGAATAATACCAGTAGCCAATTATGTAACAAGAGCCATAAATAATCCACAGCTCTTTTCACTTTGTTGCTACATCTGCTACCTTTATTTTCTAGCACAGGGGTCCCCAACCCCCGGGCCATGGACCGGTACTGGTCCACGGCCTGTTAAGAACTGGGCCGCACAGCACGACGTGAGCAGTGAGCGAGTGAGCGAAGCTTCATCTGTATTTACAGATGCTCCCCATTGCTCGCATTACCACCTGAGCTTCTCCTTCTGTGAGATCAGTGGCGGCATTAGATTCTCATAGGAGCACCAACCCTACCGTGAACTGCGCATGCAAGGGATCTAGGTTGCATGCTCCTTATGAGAATCTAATGCCTGATGATCTGAGGTGGAGCTGATGTGGTGATGTGAGCGCTGGGGAGCAGCTGCAAATACAGATTGTCATTAGCTGAGAGGTTTGACTGCACAGAGACCATAATAAATCAATTGCTCGCAGACTCATATCAAAACTTTATCAGTGAGTGGCAAGTGAAAACAAGCTCAGGGCCCCCACTGATTCTTCATTATGGTGAGTTGTATAATTATTTCATTATATATTACAATGTAATAATAATAGAAATAAAGTGCACAACAAATGTAATGTGCTTGAATCATCCTGAAACCATCCCCCCACCCCCCCAGTCAGTGGAAAAATTTTTTTCAATGAAACCAGTCCCTAGTGCCAAAAAGGTTGGGGACCACTGTTCTATCACACTTAGAGGTAGGCTAGGGCATTGTTAGCTTGGGTCACTGGTCTGTCTTGATACTGACATGTGTCACTCCAAGGGAAGTAGAGAATACTCCATCTGTCTTTTTCCCTGTTATTGTGACCAGGGAGGCCATATAGTATACTAGGAGCCTCCAACAGGCTTGGTCCCTAAATGTCTCCATATAGTAGAACTCCAGTTGACTGGTTGGGGAATATGGCATGAATTTGAAATAAACTGTACTTTGAGGAGTGGTCAAAGATGGTGATGTAGGAAGTCCCTGGGTTTACCTCCTCCAACAGAGACAATGAATCTATACCTACATATAGAATGATTTCTCTTGAAGACCTGAGGGCTGATTGTACAGGTAGTGTACACAGAAGGACCACATAGAAAAGATGGAAAAACAGTATCCATGTTAACCCTGTCCTCTATGTGGCAATCTGTAGTAGGAAGGGATATTGCTGAGGGTCATGAGCACAGACTTGCCCACCCAAGGTCACAATGAAAAATCAGTAGTTTAAAGGGCACCAAGACTATACGAGAAGTGAATTCATTTACTAACTCTAGGGATTCTGCCAAACAGGCAGAGAACTGCTGGAGTTCTCTCCAGGGTCAGAGACACCAGCAAGCACCATTGTTTGAGTTCCCCTTGGACTCCTCTTGGCCCATGCCTGCCTCAGCCCCAGCCAGATCACCAAGTTGGCCTTGGCCCAGGAACTGACCCCAGCCAGGGTCTGCTATAGCCCCAGCCAGGCTGCCAAAGTTTCCAGGTGCAAGCACTCTACCCACTGCCACTCCTTCAAGACCATGAGAAATAACTGTTTAACCTAATTCATAACAAAAAGTTAAACAAAATGAGGAGACAGATGAATATGATCCAAATGAAAAGCAAATCAAACCACAGGAAACAAGCCTTAATCAAATGAAGATAAGTAATTTACCTGACAGAATTCAAAGAAACAGTCATAAGGAAGCTCACCGAACTTGGGAGATGAATGGAGAAACTCAGCAAGAATCAGCAAAGACTTAGAGAATATAAAAAATAACCAGTCAGAAAAATACAAAATATGATATAAAAAGTACAATAGAAGGAATCACCAGCAGATTAGATGATACAGAAGAATGAATAAGCAATCTGGAAGATAGACTAGTGGAAATCATCAATTCAGAGCAGCAAAAAGAAAAAAAAATTAAAATAAGGATAGTTTAAGGGACTGCTAGATGAAGCATACTAACATTTGCACTATAGAGGTCCCAGAACGATGAGAAAGAGAAAAAGAAACAGAAAACTTATTTGAAAAAACAGTGACAAGAAACTTCTCTAACCTGGAAAAGGAAACCAGGCCTATAGGTCCAGGAAACACAGAGAGTCCCAAACAAGATGAATCCCCAAATATCTACACTTAGACATATAATATTTAAAATAGCAAAAGTTAAATATAAAGAGAGAATTTTTAAGGCAACAAGAGAAAAAAAAACTAGTCACATACAAAATGAAACCTCACAAGACTATCAGCTGATTTTCAGCAGAAACTTTACAGGACAAAAGGGAGTGGCAAGATACATCTAAAGAGCTGAAAGAAAAAAAAAAAAAAAACCTAGAATATTTTATTAGGCAAGATTATCATTTAGAATTGCAGGAGAGGTAAAGAGTTTTCCATGAAAGCAAAAACTAAAGGAATTCATCACCACTAGACTGACCTTACAAGAAATGTTAATGATTCTTCTTTAAGCCAAAAAGAAAACGCCACAACTGGAAACAAGAAAATATATGAAAGGAAAAATCTCACTGATAAAGGCAAATATATAGTAAAGGCAGTGGATCAGCCACTTAAAATGTTAGTATCAAAGTTAAAAGAAAAAAGTAAGAAAATAAACTATAACTACAGTAAGTAGTTAAGGGATACAAAAAATAAAAAAATGTAAAATACAACAACAAAAACATAAAGCATGGAGGATTAAAACTACAGTGCTTTTAGAATGCCTCTGGACTTATGCAACTATCAGCTTCAAAAGAATATATATATATATATATATATATATATATATATATATATATATATATTTATATATATATATATATATATATATATATACCTCATGATAACCAAAAACCATCATCAAACCACAGAGAAGAAACCAAGAGAAAAAGACAAGAACAGAAGAGAACTACAAAACAACCAGAAAACAATCAAAAAATGGCAATAAGTACATACCTGCCAATAATTATTTTAAATGTAAATGGACTAAATGCTCTAATCAAAAGACATAGGGTAAATAAATGGATTAAAAGAGAGACCCCATCTATATGCTGCCTATAAGTGACTTACCTCAGATCTAAAGACATGCATACTGAAAGTGAAGGGATGGTAAAGAAATATTCCACACAAATGGAAAAGAAAGAAAAGCTGTGGTAGCAATACTCATGTCAGACAAAATAGACTTTAAAACAAAGACCATAAGAAAAGGCAAGGAAGGGCATTATGCAATGATAAAGGGGTCAATCCAACAAAAAAATGTAATATTTGTAAATATTTATGCACACAACATAGGAGCACCTAAATATATAAAGCAAATATTAACAGAAATAAAAGGAGGAATAGCAATACAATTAATAGTAAGAGACGTTAATAGCCCAATTACAATACCAGATAGATTTATCCAGACAGAAAATCCATAAGGAAACACAGGCCTTAAGCAACACATTATATCAGATAGTTGTAATACATATATACAGAATATTCCATCCAAAAGCAGCAGAATATATATTCTTTTGAAGTGCACAGGGAACATTCTCCAGGATAGATCACAAGTTAGGCCACAGAACATATCTAAATAAATGTAAGAAGATTCAAATAATATTAAGCATCTTTTATGACCACGATGGTATGAAACTAGTATTCAACTAAAAGAAGAAAACTGGAAAAACACCAACATGTAGAGACTGAACAGCATACTACAAAACAACCAATAAGTCAACAAAGAAATCATAGAGGAACATCGAAAACTACCTGAGATAAATAAAAATGAAACACAACTCTTCAAAATCTATGAGACGCAGCAAAAGCGTTCTAAGTGGAAAGTTCATGCCAATACCGGCCTACCTTAAGAAATAAGGAAACTCTCAAATAAACAATTTAAATGTACATTTAAAGAAACTACAAAAAGAAAAACAAACAAAGCCAAAAGTTAGTAGAAGGAAGGAAATAATAAAAATCAGAGCAGAAATAAATGAAATAGAGAAAAAAAAAAAACAATAGAAAAGATCAGTGAGACTAAGAGTTGGTTTATTGAAAAGGTAAGCAAAATTGATAAACTTGTACCCAGACTCATCAGTAAAAAGAGGGAGCCCAAATAAATAAAGTTAGAGATGAAAGAGGAGGAATTACAACCAATACCACAGAAATAAAAATGGTCATAAGAGAATATTAAACCACCAACATATTAGACCACCTAGAAAATTAATAAATTCTTATAAAGATACAATCTGCCAAGACTGAGTATGGAAAAATAGAAAATCTGAATAGACCCATTACTTGTAACAAAATTCTAAGAACTCCCCAAAACAAAAGTCCATGTTCAGATGGCTTCACAGGTAAATTCTACCAAACGTTTAAAAAGAGTTATTCCAAAAAATTGAAACGAGGGAAACACTTCTAAATTCATTTTATAAGGCCAGCATTTCCTCAATACCAAAAACACATTTTAAAAAGAAGAAAATTACAGGCCAATATCCTTGATAACATAGAAGCAGAAATCCTTAACAAAATATTAGCAAACTGAATTCAACAATACATTAAAAGGATCATACACCATTATCAACTGGGTTTCATTCCACGGTTGCAAGGATGAATTAACACCCATAAATCAATCAATGTGATACACTACATTAACAAATTGAAGGATGAACATCATATAATCATATCAATAGAGGCAGAGAAAGCTTTTGACAAAATTCAACATCCATTTATGATAAAAACTCTCACCACAGTGGGTACAGAGGGAAGATACTGCAAAATAATAAAGGCCATGTATGACAAACCCACAGTTAACATCACACTCAATGGTGAAATGCTGAAAGATTTTCCTCTAAGATCAGTAACAAGGCAAGCATGCCTACTCTCACCACTTTATTATACATATTTTCAAAAGTCCTAGCCACAGCAATTAGACAAGAAAAATAAATAAAATACATCCAAATTGGAAAGGATGATATAAAACTGTCACTATTTGCAGATGACATAAAACTATATTTCTCTCCTTATATATAGAAAACATAAAGACTCCACCAAAAACTTATTAGAACTAGTAAATTAATTCAATAACTTTGCAGGATAAAAATTTAATATATATAAGTTGCATTTCTATACACTAATACAGAAATATCAGAAAAAGAAACAAAGAAGACAATCTCATCAACAATTGCAACAAAAAGAATAAAATACCTAGGCATAAATTTAACTAAGGAGATGAAAGACTGGTACTCTGAAATCTGTAAGACACTGATGAAAGAAATTGAAGAAGACACTAATAAATTGAAAGTTATTCTGTGCTCACGGATTGGAAGAATCAATATCATTAAAATATTCTTCTTACATGTAGCAATCTACAGATTCAATGCAATCTCTATCAAAATACAAATTTTTCTTTGAACTAGTACAAATAATCCTAAAATTTGTTTGGAAACACAAAAGACCCCAAATAGCCAAGGCAGTGTTGAGGAAAAGAATACAGCAGGAGACAACATGCTCCCAGACTTGGAATTATACTACAAAGCTATAATTTACATATACAAAGTAATCAAAACCAATATGGTACAGAGAAATATCAGACACACAGATTAATGGAACAGAATAAAAGTCCAGAAATAAACCCATGCTCATGTGGTCAATTAATCTAAAACCAAAGAGAAAGAATATAGAACAGGGAAAAGACAGTTTCTTCAAAAAATCATGTTGGAAAAAATGGATAGTTATATGCAAAAGAATCAATCTGGACCACCTTCTCTGACCATATACAAAAATAAACTCAAAGTGTATTAAAAACTTACATGTAAGACCTGAAACCATAAAACTCCTAGAAGAAAACCAAGGCAGTATGCTCTTTGACATAGGTCTTAGCAATATTTTTTTGGATATGTCTCCTCAGGCAGAAGCAAAAAAAGCAAAAATAAACAAATGGGAGTACATCAGACTAAAAACTTTTGCACAGGGAAGAAAACTATCAATGAAATGAAAAAGCAACCTACTGAATAGGAAAAGATATTAACAAATTATACATCTGATAAGGGAGTGAAATCCAAAACATATAAAGAACTCATACAACTCAGTATCAAAAAACCAAACATTTCAATTAAGAAGTGGGCAAAGGCCCTGAATAGACTTTTCTTTTCCCAAATGAGACATACAGATGGCCAATAGGCACATAAAAAGGTGCTCAACATCACTAATAATTATGGAAATGCAAATCAAAATCACAGTGATATACTAACTCACACTTGTTAGAATGGCTATTATCAAAAAGATAAGAAATAAGTTTGTCAAAGATGTGAAGAAAAGGGACCTCTCATGTACTATAGGTGGAAATATAAATTGGTGCACCCATTATGGAAAACAGTATGAAGTTTTTTCAAAGAACCATAAATAGAACTACTATAACAGCCTTAACCCTAAGCCTAACCCTAACCCTGACATATGTATATATATATATATATATATATACACACACACATACATATATGGAATATTGCTCACCCATTAAAAATAATGAAATCTTGTCATTTGCAGCAATATGGATGGACCTGGAGTGTATTATGCTAAGTGAGATAAGTCAGACAGAGAAAAACAAATAATGTAAGATTTCACTTATATGTAGAATCTAAAAAACAAAACAAATGAACAAGCAAAACAAAACAGAAGCAGAATCACAGATACAGAGAACAAACAGGTGGCTGCCAGAAGGGAGGAGTGTGGGGAGATGGATGAAATGGGTGAGGGGAATTAAGAGGAAAAAATAATCACAGGGATAAAATGTCCACATAGGGACTATAGTCAGTAATGTTGTAACAACTATGTGTGGTGATGGAAGGTAACTGGTCTTATTGCAGTGATCATGTCATAATGTATAAAAATGTCAAATCACTATGTTATACATCTGAAACTAAAACAATATTGAGTTAATTATAACTCAATGAAAAAACATAAAAGACATTTCTGGGATATTTAAGATTACTATTATTTGGCAATTAACAACATAGATAAAACAAATATCATTAATGCATTGTCGTATACAAATACCCACTCCCTGCCAAAAAAAAAAAATTACCTTACATTAAGCCACCAAGATTTAGGGAGTTTTCCTACATCAAATATTGTCTATCATGATCAATATACTGCCTTTTCAAGACTATGCATTCTAGACCGGTAAATATTTTCAAATATGAAATTAATTCTAACATTTTAAATTAAAATGGCTTGCTATAATATATAGAATTCACTGTAGCATATTATTCCACATAGAATTCTGCCTTCTTTAATATTATTGCATGTACTTAATATTGATCATAGCTTTATAATAGGTATCTTCTGATGGCATGTCTATTCAGGTTGGAGAGAATTTACATAGGATATATTAAAGGTGACATAAATAAAACACTTTGTACAGCTGGAAGTAAAAGGACCATTTGTAATTTAAATCCTTTATATACAACTTCTTGTTTAAAAGACCAAGTCCACTGAAGCAATTATGCAGTGCAATGCTTGTGAACCATTAACACACTCTATAACAAAGTCCCATAAATTGAAGCCATACATTTTAAATTGTTTCGAACTTCCTTTGAACTATTTAGTTCATTTGTCTTGTATTTTTTACTTTTATGCTATTTTGGTTTACATAATTTGATGTTATCAACTTAAAATGTATACTATGATTTTTGTTCATGCATTGCCTGCATCTAGAAATTTTATGGTGGACACAATTTTAACACTTTTAAAATAAATTAATATCTTTAAAGAGAGATACTTTTCAGTGAGAGCTCATCAACTTCCTTGTAAATGTTTCTATTAAAGCTTTTCTATCAGCTTTACTTTTCTCTATAAACATGCATGAAGAGTGGCATACAAATGAATAAAAGTTGAATTACATAAATACTGAAAAGGCCCTCAGTTTTATTAGATATAACTATCATCTTCATTTCATTTGTGTTATTGTTTCAATTTGCTATTAAAATTAAATGTCCATGTTCTTTACTGATTTGTATTTCTTAAAGTGTTTGATTATTCTCTTTTGTCCTCAAGTTAATCTTATTGTCTCATGGTCTTAATTATTGTGTCCATTGCCTTACATGTATACCTTATTTTGTTTACCTCTATTTAATGTATAACTAATTTGACTTAAATAATAGGATTTGTAATTATATGAATCACTTTATTGAATTTTCTTAGATTATTATTTTTATTTCCCATCCATTGGGAAATACCGATTTTAATCAGATAAATATAGATTTATTTTACATTTTAATATTTAAAATTTTAATCAGAATATTTATTAAAAGACCTATATAAGATTACAAATTATAATTAGGAGCTCTTATCTATTCTCATTTAATCTGATTTTCACCTATAATTAAGATGCCCAGACATCAAAATTTTGCTTGGGATAGGCCCCATTTATACCTATTACCCCGGCACTATGGTTGCTAACATTTTCCTTTCATTGTTAAGTGTGGGAATTGTACAATGAATTATATGATCACCCTACCAATAATCATTTTGGTAACATTTTTCTTCCCAACACTACATGTAGTAGAATAAATGATAAAACCATCTTCTAGCCCTGACATCCCATTTTTGAAAGGAATTTAAGGAGAGATAGGCATCAGGATGGTCATATTAGAAATCATCATCTCCAGAATTTCTATGGATAAGAAAATGTCTTAGAATGAAAGTGTTTTGAATCCTATCTACAGCTTCTCACTGGCTTTTTCTCATATTCTCATGATCTTACCAATTTCCACCTAATGCGAAAATACAGTTCCACAATTTAAAAGAGAAGCCTCTGAAAGATTCTGCAAGAGTTGCCATCAATAGTAAGGACTGATTTTTCTATAATTTACTGTAAACTCTTACAACATAGTGAGATGCACAGATGTGTATAAATTAGCTGGAATTTATGTCCTAGAAGCAGACAGTTAACATTTAAATTAGCACAATTAAAAGCCCACAATCCAGGAATATTATGTAGTATTTTAATGAACTTAATCAAAAATCTACCGTGGAAAGGAGGATTCCACAACCTTCAAATATTGCTATCTAAAGGTACACTATAAGCTCTGTTAGTTAAAATAAAAATGATAGAAAAACTGATGAAATATGTGGCAGTATGTGTAGGTTATCTAGCTAGATTGTGTAGACACCTCCAACTTGGCCTAAATATTACATTATAATCACATGAACCCATGAGCTAGTGCTCTTCCAAGTGATTTCTAGGCTGTGACTCAATTTCTGTGTCCTGTCTCTCACTTAGGGATCCCATCATATGACATGACCAGACGTTTAGCTGATTCTAACATTAGACTTATCCTATCTGACTGAAGTACACTTTGCATGCAGTGAATTCACAAAAAGAGTTTGTATAACTATTCTGTCTGTTTGTGGATAAATATTTGAGAGAAATTTCAGTTATTTTAATTAAAACATGAGTCCTGGCAACAAGGTTTTTGGTAAGAAGCTCATAATCCTCCTCTACCTTTAACTATTGGACCTAGCTTTATGAAAGGCCAAATTGGATGAGGATGATAGCACACACCTATATGGTTGTTGTTTTTTTCATGGTCAATGCAACAAGGGATTCCTTTCTTTCAAGAGTCATGCCTGTTGTCTCTGAGTAGGACTTGAAAGCCATGGTTGTTTGTACAAAGCATCAAGTCAGTTGTCCATTAATTACTTACCTATGTTTTCACAATGCTAATAAGCAGGGAACTGTACAACCCTAGGGTAGCAAGGAGACAGACAAACAGGCTAACTTATAAAATTGAGTAATCAGTTCCTAGATAACCAGGTTACTACACAGATTTCATTTTGGACTGGTACTGTTTTCTAATTTTCTCTTTAGTGCAAATTTTGTTAAGCCCTTTCATTCTCTGGCCTTTCAAAATCTATTTTACAATAAATACTTCTCCTCTCCTTGAGACTTAGTTTAAATGAGTTGCTTGACAGATCATTTAACACCGTTTCCACTGCTTTGTCAAACCTTTCAAGTAGAGAGGTTACCTCACATTGATTCAGTTATTTTATTATCAACTCAGTCTCTAGCAATTCCCACTCTGAATTTAGGAGGGAACTGCTCTAATATGATTCCCTTCCTATTCAAAGAATCTCACTGGGTTCACATTGAAAGGAACTAGACAAACCTCCACTTCCAAATTTTCATGGGAAACAAAGGAATACCTACGGCTAAAATAGTTTTTTTCTAAGCCACAATTAACTGTGAGCACAAAAGTGTAGACATCAATGTACCCTAATTCAATATAACTAATTTGCTGTACCTGAGTGCTATAGACTATAACAGAATTACCCCATTGTCCATCTAGATCCACTCATAAAAACCAGAAAGGTATTGCTAGTGGTTAGGGCATACCATTAATGATGAAACTAATTCTCTCCTACTCTGTAGATTTATGCAGATGGCAGGGTGAATGTCCAGGTACATCTGCCTTCTCAAGCTCTTCCTCTCCAACCTGCTTCATGTGAAAAGAAAATGCTGTATGTGCCACTTCACACTCATATTTTCAATTGTTGAGATATGCACATTCTGAAAAACCTCTGTATTAACTATAACAGTCCCAGAGCTGTCAGTCCCAAGGCTTAGAAACTCCATGGGTCAAGGGTAAAGGAAGTTTAATTCATTTCACTGTGTGTTGTTAGACATAGTAAATATATAAGAATTGTACTGATATTTTGCTTAATATGAATATTTCCGTTACAGTATTTTAGTTTGATAACTTAGGGAAATTGAGCTTTATAATTTTTTATAACTTTATGAAGATTTTGTTATACATTTCCAACATTAAAAACAGAATTTATTGAGGTGAAATCACATAACATAAAATTAACCATTATAATGTGAACAAGTCAGTGGCATTTGGTGGCTTCACAATGTTGTGCAACCACCACCTCTATCTAGTTCCAAGACATCACCCTCACTCCAAAGCAAAACCTCTTACTAACTAAGCAATTTCTATCCATTCCCTCCTTCTAGCCCCTGGCAACTTCCAATCTGCATCCTATCTGTATGCATTTACCTATTCTGGATGTTTCTTATTAATGGAATCATACAGTATATGATCTTTTGTGTCTGCCTTCTTGCACACAGAAGGATGTTTTGGAGGTTCATCCTTGTTTTAGCGTGCATCAGTACTTCATTCCTTTTGTAGTTGGGTAATGTTTCATTGCATGTATATACCACAATTTGTTTATACATTTATCACATGATGGACATTTGGGCTATCTCCACCTTTTGGCTACTGTGAATTGTGTTGCTATGAGCATGCATGTACATGTACTTGTTTGAGTACTTGTTTTCAGTTACTTTGAGTACACAGTTGACACTTGAACAACAAGAGGGTTAAGGATGTTGATCCTCTGCAAAGTTGAAAATTCACATATAACTTTAGAGTCCACCCTTAGTATCTGTCACATCCACAAATTCAACCAACTGTGGATCTTGTAGTACTGTATTTACCATTGAAAAAATCCACATATAAGTGGACTTGCACAGTTCAAATCCATGTTGTTCAAGGGTCAACTGTACATCTAGGAGTGGAACTTCTGGATCATATGGTAATTCTATGTTTAAATTATGGAGAACTGTCAAACTTTTTCCTATAGCTTCTGAAACATTTTGTATTCTCACCAGTAATGTACAGGGTCCCCATTTCTCCACATCCTCATCAGCACTTACTATTTTCTATTTTTTATATGCATCCTAATAGATATGAAGTAGAATATCACTGGGGTTTTGATTTGTTTGCACTTCTATTCCTAGTTCTCTGAGTGTTTTTACCATGAAAGTGTGCTAGAATTTGTTAAATTCTTTTTTTCTGGGTTAATTGAGATGACCATTTTTCTCCCTTCTTTTTATTGATGTGCTGTATTACATAGGTTGACTTTATCAATTAACCACCCTTGCATTTGGAGTAAATTACACTTTTCATACTGTATAATCCTTTTAGTTTGCTGTTAGATTCAGCTTACAAGTATATTGTTGAGGATTTTAGCATTTACGTATAAGGGGTAATGAACTGTAATTTTCTTTTTTTGTGATGTCTTTATCTACCTTTGGTATTAGTGTACGTTAGCATCATGGAATGAGTTAGGAAATGTCCCTGCCATTTCTATTATTTTTAAAATGAGCTTGAGATGAATTGGCGTTTATTCTTTAAGGTTTGGTAGAATTTATGAGTGAAGTAATCTGGTCCTGGGCTTTTCTTTGTTAGGAAGTTTATTATTATTATATTACTACTGTTTCATTTTTTACTTGTTAAGAGTCCTTGTAGGTTATCTATTCCTTTGGAGTAATTTTTAATACTTGCATGTTTCTAGGAATTTTTCCATTTCATGTAATTTATTTAATTTGTTGGCATACAAATTCAATTTGTTCATAGTAGTCCCTTCTAAGCCTTTTAATTTCTCTATGGTAGGAATTAATATCCCCACTTTCATTTTTAATTTTAGGTATTTTGTCTCTTCTCTCATTTTTCCTTGTCAGTTTTGTTAAACGTTTCTCAATTTTGTTAATATTTTCAAAGAACAAATATTTTGTTTCATTGAATTTCTCTATTGATTTTATTTTCTCTAATTCATTTACCTCTATTCAAATCTTTATAATTTCTTCTGTTTTGTCAGTTTTGTGGGGGATTTTTAACATCTTTATTGGAGTATAATTGCTTTTCAGTTAGTTTCTGCTTTATAACAAAGTGAATCAGCTACACATATACATATATCCCCATACCTCTCTCTCTTGCGTGTCCCTCCCACCTTCCCTATCCCACCTCTCTTGGTGGTCACAAAGCACAGAGCTGATCTCCCTGTGCTATATGGCTGCTTCCCACTAACTATCTATTTTACATTTGGTAGTGTATATATTAGTCCATATCACTCTCTCACTTCATCCCACCTTACACTTCACCCCTCCCCGTGTCCTCAAGTGCATTCTCTACGTCTGCATCTTTATTCCTGTCCTGCCCCTAGGTTCTTCAGAACCATTTTTTTTTTTTTTTTTTTTTTTTTTAGATTCCATATATATGTGTTAGCATACGGTTTTTGTTTTTCTCTTTCTGACTTACTTCACTCTGCATGACAGACTCTAGGTCCATCCACCTCACTACAAATAACTCAATTTCCTTTCTTTTTATGGCTGAGTAATATTCCATTGTATATATGGGCCACATCTTCTTTATCCATTCGTCTCTCGATGGACACTTGGGTTGCTTCTACGTCCTGGTCATTGTAAACAGAGCTGCAATGAACATTGTGGCACATGACTCTTTTTGAACTATGGCTTTCTCAGGGTATATGCCCAGTAGTGGGATTGCTGGGTCATATGGTAGTCCTATTTTTAGTTTTTAAGGAACCTCCGTACTGTTCTCCATAGTGGCTATATCAATTTACATTCCCACGAACAGTGCAAAAGGGTTCCCTTTTCTCCACACCCTCTCCAGCAATTATTATTTGTAGAATTTTTGATGATGGCCACTCTGACCAGTGTGAGGTGATACCTCATTGTACTTCTGATTTGCATTTCTCTAATGATTAGTGATGTTGAGCATCCTTTCATGTGTTTGTTGGCAATCTGTATATCTCTTTGGAGAAGTGTCTATTTAGGTCTTCTGCCCATTTTTGGATTGGGTTGTTCGTTTTTTTGATATTGAGCTGCATGAGCTGCTTGTAAATTTTGAAGTTTAGTCCTTTGTAAGTTGCTTCATTTGCAAATATTTTCTCCCATTCTGAGGGTTGTTTTCTCATATTTTCATCTTGTTTATGTTTTCCTTTTCTATGCAAAAGTTTTTAAGTTTCATTAGGTCCCATTTGTTTTTATTTTCATTTCTCTAGGAGATGGGTCAAAAAGGATCTTGCTGTGATTTATGTCAAAGAGTGTTCTGCCTATGTTTTCCTCTAAGAGTTTTATAGTGTCTGGCCTTACATTTAGGTCTTTAATCCATTTTGAGTTTATTTTTGTGTATGGTGTTAGGGAGTGTTCTAATTTCATTCTTTTACAAGTAGCTGTTCAGGTTTTCCAGCACCACTTATTGAAGAGGCTGTCGTTTCTCCATTGTATATTCTTGCCTCCTTTATCAAAGATAAGGTGACCATATGTGCATTGGTTTATCTCTGGGTTTTCTATCCTGTTCCATTGATCTATATTTCTGATTTTGTGCCAGTACCATACTGTCTTCATTACTGTATCTTTGTAGTATAGTCTGATGTCAGGGAGCCTGATTCCCCCAGCTCCGTTTTTCTATCTCAAGATTGCTTTGGCTATTCGGGTTCTTTTGCATTTCCATACAAATTGTGAAAATTTTTGTTCTAGTTCTGTGAAAAATGCCAGTGGTAGTTTGATAGGGATTTCATTGAATCTGTAGATTGCTTTGGGTAGTATAGTCATTTTTGCAATGTTGATTCTTCCAATCCAAGAACATGGTATATCTCTCCATCTGTTTGTATCATCTTTAATTTCTTTCATCAGTGTCTCATAGTTTTCTGAACACAGTTCTTTTGTCTCCTTAGGTAGGTTTATTCCTATATTCCATGCAAATGGAAATCAAAAGAAAGCTGGGGTAGCAATTCTCATATCAGACAAAATGGACTTTAAAATAAAGACTATTACAAGAGACCAAGAAGGACACTACATAACGATCAAGGGATCAATCCAATAAGAAGATATAAAAATTGTAAATATTTGTGCACCCAACATAGGAGCACTTCAATACATACGGCAAATGCTAACAGCCATAAAACGGGAAATCAACAGTAACACAATCATTGTACGGGACTTTAACACCCCACTTTAACCAATGGACAGATCCTCCAAAATGAAAGTAAATAAGGAAACACAGCTTTAAATGACACATTAAACAAGATGGGCTTAATGAATATTTATAGAACATTCCATCCCAAAACAACAGAATACACTTTCTTCTCAAGTGCTCATGCAACATTCCCCAGGATAGATCATATCTTGTGTCACAAATCAAGCCTTAGTAAATTTAAGAAAATTGAAGTCGTATCAAGTATCTTTTCTGACCACAACGTTATGAGACTAGATACCAATTACAGGAAAAATTCTGTAAAAATACAAATAATTGGATGCTAAACAATACACTACTTAATAACCAAGAGATCACTGAAGAAATCAAAGAGGAAATCAAAAAATACCTAGAAACAAATGAAAGTGAAAACACGGCAACCCAGAGCCTATGGGATGCAGCAAAAGCACTTCTAAGAGGGAAGTTTATAGCAATACAACCTTACCTCAAGAAACAAGAAAAATCTCAAATAAACCACCTAACTTTACACCTAAAGCAATTAGAGAAAGAAGAACAAAAAAACCCCAAAGTTAGCAGAAGGATAGAAATCATAAAGATCAGATCAGAAATAAATGAAAAAGAAATAAAGAAAACAATAGCAAAGATCAATAAAACTAAAAGCTGGTTCTTTGAGAAGATAAAGAAAGTTGATAAACCATTAGCCAGACTCATCAAGAAAAAAGGAGAAGACTCAGATCAATAGAATTAGAAATGAAAAAGGAGACAACTGACACTGCAGGAATACAAAGGATCATGAGAGATTACTACAAGCAACTATATGCCAGTAAAATGGACAACCTGGAAGAAATGGACACATTCTTAGAAAAGCACAACTTTCCAAGACTGAACCAGGAAGAAATAGAAAATATAAACAGACTAATCACAAGCACTGAAATTGAGACTGTGATTAAAAACCTTCCAACAAACAAAAGCCCAGGACCAGATGGCTTCACAGGCGAATTCTATCAAACATATAGAGAAGAGTTAACACCTATCTTTCTCAACATTTTCCAAAATATAGCAGAGGGAGGAACACTCCTAAACTCTTTCTAATAGGCCACCATCACCCTGATACCAAAACCAGACAAACATGTCACAAAGAAAGAAAACTACAGGCCAATATCACTGATGAACATAGATGCAAAAATCCTCAACAGTTTTGTGTTTTGATTGCTCTTCCTTTTCTAGTTCCTTAAGGTGTATTGTTAATTTGAGCTTTTTATCCTTTTTCAATATAGACATTTACTGCTACAAATTTTCTGCTTGGTACTGCTTTTACTGTGTCCCATAAGTTTTGGAATGTTGTGTTTTTGTACTCATTTGTCTCAGAGAGCTTTTAGTTTCTCTTGTGGTTTCTTTTTTGTCTCATTAGCTAAGAGTTTGTTAACTAATATATATTTGTCCATTTTCCAGTTTCTCCTCTTTTATTAATTTCCAGTTTCTTTCCAGTATAGTTGGAGGAGATATTTTGTATGATAGCAACATTTTCAAATTCATTGAGACTTGTTTTTTGGCACTAACATATCATCTACCCTGCAGAATGTTCCATACGCCCTTGAGAAGAATATGTATTCTGCTATTGTTGGCTGTAGTATTTTATATACATTAGATCTGATGTTTACTTTTGTAGTTACCTTTACCAGAGATCTTTACTTCTTTGTACAGCCTTGAGTTACTGTCTAGTGTCTTCTTTTGTAATGATAAATTATTAATTACTTAGGCATCATATGTATATTTGATGTATTTAATGACAAATATGTGTAAACTTAAAATTATGAGCAAATTATAATATTCATATAACTAGGAATTCAAAATATTTTTTGTAAGGATAAAGACTGCAAATTAATAACATTCAAATCAATGGAATATAATCTTTCTGATATATATATGTAATGTTGAATTTTTTAGAGCAGATTTAGGTTCCCAGCAAAATTGATTGAGTGGAAGGTACAGAGAGTGTTCATATACCCCATGACCCCACATGTGAATACTCTACCTCATTATCAACATCCCCCAACACAGTGGTATATTTGTTAAAACTGTTGAGCTTACATTGACACATCATAATCACTCACAGTCCAGAGTTTATATTAGAGTTAACCCACACTTCTTTATATTCTAGAGCTTGGTATAAATATTTAATAATATTTGTCCATCATCATATCATACAGAGTATTTTCACTGCCCTAATAAACCTCTGTGCTCTGTCCCTTCATTGCCCCCACCAAACCCTTGACAACCACTGATCTTTCTCAGCCTCCATAATTTTGTCTTTTCCAGGGTGTCATATAGTTGGAATAGTACAGTATGTGGCCTTTTCAGATTGGCTTATTTCACTTCGTATTATGCATTTAAAGTTCCTTCATATATTTTCATGGCTTTATGATTCATTTTGTTTTAGCACAGAATGTACCACAGTTTATTTGTCCATTCACCTACTGAAGGACAACTTGGTTGCTTCCAAGTTTTGACAATAATGAATAAAGTTGCTACAGACATCTATATACAAACTTTTGTGTGGACATAAGTTTTCAGTTTCTTTGGGTAGATACCAAGGAGTGCAATTGCAGGATCATATGATAAGAATATCTTTACTTTTGTAAGAAACCACCAAACTGTCTTCCAAAGTGGTTGTACCATTCTGCATTCCCATCAGTAATAAATGAGAGTTCCTGGTGTTCCACATTCTTGCCAGCATTTGGTGTTGTCACTGTTCTGGGTTTTGGCCATTATAATAGATGTGTATTGTTGTTTTAATTTTCATTTCCCTAATGAGATATGCGAAACATCTTTTCTTATACTTATTTGCCATCTGTATATCTTGTCTGATGAGGTATCTGTTATGATCATTGGCCCAGTTTTTAAATTGGGTTGTTTGTTTTCTTATTTTTTGAGTTCAATAGTTCTTTCTATATTTTCTATAACAGTCTTTTATCAGATGTGTCTTTTCCACATATTTTCTCCCAGTCTGTTGCTTGTCTTCTATTGACATTGTTTTTACAATTTTTTTTTTTAATTTTAATGAAGTCCAGCTTATCAATTATTTCTTTCATGTATCTAAATTTCATCACTATACTCAAGGTCATACAGGTGGTCTCCCATATTATTTTCTGGGACTTTTATAGGTTTGTATTTTACATTTTGGTCTACAATTCATTTTGAGTCAATTTTTGTGAAGGATATAAGGTCTGCGTCTAGATTTATTTATTTTGCATGTGGACATCCAGTTATTCCGGGACCATTTGTTGTAAAGACTGCTTTTGCTCCATTGTATCACCTTTGCTCTTTTGTCAAAGATTAGTTGACTATATTTATGTGAGTCTATTTCTGGACTCTCTATTTTGTTTCATTGCGCTATTTGTTTATTCCTTTGCCAGTACTACACTGTCTTGACTACTGTAGCTTTATAGTAAATCTTGATGTCAGTCCTACAACTTTGTTCTTCTTCAATATTGTGTTGGCTATTCTGGGTCTTGTGCCTCTTCATTTAAAGTTGTTATATCAGTACTCTGATCTATCACCTCAGCAAAGTAGAACTAAAATGACTGGAGAGTTCTGTCTTCCATGATACTAAAACTTTAATATTTCCTATCATACTTGTGGTCAACTGTTATGTGCAGTTAACAATATAAAGATTCTAATTGTTAAGAACAGACCTATATACACACTTATTAAATTACTCAGCATACCTTTCATTGGATTCTCTATTCCTTTAGAATAAAATCTGTAGATTCCGTGCACATCCCCATAATCTTGACTATTTTATATCTTTCAACTAACCTTGTGTCATCAATTCGGTCATATTGCAATAATTGTTACCATTTGCAAATTGTGTGGCTTTGGACTAACTACCTCTTGGCTCAAACTGATAGCCCCTTCTTATTTTTATGCCTACCTCCTCCTTAACATTCATCAATGTGAAACTTCTCCTCAGTCAGGGAGTCTCTGCAAACTGAATTAGCTGCCCCCTCATTTGATTCTACACAACATCCCAAACTGAACTCAGTCATAATTTTCATTCCATTTTATTCCATTGGTTTATTTGGTTAATTATTAAGAGGATGGACTGTGGTGCTAAACTTCCTGGATTGGAATTCTGACTTTACCACTCACTAGCACTGGAAACTTAGTTTCTCTGTGCTTCAGTTCCCTCAACCATAAAATAGTCAATAATACTAGTACCCACCTTATATATTTTTAAGAAGATAAAATTAGTTAATATATATTAGAGACTATAGAGATGTCATCTAAAATAATATGGTAATATTATATGTGTTAAATATCAATAATAATAACCACAACGGCATATCATAATCATCATCATCGTCATCATCATCATATTGAGAGCTCCTTGAGGAAAAATATGATGTTTTTCATCCCTGTAGATTTGGAACCAAGCCAAAAGTCATTCATAAAGTAATTTCTCAATAAATATCATGAGAGTGCTAAACAATTGAAGTTTAAGTTGTACCCTAAAACCCTAAAGTGACCTTCACTCATTTCTGAATCAATTATTCACACAAACACCAATTCTTCACATTAAATATGGACAAAATTTATGGAAGATGGTACAGACAACCTCTTTTTCTTAAGCAGCATATTTAAGTAGTGTTGAGTCCTGAGAAACCACACCTACTTTTGCTTCAAACCTATTCTATTACTCTTATCTTGAATTGGAAGGATATGACCTCTTGGACCAAAGATTTCCTCACTATGTGGATCTTTGCACACTCTTCTCTTTTACTCTGTCTCCAGTCTTGTTCTGATTTATGTGTCTTCCACACATCTACAACCTATATATTCTAAAATCTTCCCAACTTAATGGAATTATGTACCCTTCTTCTGTGATGCATTGGCTCCCTTGTTGTTCTACTACACTTATTACACTGTGAGAATTTATCTGTGCATAAGTTTTACTAGTCAGTGAACTTCTTGAGAAAATAGACAGATAATAAATAGATAAATGACAGATATTGAAATAAATATTATTCGTCTCTATTTTACTGTAATTGTGCATTGGCTTGACCTAAAGCAGATGCAAAATACATGGTTACTGAGTTGAAGTGTTAAGACATGAACCAATGTCCCTCTTGATAATGAGTCAGTAATTTCTAGCTCTGTTCAACTACATGCTACAGTAGAACTTAAAATTCTATGTTGTATATGATATTGTCTATTATTTTTCATTTTCCAGTTTGCAAGGAAAATAGTAAACAGATGCTCATCATGGTGCATTATATTATTTTGAACTGTTATTCTCTTGACTTTCTGCCTTAGCTATGACTACCATAAAGTGGAAAATGAAATATTAATAAATATGATATATGTGGGCTTTTTGAAAAAAAATTAGTGTTCCTTTAAATACCATTTTATTCTAATACCAATGGAACCTTGCCCACAAGATAGTTTTTTGAGATACCTATTCTTTTTTTTTTTTTTTTTGATACATATTCTTACAGAATATATCTCTTAGAGGAATAACTAGCACAGTTCACAAACATTATAGGTCATATTTATAAAATATATGGCTGCATTTTTAAATACTCTCTTGTAATTTTAATACCTTTGTACTATATTGAACTGTTAAAAAGAGAACAGACAGTACAAATCTGTGAGATTCTATCACATTTTACATTCCTTGCATAAGAAAATAAATTTAACCAGTAGGATTCCTGTATGTTCTTCTTAAATGGTTATCAGATAGATATTGAAATATAGGCTTAAAATATATAAATATAAGCTTAAAGCTTATATAAGCTTTTATATAAAAATATAAGCTTGTACTTAGAAGCATATTTAAAACAGTAATTTTAACTAATAATAATTTCATTTATTACAAGAAAATGACCCTTCATTTCTTACCCTCTATTTTATAAATAATACACCCATTTTAGAAAATAGCTTCAATCTATTTTTGCTAAGAACTTTCTCCAAGAAATGTTTTTAATATAGCCATGTGTTTTACATAAAAGTTAATTGTTTTGAAAGTCATCGCTCCTTGAGGCTACCATTTAAAGGTTAGAAATATATATTCTTAACATAAGAAATAACATATTCTTAACATACAAAAACAGCAAAGATTTCTTTTAGTGGGTGAGACCTAAGTAGCCACTATCTTTTTTTTTTTTTAATTAATTAATTTATTTATTTATTTATGGCTGTGTTGGGTCTTCGTTTCTGTGCGAGGGCTTTCTCTAGTTGTGGCAAGTGGGGGCCACTCTTCATCGCGGTGCGCTGGCCTCTCACTATCGCGGCCTCTCTTGTTGCGGAGCACAGGCTCCAGACGTGCAGGCTCAGTAATTGTGGCTCACGGGCCTAGTTGCTCCACGGCATGTGGGATCTTCCCAGACCAGGGCACGAACCTGTGTCCCCTGCATTAGCAGGCAGACTCTCAACCACTGCGCCACCAGGGAAGCCCCACCACTATCTTTTAATAGGACCCATTTTACAAGGTTTTACAAGGTGTTGACAAAAACAAAAGGAATTTTAATTTATTTGATTCTAAAAGTCGTTAGCTTTTATTGAATTTTTCACCATATTTTTAAAAAGAAAAAACAATTACTTGTCATCTCAAGCAAACATATATTTAATGGAGAAAATCTCAATAATTCTACTTATTTATGTAGTGGTTTGGTTGGAGAAAAAAAAAAGTGCTGAAGGTGAGTTACTTAAGATGTCCTCATCATAATTTCCATCACTTGGGATATTTTATGGACCTTCTAAAAAAAAAAAATGAAGGAGGTAAATATTTTTACTCTTATTAACACTTTTAATATCTGGAAACTCTATTAAAATAAAAATACTGTCAAAAATTTATCTTCAATAAACAATTATAATTACTAAAAAAAATGAGTTATCTTCCAATATAGTGAAATTTAAACCAAAACATTGAAGGATATAGAGAACATGAACAAACATCCTTAAATCTTGGGAAAGCTGTAAATTTCTCTGAAAGTTTAAGACTCATAAAATGTCCATTGACAAATCCCTTAAATAGACTTAATCTAGGGATTTGGGTGATCTAAATGAGAATAAACAATGTTCTTATTTGGACCAGGACCCATGTCATAAGGTAGAGAAGTTGGAGCTAAAGGAAAAATTATGTAAATGTGCGATCTTCATCACCTGTGACATACCTCTAATCTGAAGGAAATTGCCAAAGGTGAGCTGTGGCACATGGTGAACATGAGTGAAGAGAGACATTCACATGATCAACAAAGCTGTACAAAGATGTAAAGGCTGACAATAGAGTGGAACAGGGCAGGACACCAGAGAACACAGTAGTATTGCTAGCAAGATCTTAAGGTGAAAAACTAGAACTGAAAATGCTGGCTGCTCCATCTTATCTCCTCCAAGCCCACCCTCATTTTCAAAATAAGACAAAATAAAAAACAAACAAACAAGCAAAACAAAAACAGCAACAAAAAAACCCAACAAGGTAGAATAACCCTCACTTAAAATTGAATAACAACTACTTATGAACTGACAGGGGATGCTTAGAGTAGGAAGAAATGCTAGTGTCTATATTTGTTAATCTCCCAAATAAGAAGTAAAAAATTATTATATAAAATTCAAATACTAGATAAAGTGGTTTTTTTAATTTTAAAAACTTTTTTTTTTTTTTTTTTTTTGCAGCAGCAGCAATTTAGGTTAACAACAAAACTGAGGTAAAGATACAGAGAGTTTTCCCATAATCTCCCTGCCCCAACACATGCATAACTTCTCTTATAATCAACATTTCCAACAAAGTGGTACATTTTTTATCAAGGATAAATCTACATTAATATATCATAATCACCCAAATTCATAGTTTACCTTTAGGGTTTATTCTTGATGTTGTAAATTCTATGGGTTGGCACAAATGTGCAATGACATGTATCCATCATTATAATATATAGAGTGTTTTCACTGCCTTAAAAACCTCTGTGCTCTACCGATTCATCTGTCTCCCTACTACCCCTGGAAACCACTGATCTGTTTAATTGTATCCATATTTTTGCCTTTTCCAGAATGTCACATAGTTGCAATCATATAGTATGTAGCCTTCTCAGATTAGCTTTCACTTTGTATTAATAATATGAAATTAAGTTTCTCCATGTCTTTTCATGGCTTGAAAAGACATGGAGAAAACTTTTTTTAGCACAGAATATTCTTTGTCTGGATGTATCACAGTTTATTTAACCATGCACCTATTGAAGGATATCTCTGGGGTTTCCAAGTTTTGGCAATTACGAATAAAACTGCTATAAGGAGTTTTTGTGTGGATTAAGTTTTCAACTCCTTTGTGTAAATACCACGGAGAATGATTGCTGGATTAAATGATAAGAGTATATTCAGTTTTGTAAGATAGCTCCAGACAGTCTTCCAAATAGCTATATCATTTTGTATTCCCACTGGTAACGTATAGAAGTTTCTGTTGCTGAAAGTAAATAGTTTTAACTTAATTTAGTTTCTATTAATATTGGTGTGCGTGTGTGCTTGTGTGTGTGTGTGACTTTGAGGATGTATAAGGGATATTTTCAAAAATTATCTAAATTCCAACAGTTGTAGTTTTATTTTATCCCCTTCAGGTCCTTTTACCTCTTTCAAAGTCAAGTAAAACTAATTTTTTAAATAAAAATGGCCCCATTGTTTTAATATAATTTATAGTTATCTATCTTTCTCTCTGTATATATGCAAACATAAATTCTTGAGATTATGTTCAGTAGATATATTAATGATTATTATGGAGGTAAAATTTGGAGTGAATTCTTGTTTCTTTACACTTTGTACCCAATCCCCTATTATAATCTTATAAGTGTATAAGAGACAATGCAGTTTCTCTCTGGATTTTACCTTGATGAACCTGTTTTGTTCTTCCCCCATACTGTCTTCATTTTGACAATTTCTCCATCCTTCTGGCATCCAACACTCTTGGTAGTGCTCTCTAATCCTACCAAGTTGTTTTTGTCATATTTTCTTAGCTCCCTTTACCTCATCACATCACCCAAGGGTTCTGCTCTCTGACAAAACAGTGAAAATTAAAGGACATAAGACATAGACTGGGACCACTGAAGGGCAACCATGTAGCCAAAGAAGAGATTGGAGAGCACAGGGTGAAAGCTCTACTACTGGAGGAGAGACAGAAACACTTGGTAGGGCCACACCCTTGAGTCAAAGGCCCACCGTGTACTCTTAAAACTGAGACTTAATCAGAAGATTAGAGAACACACTGCCCAAAGCCTACCATCAAGTTAATAAACTTTCAGTAATAATAACAGTGGGTTATAGCTCAGGAATCTATAAGAGACAGCACAAAGGGAAGCCCCAGAGCTAAAATGGGAGACAAAAGCAAGGTCATCAGACCAATCTGAAGCCTCTGGTGTCTATAGATACAAGAAATGTCCAACACAACCCAACTCAGTTCCTGACCAGTTTAACATAATCCTCGTACTGAAGCCCAATTTACCTCAGTATTCATTATTCTACATGTCTGTGTTTCAACCAAAAATTATAATTATGCCAAAGCACAGTCTCAAGAGATAAAGCAATAATCAGAACACATTTAGATAGGACATAAAATTTGGAATTATCAAAGAATTGTAAATAACTGTAAATAATATATCAGTTTCTAGTTAAAAAGGTATACAATATGCACTATATGATATTGAGTATGCATCTGCACAGAAATAAAAACTATATAAAAGAATATATAAAACTACAAAAAAGAATCAAAAGAAAAAGCTATAAATCAAAAGCATAGTAAAAGAAATGAAGAATGCCTTCAAAGGGCTCATCAGTAGGCTCAATACAGCCAAGGAAAAATTCAGTGAAATTTTTTTGGAAATAGGTCAATATATAAATTGTCCAAATGGAAGCATAACAAGAAAAAAAAAAAAAAAAAAAAGAAAAAAAAGCCCATATCAGTACATACAAGAACTGTGGAACAGTATCAAATTGTGTAGCTTACATGTAATTGGAAAGTCAACTGGAGAGGAGAAAATGAGACAGAATAAATATTTTGAGTACTAGTGGCTGAGAATTTTCCAACACTAATGAGAAAAACCAGACCACAAATTTAAGAAGCTTAGAAAATACCAAGAAGGATAAATACCACCACACACACACACACACACTCACAACTAAACTAATAAACAATAACAATAAAAAAGAATGCTTAAGCCTTTCGAACTGCAGAAACAAAAGACAAAGAGAAATTCTTGAAGGCATCTAAAGGAGGAAATAAAACTGACATCTACAGAGCAACAAGAATAAAAATTTCAGTGAATTTCTCAGAATCCATACAAACAAGAAGAGAGTGGAGTGAAATATTTAACATCTTTAAAGAGAAAGAAAAGGAAAGGAGAGGAGAGGAGAGGAAAGGAAAGGAAACCCTTCCCACCCAGAATGCTATACTCAGTGAAAATATTCTTAAAAAAATAATGAGAAATAGAGATTTCTGGCAAATCATCAGTACTGCAATACATTATTACAAACAGTGGCTAAAAAAAGGAATTTATTCTCTTAAATTTCTGACGGTCAGAAGTTTAAAATTAAGAGTGTCAGCAGGGTTGGATTACTTCTCAAGCCTTGAGGAGAAAATTCATTCCCTTGCCTTTTCCAGTTTCTAGGCACTGCCTGCATTCCTTGGCTTATGGTCTATTTCTCCATCTTCAAAGCCAGCAACACAACATCTTCTCTCCTCTCTGACTTCCTGCCTCCCTCTTATAAGAACTCTAATGTTTACCTTTTGCACACCCAGATAACCCAGCATCATTTCCCCATCTCAACTTGATCACAACTGCTAAATTATTTTCCCATCTAAGGTAACATATTCACAGGTTCTAGGAATTAGGACATAAACATCTTTGGGAAGAACATTTTCCAACCTACCACCCTCAACAAACAAAAACTAAGGGAATTCATTGCCAATAGGCTTGTTGCATAATAAATGTTAAAACAAGTTCTTCAGGCAGAAGGAAAATGATATGTGTCAGAAACTTGAATTTACATAAAGAAATGAAGAGTGTCCAAAAAGGAATAAATAAAGATAATAAATACTTTTTTTAGTTTTGTAATTAATTGCTCTAAAAGAGTCAAATGTTTGAAAAATGTTTGTAACTGATAAAATAAAATTTATACTTTAAGGCAGGGCAAGAAAATTTAAACATAAAATTCTCTCTGTGTCCATTTGGGCCTCCTACCTCCCTCCTTAATGTGCAGTGTACATCTGCATCACACATTAACTAGAGCTTCTCAAAGATGGGAGTGCCTGCTCAACTGTAAAGATCAATTTTATTTTCCTTTTTCTGAGGCTAGAAATGTAAGTTCTTAAAAGATTAGCATTCCTTCCAAACTATATAGGGGGTCAGAGTGACTTACTGCTCACTTTGTATGTACTTACCTAGACTATGTATCTTTGGTTAACTTTATGTAAAATATTAGTATGTCATTTTTGGTCCTTTGTCTCAAAAATGTGTATGACTATGCCTTTGACTTGTAACAGGTGGAACAGTTCTTAGAACTTTCTGAATGTGTATAATCCTCAGTTTTGCTCAAGTAACATTCTCTTTTTTCTTCTTGATTGTTAACTAATTTTTCATCTATATAACATATGTAAAAATGAAATAAATGGCAATATCACAAAGTACAGAAGGGAGGAATTGGGACTATTTTTCCATAAGGCACCTGTACTACAAGTGAAATGTTGTACATTATTTGAAGGTGGACATAGTCTATTTAAAAATGTATATTGTAAACTTGAGGGAAGTCACCTCAAGACTTAAAAGAAAACATAAATGACAAATAAAGAGAGGGCATAAAATAGAATGATTAAAAATGATCACTTAAAACCGGAGATAACAAAAATGGAAAAAAATTAAGCAATGATAAAATGCATGGTTATAAAACTGTTAGAAATATAGATGACTTTCACACAACTATATCAGTAGTTACTTTAAATATGAATGGTCTAAACACACCAGTTAAAAGAGAAAATTTTAGGATGGATTTAAAAAGTAATACTGAACTATATGCAAGAAACTCACTGTAAATATTAAGACTCAGGTAATTTAAAAATAAAGTGATGGAGAAAGATATATCACGAATTACTAATCAAATGAAATTTGTTGTAGCTATATTAATTTCAGACAAAGCCAGCTTTGGAACAAGGAAGAGTAAATGTGATCGTGGAACCTTACATAATAATAAAGTGTTCATTTCTACAAGAAGATGTAATGTCGAGTCACACACAACATTAGGGACATTATTATTTCATGTAAAGCCAATATTTGGGAGTAAATCATGATTTTTATGACATCCATAATATTTGTCTACGAAAGATCTGTTGATTGATTCATTGTTTTAATATTTGTTGAGACATTTTTATGGACTTGGAAATATTAATAAGCATTTGGAAAATGTAGTATAGTAATGTGTAGTAGAGTATAAGAGAAAAATAGGAACAAAAACAATGAAAAAACAAAATTTACCTGGAATAATAACAGTGTGTCAACTTTCTTTAGGAGTATGTTTTGATTGCATTACATTACTTTTAAACCTTCCTCCAAGGTGTGTCATATCTGTTCTATTTCATACTTTGCATCTACAATTCTAGAAAACAACAACAACTTCTATATTCTATATTGTTGGTCTCCTCCAGTCCCTCACTGGCTCCTCTGACCTGGGAATGTCCTCATATTTTTGGACTAACAAAATAAAAAAATATAGAATTATTCTAGATGGTGTCTTTATCATTTACAGTAGAGAGTATTTCCTTTTCCTCAAATTGAGCCATAAATAAAGGTTACTCTGTTTTACATGCCAAAACCATACATAGAGGAATAAGTGTTTACTAGAATAGAAATTAGTTTGACTGAGCTGGTGTCAAGTTTCAAAATAAGTATGATTTAGTGATGCATTTTATAGACAGAATTTTTTTACTGTTCTATATAAGGCTGTATATAACTTCTATTAAAAAATATATTATACTTTTTAATAGAAATGTCCATCTAATATTCTAGTATTTTTCAAATATTATATTTCATAGAAATAAAAGATAAGATCATTAGATATGAAAATACTATTACTATGAATTTTGTAAACTAAATTTTATATCAATTACCAGTATTTAGGTATGAATTAAGAAATTGTTGAATCATGTGACACTAGCTATTTTCATCTTCTTGTATTTGAAAATAATGTCTTGAGTGTCACGGTAAATCAAATTCAATTCAGTTAAATTTTATTTTAAAAAATTTTGGATTTCCTACTAAATGCTACTCTTTGGAGATATCTTGTATGCAACACAAACATGTTTCCCATTTTCCTGGATGTCATAGGCAGCCTCTAATATGGCTCTCAATCATGTCCCCACCTGGTGTTGATGACTTTGTACAATTCTCTCTAATTCAATACAGCCTGAACATAGTGACTCACTTCTAAAGAACAGGATTCAGAAAAGTGATGGAATGTAACTTCTGATAGAGAAGAAGTTGCAAAAAGAATGTGGCTTTTGTCTTGGGTGCCCTTTCTTGCCCTCTCTCTGCCTCACTCTGAAAGAAGTCACCTATCATGTTGGGAAATGCCAGAGAGGAACTGAGGCCCTTAGCTGAATGGTTTCTTAGGAATCAAATCCTTCAAACAACCACATGATTGAATTTGGAAAAAGATCCTCTCTACCAGTTGACTTTTCAGATGAGACTGCAGTCCTGGCTAAAAGTCTGAACCCAACATCATGAGAAACCTTTAAACAGAGGCACCCAACTAGGTCCTACCCCACAAAAACTGTGAGATAATAAATGCTTGTTGTTTTAAGTGGCCACATGTTGAGTTATTTTGTTTTGCAGCAACAGATAGTTAATATAATGGAATGTAAAATCCACAAGAGTAATGAAACATTAAGTAAGCATTATTGCTACAAAGCCAATAATTTTACCTACCCTGTCCAATTGTGGAAAGACTCCATAAAATTGACTTCTAACTTGGATTTTGTAGGAAGAGTATAACATTGGGTCAGAGAACAAGAACTCTTATTTAATAATATGTGCACCTAATTATTAACATAATGGGAAAAATTAGGTGTAATAGTTCTCTTCATTATTTGAAGTTCATAGAGCACAAATGACTGGCATATAGAAAAAAAGTTGAAACGAATGGTCTAGTCTAGTCTTTGTTATATTGAATCTGCTTCTGTCTCAAGCTCTTTGGGGATCAAGTGCCTGGTGGGTGGGGAATGAATGATGTGCTCTTTCCAGCATCTACCCTGCTTTCCTCTTCCAGCCTTTCCATAAGGGGTCAAGTGTGGGGCGAACTCTCCCCACTCTTTATGTTCTCACCACCTACAAGGCAGGGGCCCCTCCCACCTCAGGGATGTAGGCAGCTTGTGTTTTGGCCTCAAACTTCCATCTCTGTTTGTCTTGTTGCCTGTCCTGGTGCTAAAATTCTACACAAAATTCATTATTTAGAATATATGTATCCTGGGGACTTCCTTGGCAGTCCAGCAGTTAAGACTTCACCTTCCAATGCAGGGGGTGCAGGTTCAATCTCTGGTCGGGGAGCTAAGATCACACATGCTCGTGGCCAAAAAAACAAAAACATAGAACAGAAGCAATGTTGTAACAAATTCAATAAAGACTTTAAAAATTGTCCACGTCAAAAAAAAAAATCTTAAAAAAAAGAATATATATATTCTGAAATAATTTATAGTTAAACCAAATATATTGTGGAGTTTATTGATACATTTAGGCAAGCATTTTGCTTCACAAAACCACTTTTACAGACAGCTTGGAATATCCTGTATTAGAAAATGTTGTAAGAACTTACATTATTATATTTCCTAAACGTGAACAATTGCATTTACTACATAGAGATCTTTTTTTAATAGCTACTATTTATTGAAGGTTTTCTATATCAGAGGTTTCATAATTTTTTCCTTTCCTAGAGGATGTAACATTGGTACAACATTGTGTTGACTAAAATAAATGTGTGAGTTGTGAGTTGTTTTATTTGGGGCTTACTGAGGACTGTAGCCCAGGAGACAGCCTCTTAGATAGCTCTGAGGAATTGTTCCAGAGAAGTAGGGAAGGAAGGTCCGTATTACACATGACTAGTGAAAGAGGATACATGCAGTCAACACACATTTTGGCAGAAGATTGTTGCTAGTCATGAGGAGTAGAAATCCCCATTAATGAGCTTAGTGCTTTTATAGACATGAGAAGATGCAAGAAATTGGGCTCATAAAATCTTCTCCTGAACATACCTAACTATCTGAAGGCCTGTTCTGCCAGTTTTTGCCAGAGCACAGAGGGCCTCATTCCTGATCTCCACCCTGAATTCCTTTCAGGGGTGTTGAAGGTCAGCAGCTGCAGTGGCTAATGATTTCATCCTTATAGAACCAGATGGCGAGTGACATTCTTTAGTTTGCAATTGGTACTATTATAATTTTTAAGTTTAAAGAAACTTAGGCTCAGTATGGTTATTACCTAAAATTACAAATTTATTTGAAGAGGTAGGATTTACACCCAGATCTCTTTTCTCTAAAGCCTGAAATATTTTCTCAGTACCACTGAAAAGAAAATAGAACAAGACAAAATATCATTTAGAGATTCAGTCTATAATGTCAGGATTTGCAATACTATGATTATGTTTTAATATATGAAGAAATTTAGAGAATATAGGAAATGAGAGAGTGAAACTAAGTTATTTTCTCATTTTAAGGATATCTGTGTTTAATTTAAGAAGTTGAACCAATTGTAATGTATTCAGTATTTCCTCTTCATGGATGATTTCTTTGTGATTGTAGACAAGAGGATCATCCCTGAACAAACATGAAGCCTTAAAGGTGAGAAAACTAGTTTGCATGTGTGTGTCACCATTCCTGGTACCCTGGTGAGGTGGTTGCTTCCACTTCAGAATAAAGGGCCACACCCCTTGGAGAGGAAATGTATCTGACTCATTCAAATGGCTGTTGTTTATGTGACTTGGTCTATTGAATGGAATTTGTGGAGGTTTTGTTTGTTCTTTCCAGAAGTGGAGAGGTGAGAGTTGAGTGGTACCTAGAGCCCATACATAACCTTCATTTGACCTAAAATTACATTTCCCAGGAAATTGGACTTTGGACCTAAAACTGTAAAAATTCAGCAGCATAAAGCATAAAACATGCCCAATTTTTAATCAATGTAAATTACACTGCTAGAAGAGATGTATATATGCCACCAACAGCCGTATAATTTTTCAGAAAGGTACTCTTTGAATAAACTCTTACAGTTAAAATTCAATGAATGAGATTTCAATGCACTTTTCAAATGAAACAGTTGAATGATTTATTAATTTTCTGAGCTTTATGTTTTATTTAATTGAATGACAGACCTGTTACTTTCATTTCATCTGGCCTTGGAAGTTTCTGGGGATATTGCTAACTTTGTCTGTTTCAAGCCCTATGAATAACTTTTTATATCAAGAAAAAAAGATGGTATTAAAACCTAATTTTCAAGGTACTAGATCTCAAAGTAAATATGATCATGGTAAAAATTGAAATTGTAAGCATAACAACATTTAACCTTTGACAATGTTATTGCTAACTATTGTTGAAATATAGTAATTGTTTGCCTTATCATTATATTATCAAGCTATCATTCTTTGGTCCTAATAATTACTAATTAATAGGTGTTTACTCATAGTTTTATCACTGTTGCCAACCTTCCCTGAATTAATAATAAAATCTTTAAATGTCATAATTCTGGTTCAGTATAATATACTGAAAATAAAGCTGCTTTTATTAGGTTCAGTTACGAGGCACAGTCCTAGAATTTCCTAAAGAGAGGAAAAAGTCTCTTTTACCTAACGAACAGCCTGAAAATAAAAAGCTGCTTCCCATATTTTACTTTTCCACAATCACTAAAACCCTTTCCCACTGTAATTAGAACTGTATCAAGGTCCTGTTATTCCCTTGATTTTGCTTTCACCAATGTGCATTATGTCATCCTAATCATATAGGCTCTTCGATCAGGGAGAGCTAATGCTAATGTCTAGTTCATGCCATCTCAAAGAAAATGCTCTATAGTTTCTTCCTCATATGCCGATCTAATTAAAATTACTGCAGAAAACAAATGTGATACATGTAGCAGAGCACAGAGGTGTTTACATAGCAGTTTTCAGGTGTATAACAATACTGATTAAAGCACTAGATTGTTTATTTACTCATTATTAAGCAACTGGGCTCAGCTCGATGGAAAGCAAAGATAGAAATTTTGTTTAAATTATTCTTATGGGAGTTAAGTATCATTCAATAATGAATGATGGAAGGAACAACTGAAACAATCCAGCTGCAAATTAAACGATTCAATTATCTTGTACAATCTCTTGGACAAGACCAAATGCTGCTGTGATCTAAACATTGCTCTTGTATTTTCCCATTGTCTGGGAATGCAGAAGTGTGCCCCTTGTATGTGATTTTAAAGAAAAGCACACTGATTTTAGTTCATTTATAAACAGGTACTGATACAGGAAGAACTTTTTTATGTTATTCATCTGCTTATCTAATTATTTTCCTGACTATTTGTCTCTTTCCCTGGCCATGCAATCTAAATGGCACACAATACCAGACCAAATAAACTGAGTATGGAATTAAAAATGCACAAACTGTGGAACAATGCAGTAATTCTAACATTTACATTAACTAGGCTTTGTTATTAGAAAGAGGATAAGGCATATTCATGCGGTCTGAAACTATATCTACATACCAGGTTCCTTGTGGTTGTCCAATAAATATTTACTGGTGACAGTGACTCAGCTGGTCTACCCATCCTTGGGGGAGGAAGCAAGCCAGAACACAAGGCATAGCTGTAATATCACATCACTGGGTATCAATCTCCTTTTACAAAATATGAGCCAAATTTCATAGTCTTACTTCCCACTCCCTTTAGAATGTGAGAAAATACTTTCATGTAAACATTATACTTCTATTATCTAAGTCTCACCCCCAGTCTTTGCACCTGCTTCTGACTTTAATTCTTACGGACACTTTGATTACACTCTTGAAATGAGTAGAAGCATTTTCTAATAAAGCTGTGCTCTACACTCTGACAAACCAACTTAAACAAAATCATGTAAAGACAATTCCATAAAAGCAGTATTTGAGTTGCCTTAAATGTGCACATTAGTTCATTAATATTGATAATACTCAAACTGTTCTTGTCGCGTTGTGCCATTGGTATGGTAGTCATAGAAAATAAGCCCAGGGAATTATATAATAGATGGTTCATCCAAAAAGGAAAGAATGTGCATTCATCTTGAATCATTGAAATGATTTTTACTTTACATTAGTATATGCCAGTGATAACAAACTATTGTGTAGTGTATCAATTTTTCTCATTTTCTTAATCATCAGTTAATCAAACAATCAGCAGCTATTTCTTCTCTGTGTGCCATATCCCCTACTGGGATTTTTGGGGATATAAAGTAACTTATTTCAGTCTCTACTTCCTGAGCTGAGGAGATAAGCTATTTCAGGCTGGAAAAAGTAATATCATTACCAGGTAACACATAACAGAAATGAGAGAAGTATCACTCATTTATCACCTGAATAAATGCTCAGGAAAATTGGAAGCACAGGGTAACAAAGCAGAAACTTAAGACAAATGTTTCTTACAATGTTTTTAGGTCGGTTTAAAGAAACACAGGTAGAAAAAAAATGTCAAAAGTGTGAGGTGGGCAAATTCAATAGCTTTCTTCTGTGTCACTTGTTTCATTTTCCTATGGCACTTATCAAAATTCACATGCAATCCAGGTGCAGCCAAGATGCCTTGGCAAGGTTTCTGAGGGAGAGTGACTTTGATAATCAAGTTCAAGAGTATTTCAAGACTGGAGACAGACCTACAGAAATGCTACTGGTACAGCTGCTCTTTATTTAGCTGCCTGCGGTGTCTCTAGCACCTACCCTGGGTCTCCTTGGGCTGCCAGTTAATCACCAATTCTGTACAATGCCTTTGGTCTTTTTCTCCCAAGAGTAATAATGTAGCTGTGGTATTTTTGAAATAGAGATGGAAAAATGTGGAGACTGTATTCACAGCCTGCCCCTAGCACTCCAATGTTACACATATATTTCAGCACAGCTTTTGTTTTCAGTGGAGTCTTTGTCTATTGCCCTGTGAGCTACTCATAACGATCAAGCGTGAAAACATCTTGACTGACACCTGCCTGGAGCTCCATTTAATGGATGCCTTCAGTCCTCAGATACCAGGAATACATTAAAATGTGTACTTTGCGTGAAAACTTTCTGAGCATTTTTTTTTCCTTCTGAATTGGTTGATTGAAAAAAAAAAAAGTAGCTTGGAATAAGAATGTACAGTGACAAGAACAGACAACTGTGAAAATGAAGGAGGGGGAAAAAAACTGAAGAAGGTTAATGTTTACATAAGATAAGGGCTGTCCCAGGCTTGGTTGGCACTGTGAATGAGATATCTTTTTGCTAAAATTGTTAGGAAGAACACATATTCCTCAAAAAGACCCTTTATAAAGGCAAGCAAACCTAAACACCAATAAACTCTAATTGGATGGGAATAAGAGTTAGTAGATTAACCTTTAATTGCTTTACATCCATTATAACTTTGCTAATGTAAATTCTTCATGCTTAACTATACATCAGTTAATGGCTTATCATTTTTAAAAAAATCATCTGTTTGTGGTTTTCTTTGAACTATAAAAGTACTCAGCTTTTGTTGTAGAAAATTTGGAAAAAATATAACCAAAATGTCAATAATTCCATCAACCTAAAATAGCTAATTTACAAGATTGTTATATTACTTTAAAACATACACACACACACACACACACACACACAATGACTATGTTGTGTGTGTCTGGGTGTGTGTGTAAAATTATGTACATATAATAATTGATTTCTATTTTAGAATTTTCAAAATTCAACCCATTGGACATCAAAAGCTGGTTACATATTCAAAATATTTCCTCTCTGACACATATATCAGGGACTTGTGTATATATATATAAGGCATATGTGTATAGATGTATATATATGACTTTTTTTTTAGCATCTTTATTGGAGTATAATTGCTTTACAGTGGTGTGTTAGTTTCTGCTTTATAACAAAGTGAATCAGCTATACGTATACAAATATCCCCATATCTCCTCTCTCTTGCATCTCCCTCCCACCCTCCCTATCCCACCCCTCTAGGTGGTCAAAAAGCACCAAACTGATCTCCCGGTGCTATGCGGCTGCTTCCCACTAGCTATCTATTTTACATTTGGTAATGTATATATGTCCATGCCACTCTCTCACTTCGTCCCAGCTTACCCTTCCCCCTCCCCATGCCCTCAGGTCCATTCTCTACATCTGAGTCTTTATTCATGTCTTGCCCTTAGGTTCTTCAGAACATTCTTTTTTTTTAGATTCCATATATATGTGTTAGCGTACGGTATTTGTTTTTCTCTTTCTGACTTAATTCACTGTGTATGACAGACTCTAGGTCCATCCACCTCACTACAAATAACTCAGTTTCATTTCTTTTTATGGCTGAGTAATATTCCATTGTATATATGTGCCACATCTTCTTTATCCATTCATCTGTTGATGGACACTTGGGTTGCTTCTATGTCCTGGTTATTGTAAATAGAGCTGCAATGAACATTATGGTACATGACTCTTTTTGAATTATGGTTTTCTCAGGGTATATGCCCAGTAGTGGGATTGCTGGGTCGTATGGCAGTTCTATTTTTAGTTTCTTAAGGAACCTCCATACTGTTCTCCGTAGTGGTTGTATCAATTTACATTCCCACCAACAGTGCAAGAGTGTTCCCTTTTCTCCACACCCTCTCCAGCAATTATTGTTTGTAGACTTTTTGATGATGGCCATTGTGACTGGTGTGAGGTGATACCTCACTGTAGTTTTGATTTTCATTTCTCTAATGATTAGTGATGTTGAGCATCCTTTCATGTGTTTGTTGGCAATCTGTATATCTTCTTTGGAGAAATGTCTATTTAGGT
This sequence comes from Eschrichtius robustus, assembly GCF_028021215.1. Lineage (NCBI taxonomy): Eukaryota > Metazoa > Chordata > Mammalia > Artiodactyla > Eschrichtiidae > Eschrichtius > Eschrichtius robustus. Next base: position 112,627,324 of record NC_090832.1, read on the forward strand.
CCTCTGCCTGTTTTTGGATTGGGTTGTTTATTTTCTTGATATAGAGCTGCATGAGCTGCTTGTAAATTTTGGAGATTAATCCTTTGTCAGTTGCTTTGTTGGTAAATATTTTCTCCCATTCCTAGGGTTGTCTTTTCGTCTTGTTTATGTTTTCCTTTGCTTTGCAAAAGCTTCTAAGTTTCATTAGGTCCCATTTGTTTATTTTTGCTTCTTTTTCTATTATTCTAGGAGGTGGGTCAAAAAGGATCTTGCTGTGATTTATGTCATAGAGTGTTCTGCCTATGTTTTCCTCTAAGAGTTCGATAGTGTCTGGCCTTACATTTAGGTCTTTAATCCATTTTGAGTTTATTTTTGTGTATGGTGTTCGGGAGAATTCTAATTTCATTCTTTTATGTGTAGCTGTATGACTTTTATTTATAGTATTTTTTTGACATTTGTACATTTAAAAATTTTTGTGCTAGTCTGTCAACATTTTTCTTTGTATTTTCTGCTTTTGCATTTCAATTATAAAGTTGATTATTGCTTCTGCCATATCACTTTGTTTTTCCTTAGGTATATGTAACTTCTTAAAATATATGTTTTCATGTTGCACCATACAGAATTAATGATTTCTCACATTGCTCTCATTATTACATTAATCTCAACTACATTATTGGAGATACTCTTAATTACTGATTTAAGTTTTTAGAATCAAATCTGGTTCTTTCTACATCCAATATAAGCTCTGATCTTATCTCGTTACTATTAAATTCCTTCTTATGTCATATACCTCTTTTTTAATCTCAGTCCATTTAATTCTTATGATTTTTAGCTCATTATTATTTTTTACTTTTCTTGAGGATGCTAAGAAATTCTCTGTCATTCTCTACTTCAGCCTTGAGGAGATTGTTTTCAGAAGTATGCCTTCTTCAGAAACACTCAGATATATCCCCATCCTCTTGTTTCACAGTAATTGTGTAGATACCAAGATGATTTAAAAAAGTATTTGCTTGCACTCACATGAATAAAGATATAATTAAATGCTGTATTTTTCAACATTTAAGTTCCACATATTATTTGTAACTCCTTGTACACCTGGGAGATATTTCAGATCTTTCATATATTCAGGTCTGGGACAAGTTAAAGTACGTATCTCTTAGCCAGAAGAATCCTGAGAAAATTTTCCTCAATCCAACTTAATAAACCATATGCAAGTGATCATTCTTCCAAGATTCTGGTGTAACTGGAGATGAGAGATGCTGAATTTCACTTCATATTTCTTATGACTAATCCAAGACTTTCCAAAAGTACTTGAGATGCTTCCCATTTGGTAGGATCATGGTCACATCCTGTTTCTAATGCACCCAGGACAAGTGAGATACAGGAAAAGAATTTCAACAATAGAATATAAGTTAGAAATTACAACACAGGAGAAATTTGAAAAGCATTACTGAGACTCTTTCTTAATACAAAAGACTGGAGTTTGCAACCAAATTTACAATAGAAAAAAACTGTTCTTATCTAAAAAAGCTCTTCTTTTCTATCATTAACATTGGTGGGGAAAACAACAAGAATAACAACAAGAGTGATATGAGAAAGATCATAGAAGAGAATATCTGTGGCTATCCTCTAGTTTGCATAATAGATAAAAAAGTAAAAAATGTATGAGTAGATTAAGCATATGGTGTGGAAAATTCCAAATATGATGTGATTTTATTTGGGGATTTTGGTTTAATCCCCAGATCTCAGCTTCCCTGTTACTGGAATTAGAACTTAACTGAAAATATAAGAATATTAATGTATATTCTTTAAAGTGCTTAGCAGATACAACAATAGTACAATATAATTTTAAAAAATGCTGTTCCTCAAAGTGCATATCAATTTTAAAAATACTTATTTTCCCCTGATAGAGAAAAGTCTCGAAATTTACTGAAACTTGAAACTTTAGGTTTCAAATATGGTAACTCTCTGAAAGCAACTGGGTGTCTATGAATGCAAAATGGAAGTTATTAACGATGAAAAAGTACCCCTTGAATTAAGCACTTACTCTAGTCAAATCTAGATTTTGAAATTTAATTTTTTAAGGTTGATTGACCTGATTAAATATTATTGGGTCACATATTAACTGAGATATTTTATACCTCCAACTCCTTTTCATCACTTTTACCAAATTATTTCCGCAAAAACTTCATATACATTAAATTTGATGAATATCCAAGATGTTTTGAAAACATGAGACTATCATCTGATATCATAACTGGTACTACTACTACTGTTAAAGGCATTCTTGTTTGATCTACTTCTTTTCACCATTTGTGTGAATCAGGGCTGCTTAAATCTTGCAGGTTTATGCAATATTTTCATTCACTAAAGCTATGCTTAAGAATTTAAGAACCAATCATAACTCAGTTTTATATGCTGTCTCTGGCTCAATGGGGAACTCTCCCAATTCAATAAGCTGTGATTCTGACCTAATGTACAGTACTGGGAATCAGCATATGCCAGTTGGCATTACCCTGAAAAGTACAATGTCAGGTAAGCCAAATTAAAATATTATAACTGCATTCCTAAATTCTTTATTAACTAACATATTTTGAACCTACATATGTATATGGCTAAGGCAAAGGTGTTTTTATTACCAAATCAAAAGCAAATCAAAGTAAAACACTGAGATAACACTACACACTTATTAGAAAGGCCAAACTCCAGAATACAGACAACACCAAACACTGGTGAGGATGGGGAACATTTACTGCTGGTGGAATGCATACTGGCGCAGTCACTTTGGAAGACAGTTTGAGACTTTCTTACAACACTAAACATACTTTTACCATACAGTCTAGCAACTGCATGTCTTGGTATCTACCCAAAGGAATTGAAAACTTATGTCCACACAAGAGCTTGTATACAAACATTTTTAGCAGCTTTATTCATAATTGCCAAAACTTGGAAGCAACCAAGTTGTTCTTCAGAGGGTGACTAGATAAATAAACTAGGTAGTTCCAGACAATAGAATATTATTTGGCATTAAAAAGAAATGAGCTGGGGGACTTCCTTGGAGGTCCAGTGGTTAAGACTCCGCCTTCCAATGCAGGGAGTGCGGGTTCGATCCCTTGTTGGAGAGCTAAGATTCCACGTGCCTTGTGGCCGAAAAACTAAAACATAAGACAGAAGCAATATTGTAACAATATTCAATAAAGACTTTAAAAATGATCCACATCAAAACAATTTAAAAAACAAAAAAAAATTACTAAGCTGTAAAAAAGCCCACCTGAAAAGGCTACACACTGTATGATTCCAACTGTACAACATTCTGGAGAAGACAGGACTATGGAGGCAGTAAAAAATCTGTCCTTGCCAGGGTTTGGGGGAGGGATAAACGGGTAGAGCACAAAGGCTTTTTTTTTTTTAAACATCTTTATTGGAGTATAATTGCTTTACATTGTTGTGTTAGTTTCTGCTGTATAACAAAGTAAATCAGCTATACATATACCTATATCCCCATATCTCTTCCCTCTTGTGTCTCCCTCCCACCCTCCCTATCCCACTCCTCTAGGTGGTCACAGGCACCCAGCTGATCTCCCTGTGCTATGCACCTGCTTCCCACTAGCTATCTATTCTACTTTTGGTAGTGTATATATGTCCATGCCACTCTCTCACTTCATCCCAGCTTACCTTTCCCCCTCCCCACATCCTCAAGTCCATTCTCTACATCTGTGTCTTTATTCCTGTCCTGCCCCTAGGTTCCTCAGAAACTTTTTTTTTTTTTTTTTTTTTAGATTCCATATATATGTGTTAGCATACGGTATTTGTTTTTCTCTTTCTTACTTACTTCACTCTGTATGACAGACTCTAGGTCCATCCACCTCTCTACAAACAACTCAATTTCACTTCTTTTTATGGCTGAGGAATAGTCCATTGTATATATGTGCCACATCTTCTTTATCCATTCATCTGTCAGTGGACACTTAGGTTGCTTCCATGTCCTGGCTAGCACAAAGGCTTTTAAGGGCAGTTAAAATACTCTGTATAATTCTGTAAATGTGGATACATACCATTATACAGTTTTTCAAACCCATAGAATGTACAACACCAAGAGTGAACCCTAATGCAAACTATGGACTTTGGTAACAGATGTACCACTCTGGGGGGGATGTTGATAATGGGGACTATGCATTTCTGGGGCACATGGGAAATCCCTGTATATCCCTCTCAGTTTTGCTGTGAGCCTGAAACTACTCTGAGAAAAAGTAGTCTTTAAAAATAAAAAAAAAGAGGCAAACTGAGATCAGTTCAAAATGATAAGAAAATCCAATCACAAGGATGTTCATGACCTTTGCTTAGAAGGCAAGGTGAAACTATGTGACATTTAATCACTAACAGTGTCAAGGATCACAATCAGTCGCTTACTTATTACTACAAAAAAGTACATTATATTAAAGTGTATGTTACAAGTTGATTTTGTTATTATCCCCAATTCATTGATCATTATTTGGGACTCAGAACAGTAAAGTGACTTACCCAGGATCACATAGACTTAACTAACGTTACATCTGGTAGAGTTGTAACTGAAACCTATCTTTCACCTTAAATTCGTGCATCCTTTTTTTTTTCTTTTATGCCTTCTACTCAATGGAGAGATTATGGAATTGAGAGCCAGTTACCTGGGTTTTAGCTCTGAATCTGGCAGTCTGAGCAAGTGTAATAGTCTGGTTTATTAAAATGACTAGAGAAACTTATAGACACTTCCTCAGGATTGTAGTTCATTCTTAGTGTACAGTAACCCACCTATGCTTGCTGCCACACAGGTCTTCCCCAGTTAGAAAAAGAAAAGCTAATTTTATATGAATTAGTCCACAGTTATGGAAAATACAATGAGTGCAAAGAGACAGCATGGAGGATGAATTTAATTTCTTTATCAGCTATGTACTTTTAGTATAAGAGCAGCCCGACCAGATGGAGAAACCAGAGAAGGCCTTTTAGGGAAATTATACTAGGCAGAGACAGACTAGTAGAATGCAAGCTGCATAAGGGGAACACCAGGAGCAATGCTGGAACACAGCTGGTGCTAAACACATATGTGTAGGATGTACCAATGTCCAAACCGCAGACCTAACTCTTTATTCAGTCTTAAAAAATTGAGTCTTTAGTGGATTTTGTGCCGTATTTTTGGTGTGATAGCATTGTCAGCTTGAGATACATGTACTTACATAAACACAGATGCATACATACACAAACATACACACACACACAGGATATTTTCAATTCCTTAGAATATATGTTAGGACTGCATCAAAACAAGTAGGCAAAAACAATACATCTGAATAATTCTAAGGACATGCAATTCTAATTTGTTTTCCTTCTTCTACCTCTTAAAGCTTTCCTCCAACAGAAATTTTCATTGGACAAGAGAGATTATGCATTGTTGAACCCACACTAGGGTTTATAAAACCTGAGATAAAATAAACTTATAGAAAGGTGAAAACCTGTCATTTCCTCTTATGCTCATAAATTTCAAACTTACTTCTTGAAAAATTCAGGTTTTTCTGCCAGACAATTCTAGCTGAGGCTCTGCTGTGGAGAGCATGTCAAAACCCTTTGAGCTAAAAACTGCATCTTGCTTCATAAACAGAGTTGTGTTTTTTTTCAGTAAATATTATACATTTGCCCAAGTTGGTGTTTTTAAAGAAGTGTCCAAGGCCTGTTATTGCAAAAAAAGGCAAATTCATTTTCTATATCAAAATGTTTTTAAAAATAGATCTTTATGCATATATTATTTGTGTTGAAGTCTTAAAATCCTTTATATATATATATACACAAAGGCAATGGCGTATAAAAGGAACATTGGCCTTTCAAGTACTGTGTTTCTCATCTGATTAGTTAGCAATTTGTACAATTACACCTAAATGGATGCAATGCTAATATCACTGCTTATTTTATTATAGCTGTAAAACAAGTACAGTGCTATCTGCACTGCTTGTTCGTAATATTACTTATAAACAATTTTGTGTACACTCTATTTCAATTTCCCAGCTTGATTAGCTAACAATCTGCACTAAAACATTCAAGGTAAAATGGAAAACTAATTGCACAGAGATTTTTAAACTCATTTTCACGCAGCAGGATTTATTAGTGTCAATGAAGGTAAAAAGCAGTAGGAATTCTCTCATACCTTCACTAACTCCCTCTGCTAATTCAAAATATCCACGGAGAACTTAAATGGGATAGGATGCAGCAGTAGCATTTTTGGTAAGAGCAGTATTTGAAGAGAAGAAAATATTCCTTGGGTCTATGTATAGATTATGAATTGCTTTTATTCTGGATTGTTGCCTGAATTTTAGAATGTTGCATCAAATGATGGAGAAAAAGACAAAGCTGCTTTCTATTAAGGGCTGATTTCCACTCATTGCATTCTCTCACAATTTCCTATTTGGTGCCTTTATCTTATTCCTCTTAACTGGGTGATACCAATTATAGGATTCCACAAAAGGAACCCAGGTGATAAAAGGCTCAAAATATATAACACGGAGTAGTAGCTAAAAATCTGTTCCCCTAGATTGGAAAATAGAAAATCGTAAACTGAAATTGTCTTAAATAGTGTAAAGCAGGCCAAAACTGAATTTTTTAAACTATCAAAGCTTTTCAAAAAATGAACATAAAATATAATATTTCAGTCCCAAATACTATTGATTTACGAAATTTTAAAGCTAGTTGTCACAAATATTTATGAACTTAGAGGTTAACAAATTCAAAGAACATTTAAAAGATAAACATTTTCTGGTAGATATTCCATAAGAGGAAGTCTGAAACTTCTGTCAATGATCTAGTTAAAAGTTTGAAAACAAACAAAAACAACAACAATAATAACAAAACCCACCAATATTTATTCTTAGCCTGAATGAAATTAATAATGCCATTGCCTTTAAAATGAAGCATATTTATCAGGTTGTTAAGATGTGATTTTTTATTTACCCTGGTTGTTTGGGTAGAGACAATCATATTACTGCCCTTGCAAACCCTCCTCCTGCATTCATTTTTCCTGTCTCTGGAAGAAATCTCAGTCTTTCTTCATTTTTCGGAAGTAAATAAATTGTCTTTTAGATATATATTAGAGAATGATGACTCCAAGGGTAGCATCAAACCTGCAGACTTTTTTCTAATTTAAGACTCCTCTTCTGCCCTTCTCCAGTCCTCTGGTCTTGCACACTGGTGGGTGGAGTGGTTGCTGTGAGCCTTCAATCTCTACCTCTGTCAAGAGCTGCAGTATAGGCCTGGCAGTGGTTTCTTCTGGGTGTGCAGATCCCAGTGTCTGACTCTGTCCAATGCTGGGGAAGGAAGGGATGTTTCTCTTGCAACTTTCCTCCCATTCCGGCATTGCTACCATCTACAGTTCTTTGATGTAAATCATGCCTGTTCTGACCTCTTGAGATTTCTGACCTCTCGCGATTTCTCTCTCTGCTACCTGATTTCTGAATTTCCTCTCTGGTGGACTCATCTTGCCCCTTCTACTTTCCTCTTGGGCAGAATTCCATGACAGGTGGCCTGGTCCAGCTGTTTTCTCAGGGATCACATCGTACTTATGTTGTATATGCAAGTGACCTTGCATGACCTTTCATTCTGAAAGGGAAGGCATTCACAAATAGGCTTCCCTACTTTGCTGCCCCACAGTGGCTTGCTAACCACTGACTCTAGGCCTCGGATTTTTCAGGATGTGTCAGATACCAGTCCCTCACACTTCCGAGAATATAAACCAAGATCTCCAAGTGATCCTCTTGGATTCCTGAGCTGAGGGTGAATTATTCCCATACCCATCATTTGAAAGTTTGGAAACTGTGCCCAAAAACTATCTTCCTCCAAAGAGAGCCCTACTCTTGGCTCTTCAACTGATAAACTAATACTTTGCCTTCTTTTCTATAGACTCAAGGTCTTGATGGGTTAATGATGACTAAACCAATTTCACAGTCTTTTATCAAGACCAGCCTATATATTCTAGCAAATCATGCCAGGATGTGGGTACCCTGTTCTTACTGTACTCTTCTTTGGAAACTCAGCCCTAACAATATAAGAAAGGTTACATTGTTACATTTGCCTTTCTCTTTCTGTTTCTCTCTCTCTGTTACACAGTCACAAAGTAGACATGATTCATTCATCATTAGGTTCTTATGAATTTGCAAACTTAACAGAAAGGCAATAGGGGCAGAATTGCCACCTTCTACCATTGATTTATAGTTCTAAATATTTAAAAGATTTTATAATTTATCTTAAAGTTTCTTATAAGATTGCCATCTTCTGCCCTTTTTGTCTTTAAAAGGCTGAAAATCCCTCACACCTATTAATTTATACTAACACAATCACACATAAAATATGCCTATTTGAAATATAAGATGAATTATTCATACATTACAAAATTGGCCAATTGTCCTCTCTGGACAATTTCTAAAAGTCTATTGTTAGAAGTGAGGTTAAATTTTGAAGGTATTAGATGGTATTACATTCATGTACATAGAAATGCGATTCCTTTTCTGACAATTTCCCCTTCCCAACCTCCTGCAATTTTCCAAATAAGTCATCTCCATGAAATAAAAAGCTTAGTGGGAAATGAAGCATTACTTCACCACATACTACACAAGTTAAATTTCACAGTACCCCTTTCACAAGTTTGGCTTAGATTCAAGTCCTACTGGACCTAATCTAAATCTTGGGAATAATGTTTAAGCATCCTTTTGGGGACTGTGGGGGAGGGAGACAGACACAGAGAGAGAGGAGGAGGAGACATACATTAGTTAGTATAGGATAGATTTTTTTTTTTTTTATCATAACAAGCATCCACACAATCTCAGTGACTTAATATGAAGTTTACTTCTTGTTCACTCTACACTTCCAATATGCGTCAGGATGTGGGTTCCTTGTCAATATTCAGGAACTCAAGGCAGGAAAACAGAATGTAGCAAATCGCATATTGTCTCCTAAGCTTGCATACCATCTCCCAGAAAGCAGCATGCACTACTCAGACTGAATGTTATTAGCCAAAGCAAATTGTATACCTAGATGTAACTTCAAAGGGGACAGAGTAATATGACTCTACCTGTGCCTGGATAGAGAAGAGAATCAGAGTATTTGAAAACATCCCTAACGACTTCCACAAGTCCATTAACCCAGCCAGCAGCAAGAATCAAAAGAGATAGATTAATGAGGTCATGCTTTTAAAGAATAATGACTGTGTTCATTTTCAGAGCATGGTCTAATACAGTGGTTCTCAAAGCATGGTCCATGGACTCCTAGGTGTCTCCAAAACCTAAAACATTTTCATAAGAACACTGGCATGTTATTTGCCTTTTTCAGTCCCATTCTCTCATGAGTTTATAGTGGAAATTTCTAGAAGTTGTGGCATGTCATATGGCAACAAATTGAATCCAGCTTCTCCCTATTGAACCAGAAATTAAAGAAATTTACAAAAATACAAACAAGGTCGCTCTTCTCAAAATCTTTTGTCTTCAAAATATAGTTACTTTTTACAAATTACATAGTTTAACGTTAAATGGCTTTATTATTTTTTAAAATTAATAATAAATACCTGAACTAAGGGTCAGAGCTTCCCATAGGATGGGCTGGACCTTTGTTGTTGCTGTGTTATAGTTTAATCTCTTCCTCTCCAGACTTCCATCCTTCAATCCCCCAAAGGCGTTTTTTCCAAGAACACTTTCCGCCTCAAAATTCCTGCATCCAGATCTCTGTCTCAGAGTCTGTTTCGCAGACAGTCCATTTAAGACAGTTGGTGCAAGGAATGATTCAAGGAAACTAAAATTGGATTTTTGGGCTCTTCCACCTACTGGCCAGTGAGCAATGAGGGCTCCCTCACTGGTGGTAAGTGGAACCCTGATCACACTTGTTAAGTGAAGTAGTAATAGTGCATATGTTAATACTTCCACTCATGGTGAATTGGATGAGATACCAAGAGTGTACTGATGGGTGATGTGTATGACATTTGGAAAGAGTGGGATAAATAATAACAGGAGAATTAGAGAATTGAATGTCTCTTTCTGGAGCCAATGAATGATATGAAGAAAGAAAATTAAAGATTAAGACTGATTAATTACCAAGTAACCACAAGGGATGAAAGCAAGAGGGCCTGGAAGCTTCTAAAGAGAGTCACTTCTTACAGCAGGAAGTCAGAAAAAGTTGATCAACCCTTAGTGTAATCATCAGAGTAGCAGAGCCCTGGAAGAGGTTGAATTTTAGTGTCAGGAGGCTCCTACCTCAATGTCAGGACCCTGAAGGGAAGAAGTGAGATCCTGAGATATTATGAACTTGAAAACCTTGAATCCTTAGATTGTCTTGAACTCTCTTATAGTAACCCAATTGCAGCTGCCTTGCTAGATGCAGTATCTCTACTAGAGCAAATTAGCACTATCTCAGGAAGATGCCATGTGACCACTGATCCGACAGAAACATTCTTTTATATCCCTATAAAAAAGGAGGATTAGAAACATTTTACTTGAATTGGAATGGACTACAATGAACCCTTATAGATTTGCTATATTAACATTCTGTCTAATACAGTTCCTAAGGATTTGGACCATCTGGACATTTCACTGAATATCATATTGATTCATAATACAGATATTAATGGGAATGACTGAGCAAAAATTTGCACAAACCATAAAAAAGCAAGTTGACAAATTGGAGTTCATCAAAATCTTAAAAGTTTACTTTTTAAACATCAGTGTTTAAAAGACAAGCCACTAACTGTGAGAACATATTTGCAAATCATTTACTTGATAAAGGATTTTGAATCTAGAATATATAAAGAACTCTCAATATCAATAATAAGAAAACACTTACTTTTAAAAATGGGCAAAAATTTGAACAGAAACTTGACCAAGAAGACATAAGGTATGGGGAATAAACAGATGAAAAATATCTTCAACATCATTAGAAATTAGGAAAAACAAATTAAAAGTACAATATGTTACCACTACACACCAATTATCATCTGTGGGTGTACAGACTAGGGGGAACTCAGTTGCTTATAATGTCCCAGCCAGAAGCAGAAGAACTAAGACTCAAACTTAGAATTGTCTGAGTTCAAAAAAGTGACCTCCCCGGTATACTATATAACACACTATAGGCAATAGAATCGTTCAAAAATACTCTTATGTTTTGCATGTAGTTGTTTTGGAATTACCAGCTGTGGCTTCACACACATTCATACACACAAAATCAAACTTCTCTTCCATTTACTTTTTACAAATTAATCGACTCATTAATAATATTTCCCTAGTGGGTCTTTAAGTGCTTTTCAGCATTTATTGGAGTGATGTGCTTCATTTAAAATTACATGAGGCAGTATTACACAGCGGTGGAGAGTTTAGGACTCAGTTTTCAACTACAAGTTGAAATAGATTGATGTAAGTAGAATCAAAGAAGGTGAGACTTCTCTTTTCTATTCTGGAAGACCCCCACCCCAATCATACATCCACTTCACCCCTGGATGTGAATATACTATATTTCATAAATCATGTCATTATCACATTGGAACATTCAGGAAACAAATTATGTTATGCCCCATCCTTCCCTCAAAGCTACTAAACTTTTATTTTTCAGTTTCAATCTGCCCCTCTAGAGCTTATATTTTAACTCCATGTTCATGGTTGCTTCTGAACATAATCCTGCAGACTTTCTGATGAGTAAAGCATACAAGTACTTATATATGAACAAAAAAGTAGCTTGAGAAATTTTCTTCAGAATTAGATAACCTTAGAGAAATCCTGTTTGGACTCACACTATAGGAGTTCAAATCTAGGCACTTACTACCTGTGAGACCTTTGAGCAGATTTCACAATCTCTCTGAACCTTTGTTTGCCTTCTTTTATTTATTTTCTTTTAAGATTATTTTTTGTTTTTTGATGTGGACCATCTTTAAAGTCTTTATTGAATTTGTTACAGTATTGTTTCTCTTTTATGTTTTGGGTTTTTGGCAGTGAGGCATGTGGGATCTTAGCTCTCCCATCAGGGTTCAAATCTATACCCCCTGCATTGGAAGGTGAAGTCTTAACCACTGGGCCACCAGGGGAGTCCCTGTTTGCTGTCTTTTAAATGAGAACCCTAGTACCTATATTTTAGGGTATCATGAATTAAATAAATTCAAGATATCAGCATGCAAAACCCAATTTTTTTTAAAAAGGTGCAAACATTTTATATGTATCAAAGGAAAACCTTTCTAGTTTAAAAGACTACTTTTTAAGGTATGTGAATCTTTTATAAAAACATTAAAAAAAAAAAGAATGTTGTGGGTCAAGTATTTCAAAGGATTTAGGATGTGCAAATGTAAACATTTTGATGAATTTAAGAACTGGGGTTAGACTGAGTTGAATTGTTCTGCAACATGGGGGGGATGGGTGAGGAGAAAAAATTAGAGTTCCCCAAGCCATCAGGTGGGGAGAGGAGAAGTCAGAGGAGAGAGATGGAGAATAAAAACAAGTCTAGCTACCTAGACTTATACGAGAAAAGTCGACACTATTATTACAAAGGATAATCCTAGCAGTGAAGTAGCCAAAAAGACTCTAAAAACAGATGTGTACTGTGTGATTTTTGTTTTGCTCTTTGTAATGAAGATTAGTAAGTATAAGCCTTTAGCCATGAACCTATATTTTTAAGTAAGTAATGATTTGATGCCTACTGCGGTCCTTTTTCAAAGGATACAGTTGTCCAGGGTTTGGGAAGTCAGCTATGAGACTGATAGGAGAAAAGGGTGTTGTCACTGTTTGGGTCAAATCTAAGATAAAGTTAAAGGACGAGCAGCAATAAGTCATAACAATGAGTCAAAATCAGGTAGAAAATCAGAGGCAATGCAGGAAAGCCCATCTGGGAATTTTCTGACATCTTGGAGAGGGAATGTGAAATGCTATAAAGATCATATTGACCCCATCTAATATTTGTGATAATACAGTGATATTTGTGAGATATGTAGTTATAATATTCATATTTTGTCTATATTAAGTACCTTTTTTACCTTTCTGCCTTGAGGGTTCCTTTTCCATTAAAGATGTTAATATAGAAAGAAAATCTAGGCCATTACAAATAAGGCCTCTTACCTAAATCTGAGAAAAATAAAAGCACAATACACCTGATAAGGATATTAAAGTAGAGGATTTCCTAGGCTTCTTATCAAGGTCTTGTGTTATCTTTCTACAGGACACTTTCCTGACCCTCAGCTGCTTTTTAAATCCCAGTCAGGATGTGATCTCCAAAGCCTCATAGAATATATTGATTCCTATTCTCCTTCACGACGGATAAAACCTTCTGTAGCCATTACAATGCAATACCTTCACATATAATTCAGCTTTGCTGAAAGAAAGCAATCTTTGTTTCTTTCTACTTTGAGTCCAATAGGGATTTTGTGCATTGGTTCTTTAAACAATGCTTTTATTTCCTTGAGTTTCTGCTGGACTGTGGTTGTTTTATTAGTTCTCAGATGATTTATGTATTTTCAATGTACAAGTGCCTAGAGGCTAAGGTAAATAGAGGTATTGGTATAGTAAAATTTGAAAAATAGTTCAAGGCTTGAAAAAAGCAAAGCTTATTAGGTGCTCAAAATTAAAATGAATGCTTTCTCTGCCATGCTATTTTTGCAAGGGACAAAACAAGACATGTGAAGAGAAGGTCTGATAAATACTCTACTTTTTATCTCTATCCACAGCACATCAATGTCTAGGATAAATATTAAGTCATTTACTATAAGATATCTGGATATTTTAGAAGAGAATAATCCTGAAAACTATAATCCTCTAACTGGGGCACATGGATCCTGGGATATTTAGGCCTCTACTCTTTAAGTGTTAGAAATAAGTGCCAGTCAACATACCAATGAGACTATCATACCTAGATTTTCTTACCCCATTCCTTCCTCATGCAGAAATGTCAGATTTCCATGGATCCATTGATATATTAATCCATATTAGTAAGGTTGTTATCATTATGTTAAAAATAAATCACATATTTGTGTACTTCTGTGCTTTGATCAATTATAAGGGGATTTGATAGTTTAATGCTCCAGGGGGGCATCTTCCTGCCCATGGTAGATGGAGAAGCCTTCCCCACATACCATGTACTAATACAAACAATAGATAAAACCTATTTTCCCTAAAGCTCATTTTTACTGTATTAAAAGATGGTAAAGTTTTACTGATATTTCCAATTTTATGTTTTGTAGCTATCACATTAATCTCCCATCAAGCTTAACTAAACACCCCCCAAATTCCTGATTTGATTGTGCTCATGAAGATTAATTATTATTTATGTAAGATCACATGCATGTTGACTTAAGTATATATGAATTATATCTAGTATAAAAATCAAAGTTGAAAGAATTTTGGCATAAAATGTTCCTATTTGGAACAGGCTAAAGAGAATAACTAACTCTATGGGCTGAACTCTTCGTAGCTGAAGTTTTTTGACAAAACGAGTACTGAGTAGCAATGCATGGAGGAGAAGTGTTCTGGAAAGGACGGAGGTCAAACATGAGTGGTTGATGCACCTTATTACCCTCAGTAATAGATACGGCTTGTAATGTAGGTTCACAACCTGCATGAAGGTGATTTAAAATCAACACCAGGCAATCAGCACTGGTTTTGATGAGGTGCTCAGGGGCAGTGAAGAGTAGGGGAAAAGGACAGGGTCATGGTTGGGCCCCGGTGAACATGGATATAGAAGAGGTGAGTAGAAAATTAAAAAGCCAGTGAAAGTACTGAATGGAAGCCAGAGATGTGGGAGGGAAAAAACAGCAGCATATGTGTAAAGAAAGGAGGGAATGGAAGTTTTCAGAGAAGGCAATGCAGAGACTATGCTGGAGAGGGCAGTTTCTACAGAGTGCTGAGGGCAAAACACAGAACATAGTGCAGGAGGTGATGAAGTGGATGCAGAGCTGATTATTTATTTTGAAAGCTTGTTTTAGGTGACAAAGAAGTCACCAAACAGCAGGGAATGTGAGTTAGAAAAAAAGATTTTTTTCTTTTAATATTGAATAATTGCATGTGTTTGGGATAAAAATCCAATAAGAAGACAAATGCTGATCATGCAGAAAAGAAAAAGCGTGATGGATGGAGCAAGGCATTTGAGATGCGGGAAGGTTGGAAATCAAAGCCAGCGTGCAGGGATCTACTATGTATGGCAGAACGCATACCCCATCCATGGGTAAGGGAGGGCAGTTGGAAAGTGAATGAATGAACATCTACTCAGGCGTAAAGATCAGGGAAGGTAATATAGAAAACTATTGGTTTCATTGTCTTAATGAGGAAACAAATGAATTTGTCTTGAGGTTGAGAGAGTACCTCGTAGGTAGGGAGTTTGAAAGGAAATTCAAAGTCTGGAAGGGTTGCTTCAGGCAATGAGGGAGGAATCTGGAGAAGGGATCTTTTGGAAGATCCATGGACAGTATTGGGATTGCATGTGTCATTAGAGAACAGGAATTTATATTGGCTTTAGTATGCAATGCTGGGACATGTTGTCCAGGCACACTCAGGGACCCAGGGTAAGGAGGGGCTAAGTTGCATGGTTATTTCAATTCAAAGCGGTTACCATGGAACGAAAATGAGGTGAGAGTGTTTAGGATAATAGGTAGAAATGGATTCTATGTTTCATAGTTGGATGACAATATAATTTATCATCCAAAATGGAACATATTTAAGAGTGAAAGAGGACAACCAAATAGGATGCCAGGAAACAGGAGTAAACTGAGTCTGTTACCAGGCAAATGGGGATAAATGACCATCCTGCTCATAGTGATTAAAACTAATTTTTAAAAAGACCATTTGGATTGGGGATAAACTTCTAGTAAATGGTCTAAATCCAGTTGAGGTTGGAGAAAAGTTAGATTGTGAGTAATAGAGTAAAAGTCCTGGAAGTGTAGAGTACTGTGGCTAAAAGAAAATTGGGCTATAAGCATTTAGATCTCAGAACTTACATAGATATTTTGGCTCTGGTTAACGAAACAATGTAGTGACACTGGAGGTAAAGAGTCTGCTGGGTTCAGAAAGTCACAGTGGACTAAAGTTAAGGTGTGGATGTATATTATCCCACACATTCTAAAGTTGTCCAGGAAGATAGTGGAATTGATGGTAGAGAGAAAGTTTTTAAGCCAGAGGCCAGAGTCCTCAAAGAATGTGAAGAAATGAGCTTGAGGGATGTCAGTCAGGAACAAGAATGAGGTCTAGGTGACACGAGGTTCAATAAAGATATTTTTATAAGAGGGCACAAGAGCTATTAAGGAAATGAATACATTTGGCATTGCTTCATGTCATCAAGTATTGGAATCACCCTTGATCCATGTTCATGCCCAAACGTTGATTATAATATTTTTTCCAATGCCTACAGGCAGAGAATTCACTGTTTATGGTAACCAAGATTGTCAAGTTCTACATATCAGTTTTAATACTCATTTTATTTTATTTTATTTTATTTTATTTTATTTTTTTAAACATCTTTATTTGAGTATAATTGCTTTACAATGGTGTGTTAGTTTCTGCTTTATAACACTCATTTAAATGAATAACTTGGACCTCTTGTTATGTTTTGATTTTGATTAACAAGAATTCATTCATAAAGGACAATCTATTCTTCCTCTGGCAGTAAAAATAGGATTCATTGCCTATAAACGTCAGACTTTAGACTATAAAGAATATCTGAAGTCAAATGACAAAATTTGAGGCTTCTTTGAGATTCTTTATCATGAGATCTCAACTGTTTCCTATAGACCAATTTTTATATATCAATAAAAGTGTAAAACTCAGGGAAAAATATATTCACATTTTTGTTGATATCATAAATACTTGCTATCTTCACTCTTTGTCTCTGATTTCAATACACAAAAAATCTATTGCGTGTGTACAGAAGTTTTATATTTTTTTCCTTTCTACCATAATTTTTTCTTTACATCTTTATTGGAGTATAACTGCTTTACAATGTTGTGTTAGTTTCTGCTGTACGAGAAAGTGAATCAGCTATACGTATACATATATCCCCATATCCCCACCCTCTTGCGTCTCACTCCCACCCTCCCTATCCCACCCCTCTAGTTGGACACAAAGCACCAAGCTGATCTCACTGTGAGATGCAGCTGCTTCCCACTAGCTAGCTATTTTACATTTGGTAGTGTATATATGTCCATGTCACTCTCTCATGTTGTCCCAGCTTACTCTCCACCCTCCCCATGCCCTCAGGTCCATTCTCTACATCTGCGTCTTTATTCCTGTCCTGCCCCTAGGTTCTTCAGAACAGTTGTTTTTTGTTTTTTGTTTTTTTTTGATTCCATATATATGTGTTAGTGTACTGTATTTGTTTTTCTCTTTCTGACTTACTTCACTCTGTATGACAGACTCTAGGTCCATCCACCTCACTACAAATAACTCAATTTCATTTCTTTTTATGGTTGAATAATATTCCACTGTATATATGTGCCACATCTTCTTTATCCATTCATCTGTCAATAGACATTTAGGTTGATTCCATATCCTGGCTGTTGTATATAGGGCTGCAATGAACAATGGTGGTACATGTCTGTTTTTGAATTATGGTTTTCTCAGGGTATATGCCCAGTAGTGGGATTTCTGGGTCGTATGGTAGTTCTGTTTTTAGCTTTTGAAGGAAACTCCATGCTGTTCTCCATACTGGCTGTATCAATTTACATTCCCACCAACAGTGCAAGAGGGTTCCCTTTTCTCCACACCCTCTCCAGCATTTGTAGTTTGTAGATTTTCTAATGATACCCATTCTAACCAGTGTGAAGTGATACCTCATTGTGATTTTGATTTGCATTTCTCTAATGATTAGTGATATTGAGCATGCATTCATGTGTTTTTTGGCAATATGTATATCTTCTTTGGAGAAATGTCTGTTTAGGTCTTCCACCCATTTTTAGATTTGGTTGTTTGTGTTTTTGATATTGAGCTGCATGAGCTGCTTGTATACTTTGGAGATTAATTCTTTGTCAGTTTCTTCATTAGCAAATATTTTCTCCTACTCTGATGGTTGCCTTTTTGTCTTGTTTAAGGTTTCCTTTGCTGTGCAAAAGCTTTTAAATTTCATTAGGTCCCATTTGTTTATCCTTGTTTTATGTCCATTACATTAAAAAGTGGGTTAAAAAGGACCTTGCTGTGATTTATGTCATAGAGTGTTCTGCCTATTTTTTCCTCTAGGAGTTTTACAGTGTCTGGCCTTACATTTAGGTCTTTAATCCATTTTGAATTTATTTTTCTGTATGGTGTTAGGGAGTGTTCTAATTTCATTCTTTTTTGTGTAGCTGTCCAGTTTTCCCAACACCACTTATTGAAGAGGCTGTCTTTTCTCCATTGTATATTCTTGCTTCCTTTGTCAAAGATAAGGTGACCATATGTGCATGGTTTTATCTCTGGGCTTTCTATCCTGTTCCATTGATATATATTTCTGTTTTCATGCCAGTACCATACTGTCTTGATTACTGTAGCTTTGTAGTAAAGTCTGAAGTCAGGGAGCCTAATTCCTCCAGCTCCGTTTTTCTTTCTCAAGATTGCTTTGGCTATTCAGGGTCTTTTGTGTTTCCATAAAAATTGTGAAAATTTTTGTTCTAGTTCTGTGAAAAATGCCATGGGTAGTTTCATAGGGATTGCACTGACTCTGCAGATTGCTTTAAGCCGTATAGTCATTTTCACAATGTTGATTCTTCCAATCCAAGAACTTGGTGTATCTCTCCATCTGCTTGTATTATCTTTAATTTCTTTCATCAGTGTCTTATAGGTTTCTGCATACAGGTCTTTCGTCTCCTGAGGTAGGTTTATTCCCCGGTATTTTACTCTTTTTTTGCAGTGGTAAATGGGAGTGTTTCCTTAATTTTTCTTTCAGATTTTTCATTGTTAGTGCATAGGAATACAAGAGATTTCTGTGCATTAATTTTGTATGCTGCTACTTTATCAAATTCATTGATTAACTATAGTAGTTTTCTGGTAGCATCTTTAGGATTTTCTATGTATAGTGTCATGTCATCTGCAAACAGTGACAGTTTTACTTCTTTTCTGATTTTGATTCCTTTTATTTCATTTTCTTCTCTTAATGCCATGGCTAAAACTTCCAAAACTATGTTGAATAATAGTGGTAAGAGTGGGCACCCTTGTCTTGTTCCTGTTCTTAGAGGAAATGTTTCAGTTTTTCACCATTGAGAATGATGTTGGCTATGGGTTTGTCATATATGACCTTTATTATGTTGAGGTAGGTTCCCTCTATGCCCACTTTCTGGAGGGTTTTTATCCTAAATAAGTGTTGAATTATGCCCAAAGATTTTTCTGCATCTATTCTGATAATCATATGGTTTTTATCCTTCAGTTGGTTAATATGGTGTATCACATTGATTGATTTTTGTATACTGAAGGATCCTTGCATTCCTGAAGTAAACCCCACTTGATCATGGTGTATGACCCTTTTAATGTGCTGTTGGATTCTGTTTTCTAGTATCTTATTGAGGATTTTTGCATCTATGTTCATCAGTGATATTGGCGTGAAGTTTTCTTTTTTTTGACATCTTTGTCTGCTTTTGATATCAGGGTGATGGTGGTCTCATAGAATGAGTTTGGGAGTGTTCCTCCCTCTACTATATTTTGGAAGAGTTTGAGAAGGATAGGTGTTAGCTCCTCTCTAAATGTTTGGTAGAATTCGCCTGTGAAGCCATCTGGTCCTGGGCTTTTGTTTGTTGGAAGATTTTTAATAACAGTTTCAATTTCAGTACTTGTGATTGGTCTGTTCATATTTTCTGTTTCTTCCTGGTTCAGTCTTGGAAGGTTGTACTTTTGTAAGAAGTTGTCCATTTCTTCCAGGTTGTCCATTTTTTTGGCTTACAGTTGCTTGTAGTACTCTCTCATGACCTTTTTTTATTTCTGCATTGTCAGTTGTTACCCTCTCCTTTTTCATTTCTAATTCTGTTGATTTGAGTCTTCTCCCTTTTTTCTTGATGATTCTGGCTAATGGTTTATCAATTTTCTTTATCTTCTCAAAGAACCAGCTTTTAGTTTTATTGATCTTTGCTATTGTTTTCTTCATTTTTTTTTTTCATTTATTTCCGATCTGATCTTTATGATATTCTTCCTTCTGCTAACTTTGGGGTTTTTTTGTTCTCCTTTCTCTAATTGTTTTAGGTGTAAGTTTAGGTTGTTTATTTGAGATTTTTCTTATTTCTTGAGGTAGGATTGTATTGTTATTAACTTCCCTCTTAGAACTGCTTTTGCTGCATCCCATAGGTTTTGGGTCATCATGTTTTCACTGCCATTTGTTTCTAGGTATTTTCTGATTTCCTCTTTGATTTCTTCAGTGATCTCTTGGTTATTTAGTAGTGTATTGTTTAGTTTCCAAGTGTTTGTATTTTTTACAGTTTTTTTCCTGTAATTGATATCTAGTCTCATAGTGTTGTGGTTGGAAAAGATATTTGACAAAATTTCAATTTTCATAAATTTATCAAGGCTTGATTTGTGACCCAAGATATGACCTATCCTGGAGAATGTTCCATGAGCACTTGAGAAGAAAGTGTATTGTGTTGTTTTTGGATGAATGTCCTATAACTATCAATTAAGTCCATCTTATTAATGTGTCATTTAAAGCTTGTGTTTCCTTATTTATTTTCATTTTGGTTGATCTGTCCATTGTTGAAAGTGGGGTTTTAAAGTCTCCTAGTATTATTGTGTTACTGTCTATTTTGCCTTTTATGGCTATTGGCATTTGCCTTATGTATTGAAGTGATCCTATGTTCAGTGCATAAATATTTACAATGGTTATATCTTCTTCTTGCATTGATCTCCTGATCATTTTGTAGTGTCCTTCTTTCTCTCTTGTAATAGTCTTTATTTTGAAGGCTATTTTGTCTTTTATGAGTATTGCTACTCCAGCTTTCTTTTGATTTCCATTTGTGTGGAATATCTATTTCCATCCCCCTCACTTTCAGTCTATATGTGTCCCTAGGTCTGACGTGGGTCTCTTGTAGACAGCATATATACTGTCTTGTTTTTTTATCCATTCAGCCAGTCTGTGTCTTTTGGTTGGAGCATTTAATCCATTTACATTTAAGGTAATTAGCAATCTGTATGTTCCTATTACCATTTTCTAAATTGTTTTGGGTTTTTTTTTGTGGTTCTTTTCCTTCTCTTGTGTTTCCCACTTAGGGAAGTTCCTTTAGCATTAGTTGTAAAGCTGGTTGGGGGGTGCTGAATTCTGTTAAGTTTTGCTTGTCTGTAAAGGTTTTAAATTCTCCATCAAATCTGAATGAAATCCTTGCTATGTAGAGTAATCTTGGTCTTAAGTTTTTCCTTTTCTTCACTTTAAATATGTCCTGCCACTCCCTCTGGATTGCAGAGTTTTTGCTGAAAGTTCAGCTGTTAACCTTATGGGGATTGCCCTGTATATTATTTGTTGCTTTTCCCTTTCTGCTTTTAATATTTTTGTTGTATTTAATTTTTGATAGTTTGATTAATATGTGTCTTGGTGTGTCTCTCCTTGGATTTATCCTGTATGGGACTCTCTGCACTTCCTGGACTTGATTGACTATTTCTTTTCCCATGTTAGGGATGTTTTTGACTATAATCTCTTCAAATAATTTCTCAGACAGTTTCTTTTTCTCTTCTTTTTCTGGAACCCCTATTATTTGAATGTTGGTTCATTTAATGTTGTCCCAGAGGTCTCTGTGACTGTCTCAATTCTTTTCATTGTTTTTTTCTTTATTCTGCTCTGTGGCAGTTATTTCCACTATTCTACCTTCCAGGTCACTTATCCATTCTTCTGCCTCAGTTATTCTGCTATTGATTCCTTCTAGAGTATTTTTGGTTTCATTTATTGTGTTGTTCATCATTGTTTGTTTGCACTTTAGTTCTTCTATGTCTTTGTTAAATGTATCTTGAATTTTCTCCATTCTGTTTCTGAGATTTTGGATCATCTTTACTATCATCATTCTAAAGTATTTTTCAGGTAGACTGCTTATTTCCTCTTCATTTGTTTGGTCTGGTGGGTCTTCGCCTTGCTCCTTCATCTGCTGCATATTTCTCTGTCTTCTCATTTTGTTTAACTTACTGTGTTTGGAGTTTCCTTTTCCCAGGCTGCAGGTTTGTATTTCCTGTTATTTCTGGGGTCTGCATCCAGTTGGTGAGGTTTGTTCAGTGGTTTGTGAAGGCTTTCTGGTGAAGGGGACTGGTGCCTCTTTTCTGATGGGTGGGGCTGGATCATGTCTTTTTGGTGGGCAGTGTCATGTCTGGCAGTGTGTTTTGGTGTGTCTGTGAACTTAGTATGATTTTAGGCAGTTTCTCTGCTAATGGGTGGAGTAGTGTTCCTGTCTTGCTAGTTGTTTGGCATGGGGCATCCAGCACTGGAGCTTGCTGGCCATTGGGTGGACCTGGGTCTTAGTAGTGAGATGGAGATCTCTGGGAGAGCTCTTGCTGATTAATATTACATGGGGCCGGAAAATCTCTGATGGTCTTATGTCCTTGATTCGGCTCTCCCAGCTCAGAGGCTCAGGCCCGGAACTGGCCGGAACACGAAGACCCTGCCAGCCACATGGCACAGATGAAAAGGAAGAAAAAAGAAAAAAATGAACAGACAGAACCTCAAAACAAGAGGTAAAAGCAAAACTAAACAGACAAAATCACACAAAGAAATATACACACACACAGTCACAAAAAAAGTTTAAAAAAAAGGAAGAAAACGACAAAACCAATAAACAAACCCACCAATGAAAACAAGCACTAAAAAGTAAACTAAGATAAACATAAAAACAAAAACAAATCAAATGCAGAAAGCAAACCCCAAATCTACATTTACTCCCAAAGTCCATTGCCTCAATTTGGGGAGCATTTGTTGTCTATTCAGGTATTCCACAGATGCAGGGTACATCAAGTTGATTGTGGAGATTTAATCCGCTTCTCCTGAGGATGTTGGGAGAGATTTCCCTTTCACTTCTTTGTTCTCACAGCTCCCGGGGTTCAGCCTTGGATTTGGCCCCACCTCTACACAAAGGTCACCTTCAGGCATCTGTTCCTGCCCAGAAAGTGAGAGTTAAAGTAGCGGCTGATAAGGGCTATCTTGCTCACTGAGGCCAGGGAGAGAAAGGGATATTGTAGTCATAATTGGAATGCAGGGTTTGCCTGCAGCAGCAGAGGCTGGTGTGACATTGCAACAGCCTGAGCCATGCTGTGTGTTCTCCTGGGGCAGTTGGCCGTGGATCACAAGACCCTGGCAGTGGTGGGCTGCACAGGCTCCAAAGGGGCTGTGGGTAGTGACCTCTGCTTTCACACAGGATTCTTGATGGCAGTGGTGGCAGCAGTAGCCGTCTGTGCCCATATCTGGGGTTTGAGATGATAACCGTGGCTCACGCTTGTCTCTGGAGCTCATTAAGACGGTGCTGTGAATCCTCTCTCCTCATGCACCCTGAAGCAATTGTCTCTTGCCTCTACAGCAGGTCCAGACTTTTTCCCAGACTCCCTCCCGGCTAGCTGTGTCACACTAGCCCTCTTCAGGCTGTCTTCATGCAGCCAACCCCAGTCCTCTCCCTGGGATCTGATCTCCAAAGTCCAAACCTTAGCTCCCAGCCCCAACCTGCCCCGGCGGGTGAGCCGACAAGCCTCTCAGGATGGTGAGTGCTGGTCGGCACTGACCGTCTGTGCAGGAATCTCTCCTCTTTGCTTTCTGCACCCCTGTTGCTGCACTCTCCTCTGTGGCTCCACAGCTTCCCCTGCCCACCACCATCTCTGCCAGTGAAGGGGCTTCCTAGTGTGTGGAAACTTTTCCTCCTTCACAGCTCCCTCCCAGAAGTGCAGGTCCCATCCTTGTTCTTTTGTCTCTGTTTTTTCTTCTGCCCTACCCAGGTGTGTGTGTATTTTCTTGCCTTTTGGGAAGTCTGAGGTCTTCTGCCAGCATTCAGTAGGTGTTCTGTAGGAGTTGTGTGACATGTAGATGTATTTCTGATGTATTTGTGGGGGGGAAGGTGACCTCTGCATCTTACTTCTCTGCCATTTTGAAAGTCTCCTCTTTCTACCATTATTAAAAGGAATAACTTCTTGCTAGCATTTATAAAATGTCTCAGCATATCCCAAATAAGCTAAGGCTTTAACAAGAGAAAATTAGACATTAAAATATCACTTGCCTCATTACATTTAAGATATATTTTTTTACCACACTAAAATCATAGCTTGATGTGGGACGTAGGCTTTTTGAAAGCTTGGAGAATTTTGCTGACACCAAAATGTAATCACTCAATGACCTGTAAGTAAAGTAATTGTAGTTTATTAGCATAACCAAGATTTTAATTTAAGTTGATTATATAAGATTGTTGAAATTATAGCAAGTTTTCACAGATCAAAAGTAAAAAAATTACCTTAACATTTAAGGAACCTATTAATTGTTGACACAATTGTTATAGCAATTGTTGCATTAATAACATTTTAATTACTGTATATAAAAAATGTTGATACTTAATATGCTAGGTGAGTAAATCTCCCCTTGGCCCTTACTTTTTCTCCTGAGGTAGGCTTATTCATGAAAATGTTGGCTTTCTTCTTTTTCATGTTTTCAGCCTAAGGCCTCTCAGTAGAGTTGAAAATTAATTTAATTTTCAACCCCTCTTATGGGAATACTATCAAGCTTCCAAATTTCATCACATTTACATAGTCCCTCTAAACTCATTTCACAGGCCCTGCCAAGCTGTTATCTTCTTCAAATGTAGTCAGCTACATGATTAACAATTTCTAAAGATGATATTGTGTAATCTTAAAGATAAAAGTAAGCTAGATTTAAATTGTTTGTTCACCAAATTTTGCTAAATATTTTTTTTCAATCATATGGCACAAGTCTGTTATCAAATATTTTACCCATATGAACAGAGAGTGTTACAGGAAGCTCCAAAACTTCAAGTAATGAAGACAGCGGTTGTTATATGAATAAGTTCAGGGTTTTCTTAATCATGGAAAAATACAGAGCTAAAAACAGGAATCATAGGATCGAACCAATTTCTCTTCTTTAATGTTAATGAGAAGTTGCAGCTGTCTGTTTGCTGATCCTTTAAATTACTATACTTATTCTGAAAGAGAGCATAACCTTCCCTGTAAAAGCAAGCATGCTCAATATTTCACAGTACAGAAATCTAAAAGAGAGTTGAGAAAGACATAAAAATGGCAGCTCCTAAAAGAAACAAGTCCAGAGGAAAAAGAAAAAAAACTTTGACATACATTCTGCAATGTAATTTAAATATGCTTTATATTTTATTCAACATTTTTCCCAGCTTCAGACCCTGCACGCCTTTCAGTCATAATTTTCTCCTGTTTCCTTTAAACATTCCTTTTTTTCCAAACTCTGGACACCTCTGTGTTGGGTTTAAATGATACACTATGAGTAAATAAGTGAAGGTCAAGACATGTGCATTTTATTATCTTTGGTAAATTAAAATGTGTTAATTAGTGGTTCTCAAAGTGTGATCCCTGGGCCATCAACATCTGCATCAGCTGGGAAATGCAAATTCCAGGTACCACCCCAGACATAATGAATCACAAACCCTGGGCATCAGACCCAGCAGTCTATGTTTCAACCACCTTTCCAAGTGATTCTGGTGTATGCTAAAATTTGTGTAAAGGAAGGTAACGTTATTGGTATTTTAGCATATGGATTTTTTCCTATTAGAAATTACAAAAAAAATTGTTAACAGTTTGTTATCATTGGAGACATAAAGGTGGAAAGGAAGAATCATTCCCTTTCTTTGCTATTAGAATTTTCTAACAAACTTAGATTATTATTTTTATTTTATCAGGACTTATCTATACATTGGAAGGATAGCCCTTTTTTTCTTTGCATTTTTATAGTTCCTTACATATCTAAAATACAAATAAAATGTTATTTTTTTTAAGATGTGAATTTAATTCAGTTCTTCTCAGAGCATCTATTCATTCCAGAGATCAATCTTGCTACCTTTGTAAGTGCTTGTTTTGTGCCAGAAACTGTGCCAAGACCTTGGGCAAAGAAAATGAATGATGAATAAGACAATTCTTTCTGCCAAGACACTCCAATCTATTTGAGGAGAAAAATGTAGAAACTACTATAGTTTTCCAAAGTTGAGAGGATTAATCTCTAGTCTTAGGATATATCATCCATAAAAATGTACATTAAAAATGAAAAGTTCTATCCATTATTTTTCCCAAAAGGACTTGAGTTCTGATACACATAAGTGGTATTAATAAAATAAAATGTCAGAATCATGAAAAAAAGTAAACAAAAATCTCAACCATGGAGACTCATTTTTCTTCTTTCAAGAAACATTTTTAAGTGCCTACTTTGTGCCATGTATTATGCCATGCACTGAGAATGCATAGGATGGAATATCTACCTTTAAGGCATTTTTTGTGTGGTGGAAATGATGGAAGCTAAGTCAAATTGCAAATAGTAAATCCTCAAAACCCCAAGAATGAAATCTGGACGGATTATAAGGAGGATGGTGTCTAGGTGACAAAAGGGAATGGTCAGTTTTCCTGGGAATATTTTTTTAAGTTTATCTAATTAATGTTATTCCCTCATTTTCAAAATAATAAATCTCAATAAAGGACAAAGTAGAAAGAAGAGAACTTTTGCTCTCATAGTTCACAAACAACCTCTGCAGAACAGTTTTGTATATTTCTTTTGTTCTATTTTCCTACCAATATTCCTTTCCCAGTTGAGTTTATGCTTTACTTAAAAGGTTTTCTGATGATTTTTTCTGCTAATACATGAGAAATGTCTAATGATTTTTCATGATATCCTTTTAAAATAGCTAAACAGTATTCTATCATAACTTCTCATATTTATCCACCTCAAAGTTTGGTTTTATATTTCATCATAATTCATACTACCATTATAAATCTTATAGAGTGTCTTTTGCTGGTATTCACAGGTGCACATATTTATTCTCTAGATATGAGTTTGTGAAATTGGAAAACAAATATTTTTTAAGGTTCTTGATGCATATAGCTGCATTGCCTTACAAAACAGTGAACACTCTCAAAGAATCTTTTCTTTTTTTTGGTTCTGGAAATCTTGCCAAATAAGGAAAAAATGATAATATCTATCTCATAATTATAAAATGAAACAAATGTACTAGTTTTTGAGAGTAGAAAAATATTTTCTTAAACTTGATACTAGTATAAATTATCATGTAAAGATTTGTTAAAGAAAATTTGTGTAAAAAACATGGGCAATATCCTTGACAACTGTTTTACAGCAACTTAAAATTTAGTTCATGTAGCCATTTCAGTGTAATACTGTGTATCATAATGTGTAGGATCTCGAGTCACGATGCCAGGAATTAAGTCCCAGTTCAGCCACCAACAGGCCGTATTATTTGAGCAAATTATTGAATCTCTCTAAGTCTTAGTTTTTTAACCTCTAAAATGGGGTTAAAATATTTTTTTAAGGTATCTGAGATAATTAATTAAAATAATGTGTATAAGCCCTTAAGCAATAAATGCAAGTGTATAAAGACATCAAAAAAGGTTTATTATTATTATTGATGGCATTTGGTAAATATAGATATTGAGACAAATTTATTTCTCTGTGTCTCAGTTTCTTTGTATAAAGAAAGGTTTGTATCAGCATATGTCTCAAACATAAGGCCGCTACTGAAATGGTTCCCATTGATCCCTGTTACCTGGTATTCAGGTGTTTGTGTAAATTCCTGCCGTTGAGCATGGGCTGGACCTAATGTCTTTCCTATGACTAGGGGAATATGGCAGAAGTAGAAGGAGGCTTCTGAGATTTGGTTACACAGGTCTGTAATTTCCATCTTTCTTGTGCTCTCATGTGCTCTGATAGGCTTACGCTGGTGAAGCCAGTTGTCATCTTGTGACTTGTCACTGGGAGAGGTCCACAGGGAGTGAAACTGAGGAACTGAGGTTCTCTGTGCAATAGGTTGTGAGGTACCAAATCCTTCCAACAGCCATTTGAGTGACCTTGGGAGCTGATATTTCCCACTGGAATTAGGAGATGTCCATAGCCCCAGCTGACACCTTGGTATCATGTGAAAGACTATGATCTAAGCCATGCTTGAATTACTGACCTACAGATACGGTGAGTTAACAGATATTGTTGCTTTAAACCACTATATTTTGGGGTAACTTGTTCTACAGAAATAGATAACTAATATAATCCCTTAAAGTTTATGAAACTTAGTGATTAAAAACAATCCTTTAGATTTTTATCTTTTCTAAGGTATATGCATTTGTGTATCTTGTAAAAAACTCTTCATTAAAAAAATATGTAATTTTCCATAATAGATGAAAGCTCTAATTTGAAAAGAAACACGCACCCCAATGTTCATTGCAGCACAGTTTACAATAGCCAAGCCATGGAAGCAACCTAAATGTCCATAGACAGCTGAATGGATAAAGAAGATGTGAGATATATATATGCCATGGGATATTACTGAGCCATAAAAAGAATGAAATATTGCCATTGAGGCAACATGGATGGACTTAGAGATTATCATATAAAGTGAAGTAAGTCAGACAGAGAAAGACAAATATATGGTATCACTTATATATGGAATCTAAAAAATAGTACAGATGAACTTATTTACAAAACAGAAACAGACTCACAGACATAGAAAACAAACTTAGGGTTACCAAAAGGGAAGGGGGCGGATAACTTGGGAATATGCAATTTTTTTAAAAAGGAATTTTACTAAGCGTTTATCACACAAATGTTTATGTACATTTGTTAAAAACGTTGGAATTATTTCTTCCCATATCAGCTTTAAGGAGGCAGGGCATTTAATTATAACAAGTACCTCCCATCACTACATTAAAAAACTCTTGGGCTTCCCTGGTGGCGCAGTGACTGAGAATCTGCCTGCCAATGCAGGGACACGGGTTTGAGCCCTGGTCTGGGAAGATCCCACATGCCGTGGAGCAACTAGGCCCGTGAGCCACAACTGCTGAGCCTGCGCGTCTGGAGCTTGTGCTCCGCAACAAGAGAGGCCCCAACAGTGAGAGGCCCGCACACCGCGATGAAGAGTGGCCCCTGCTCGCCGCAACTAGAGAAAGCCCACGCACAGAAACGAAGACCCAACATAGCCAAAAATAAATAAATACATAAATAAATTTTTTTAAAATAAAAACTCTCTATTTTATTAGCTCACTAATCTTTGTTAATATATCATCCCAGTACCGATATTTAAATTATTCTGGGACTAAACCTCTAGTTTTCAATTCCCCTGAAAGAATGTTGTAAAATTCAAAAGACTGTTTTAAAATTAATTTACATTCACGTTAATTATAAAAAGAGGGAAAATGAAAGCTCAAAATGAAGGAGGTGAAATTTAAGTTCTTATTGAAAAAGTTATAGATTATTTGAATAATAATTTTAAACTATATATATATTCATTTGATCTCAAAATATATTCTTCTCACTTAATACATAAAAGTCTGGGAGGAGAGAAGATGGCGGAAGAGTAAGACGCGGAGATCACCTTCCTTCCCACAGATACAGTAGAAATACATCTACACGTGGAACTGCTCCTACAGAACACCCACTGAACGCTGGCAGAAAACCTCCGACCTCCAAAAAGGCAAGAAACTCCCCCCGTACTTGGGTAGGGCAAAAGAAAAAAGAAATAACAGAGACAAAAGAATAGGGACGGGACCTGCACCAGTGGGAGGGAGCTGTGAAGGAGGAAAGGTTTCCACACACTAGGAAGCCCCTTCGTGGGCGGAGACTGCGGGTGGCAGAGGGGGGAAGCTTCGGAGCCACGGAGGAGAGCGCAGCCACAGGGGTGCGGAGGGCAAAGCGGAGAGGTTCCCGCACGGAGGAGCGGTGCCGACCAGCACTCTCCAGCCCGAGAGGCTTGTCTGCTCCCCCGCCGGGGCGGGCGGGGTTGGGAGCTGAGGCTCGGGCTTCGGAGGTCGGATTGCAGGGAGAGGACTGGGGTTGGCGGCGTGAACACAGCCTGAAGGGGTTAGCGCACCACAGCTGGCTGGGAGGGAGACTGGGAAAAAGTCTGCAGCTGCCGAAAAGGCAAGAGACTTTTTCTTGCCTCTTTGTTTCGTGACGCGCAAGGAGAGTGGATTCAGAGCGCCGCCTAAATGAACTCCAGAGAAGGGCGCGAGCCGTGCCTATCAGCGCAGACCCCACAGCAACAGGGGCGCAGAGGAAAAAATGGAGAGACTCCCGCACAGAGGCTCGGCGCCGAGCAGCGCTCACCAGCCCGAGAGGCTTGTCTGCTCACCCGCCGGGGCGGGCGGGGCTGGGAGCTGAAGCTCGGGCTTCTGTCGGATTACAGGCAGAGGACGGGCTGGCGGCGTGAACACAGCCTGAAGGGGTTAGCGCACCGGGAAAAGGTCTGGAGCTGCCGAAGAGGCAAGAGACATTTTCTTGCCTCTTTGTTTCGCTGCGAGCAAGGAGAGGGGATTCAGAGCGCCGCCTAAACGAACTCCAGAGAAGGGCGCAAGCCGCGGCGATCAGCGCGGACCCCAGAGACGGGCGTGAGACGCTGGGGCTGCTGCTGCCGCCTCCAAAAAGCCTGTGTGTGAGCACAGGTCACTCTCCACACCGCCCCTCCCGGGAGCCTGTGCAGCCCGCCACTGCCAGGGTCCCGTGATCCGGGGACAACTTCCCCGGGAGAACGCACTGCGCGCCTCAGGCTGGTGCAACGTCACGCCGGACTCTGACGCCGCAGGCTCGCCCCGCCTCCTCTGTACGCCTCCCTCCCCACGGCCTGGGTGAGCCAGCGCCCCCGAAGCAGTGGCTCCTTTAACCCCGTCCTGTCTGGGCGGGGAACAGATGCCCTCAGGCGACCTACACGCAGAGGCGGGTCCAAATCCAAAGCTGAACCCCAGGAGCTGTGCGAACAGGGAAGAGAAGGGGAAATCTCTCCCAGCAGCCTCAGAAGCAGTGGATTAAAACTCAACAAACAACTTGATGTGCCTGCATCTGTTGAATACCTGAATAGACAACGAATCATCCCAAATTCAGGAGGTGGACTTTGGGAGCAGGATATATTAATTTTTCCCCTTTTCCTTTTTTTTGTGAGAGTATATGTATATACTTCTGGGTGACATTTTGTCTGTATAGCTTTGCTTTACAATAGCTTTATTTTACTTCACTATATTATAGCTTCTTTCTTTCTTTCTTTCTATTTTTTCTCCCTTTTACTCTGAGCCGTGTGGACGAAAGGCTCTTGGTGCTCCAGCCAGGCATCAGGGCCGTACCTCTGAGGTGGGGGAGCCAACTTCAGGACACTGGTCCACAAGAGACCTCCCAGCTCCACGTAATACCAAACGGCAAAAATCTCTCAGAGATCTCCATCTCAACATCAAGACCCAGCATCACTCAATGACCAGCAAGCTACAGTGCTGAACACCCTATGCCAAACAACTAGCAAGACAGGAACACAGCCCCATCCATTAGCAGAGAGGCTGCCTAAAATCATAATAAGGCCACAGACACCCCAAAATACACCACCAGACGTGGACGTGCCCACCAGAAAGACAAGATCCAGCCTCATCCACCAGAGCTCAGGCACTAGTTCCCTACACCAGGAAGCCTACACAACCCACTGAACCAACCTTAGCCACTGGGGACAGATACCAAAAACAACGGCAACTACAAACCTGCAGCCTGTGAAAAGGAGACCCCAAACACAGTAAGATAAGCAAAATGAGACGACAGAAAAACACACAGCAGATGAAGGAGCAGGGTCAAAACACACCAGACTTAACAAATGAAGAGGAAATAGGTAGTCTACCTGAAAAAGAATTCAGAATAATGATAGTAAGGATGATCCAAAATCTTGGAAATAGAATAGACAAAATGCAAGAAACATTTAACAAGGACGTAGAAGAACTAAAGAGGAACCAAGCAATGATGAAAAGCACAATAAATGAAATTAAAAATACTCTAGATGGGATCAAGAGCAGAATAACTGAGGCAGAAGAAAGGATAAGTGACCTGGAAGATAAAATGGTGGAAATAACTACTACAGAGCAGGATAAAGAAAAAAGAATGAAAAGAACTGAGGACAGTCTCAGAGACCTCTGGGACAACATTAAACGCACCAACATTCGAATTATAGGGGTCCCAGAAGAAGAAGAGAAAAAGAAAGGGACTGAGAAAATATTTGAAGAGATTATAGTTGAAAACTTCCCTAATATGGGAAAGGAAATAGTTAATCAAGTCCTGGAAGCACAGAGAGTCCCATACAGGATAAACCCAAGGAGAAACACGCCAAGACACATATTAATCAAACTGTCAAAAATTAAATATAAGGAAAACATATTAAAGGCAGCAAGGGAAAAACAACAAATAACACACAAGGGAATCCCCATAAGGTTAACATCTGATCTTTCAGAAGAAACTCTGCAAGCCAGAAGGGAGTGGCAGGATATACTTAAAGTGATGAAGGAGAAAAACCTACAACCAAGATTACTCTACCCAGCAAGGATCTCATTCAGATTCGATGGAGAAATTAAAACCTTCACAGACAAGCAAAAGCTGAGAGAGTTCAGCACCACCAAACCAGCTTTCCAACAAATGCTAAAGGAACTTCTCTAGGCAAGAAACACAAGAGAAGGAAAACACCTACAATAACAAACCCAAAACATTTAAGAAAATGGGAATAGGAACATACATATCGATAATTACCTTGAATGTAAATGGATTAAATGCTCCCACCAAAAGACACAGGCTGGCTGAATGGATACAAAAACAAGACCCATATATATGCTGTCTACAAGAGACCCACTTCAGACCTAGAGACACATACAGACTGAAAGTGAGGGGATGGAAAAAGATATTCCATGCAAATGGAAATCAAAAGAAAGCTGGAGTAGCAATTCTCATATCAGACAAAATAGACTTTAAAATAAAGACTATTACAAGAGACAAAGAAGGACACTATATAATGATCAAGGGATCGATCCAAGAGGAAGCTACAACAATTGTAAATATTTATGCACCCAACATAGGAGCACCTCAATACATAAGGCAAATACTAACAGCCATAAAAGGGGAAATCGACAGCAACACAATCATAGTAGGGGACTTTAACACCCCACTTTCACCAATGGACAGATCATCCAAAATGAAAATAAATAAGGGAACACAAGCTTTAAATGATACATTAAACAAGATGGACTTAATTGATATTTATAGGACATTCCACCCAAAAACAAGAGAAGACACATTTTTCTCAAGTGCTCATGGAACATTCTCCAGGATAGATCATATCTTGGGTCACAAAGCAAGCCTTGGTAAATTTAAGAAAATTGAAATCGTATCAAGTATCTTTTCCGACCACAACGCTATGAGACTAGATATCAATTACAGGAAAAGATCTGTAAAAAATACAAACACATGGAGGCTACACAATACATTACTTAATAACGAAGTGATTACTGAAGAAATCAAAGGGGAAATCAAAAAATACCTAGAATCAAATGACAATGGAGATACGACAACCTAAAACCTATGGGACGCAGCAAAAGCAGTGCTAAGAGGGAAGTTTATAGCAATACAAGCCTACCTCAAGAAACAGGAAACATCTCGAATAAACAACCTAACCTAGCACCTGAAGCAATTAGAGAAAGAAGAACAAAAAAACCCCAAAGCCAGCAGAAGGAAAGAAATTATAAAGATCAGGTCAGAAATAAATGAAAAAGAAATGAAGGAAACAATAGCAAAAATCAATGAAACTGAAAGCTGGTTCTTTGAGAAGATAAACAAAATTGATAAACCATTAGCCAGACTCATCAAGAGAAAAAGGGAGAAGACTCAGATCAATAGAATTAGAAATGAAAAAGGAGAAGTAACCACTGACACTGCAGAAATACAAAGGATCATGAGAGATTAGTACAAGCAACTCTATGCCAATAAAATGGACAACCTGGAAGAAATGGACAGATTCTTAGAAATGCACAAACTGCCGAGACTGAACCAGGAAGAAATAGAAAATATGAACAGACCAATCACAAGCACTGAAATTGAAACTGTGATTAAAAACCTTCCAACAAACAAAAGCCCAGGACCAGATGGCTTCACAGGTGAATTCTATCAAACATTTAGAGACGAGCTAACACCTATCCTTCTCAAACTCTTCCAAAATATTGCAGAGGGAGGAACACTCCCAAACTCATTCTACGAGGCCACCATCACCCTAATACCAAAACCAGACAAAGATGTCACAAAGAAAGAAAACTACAGGCCAATATCACTGATGAACATAGATGCAAAAATCCTCAACAAAATACTAGCAAACAGAATCCAACAGCACATTAAAAGGATCATACACCATGATCAAGTGGGGTTTATCCCAGGAATGCAAGGATTCTTCAACATACGCAAATCAATCAATGTGATACACCATATTAACAAATTGAAGGAGAAAAACCATATGATCATCTCAATAGATGCAGAGAAAGCTTTCG
Source organism: Eschrichtius robustus (assembly GCF_028021215.1). Taxonomy (NCBI): domain Eukaryota; kingdom Metazoa; phylum Chordata; class Mammalia; order Artiodactyla; family Eschrichtiidae; genus Eschrichtius; species Eschrichtius robustus. Next base: position 112,661,733 of record NC_090832.1, read on the forward strand.
ACAAAATTCAACACCCATTTATGATAAAAGCCCTGCAGAAAGTAGGCATAGAGGGAACTTTCCTCAACATAATAAAGGCCATATATGACAAACCCACAGCCAACATTGTCCTCAATGGTGAAAAACTGAAACCATTTCCACTAAGATCAGGAACAAGACAAGGTTGCCCACTCTCACCACTATTATTCAACATAGTTTTGGAAGTGTTAGCCACAGCAATCAGAGAAGACAAAGAAATAAAAGGAATCCAAATCGGAAAAGAAGAAGTAAAGCTGTCACTATTTGCAGATGACATGATACTATACATAGAGAATCCTAAAGATGCTACCAGAAAACTCCTAGAGCTAATCAATGAATTTGGTAAAGTAGCAGGATAGAAAATTAATGCACAGAAATCTCTTGCATTTCTATACACTAATGACGAAAAATCTGAAAGTGAAATTAAGAAAACACTCCCATTTACCATTGCAACAAAAAGAATAAAATATCCAGGAATAAACCTACCTAAGGAGACAAAAGACCTGTATGCAGAAAATTATAAGACACTGATGAAAGAAATTAAAGATGATACAAATAGATGGAGAGATATACCATGTTCCTGGATTGGAAGAATCAACATTGTGAAAATGACTCTACTACCCAAAGCAATCTACAGATTCAGTGCAATCGCTATCAAACTACCACTGGCATTTTTCACAGAACTAGAACAAAAAATTTCACAATTTGTATGGAAACACAAAAGACCCCGAATAGCCAAAGCAATCTTGAGAACGAAAAATGGAGCTGGTGGAAATCAGGCTCCCTGACTTCAGACTATATTACAAAGCTTCAGTAATCAAGACAGTTTGGTACTGGCACAAAAACAGAAATATAGATCAATGGAACAGGATAGAAAGCCCAGAGATAAACCCACGCACAAATGGTCACCTCATCTTTGATAAAGGAGGCAAGCATATACAGTGGAGAAAAGACAGCCTCTTCAATAACTGGTGCTGGGAAAATTGGACAGGTACATGTAAAAGTATGAAATTAGAACACTCCCTGACACCATGCACAAAAATAAACTCAAAATGGATTAAAGACCTAAGTGTAAGGGCAGACACTATCAAACTCTTAGAGGAAAACATAGGCAGAACACTCTATGACATACATCACAGCAAGATTCTTTTTGACCCAGCTCCCAGAGAAATGGAAATAAGAACACAAATAAACAAATGGGACCTAACGAAACTTAAAAGCTTTTGCACAGCAAAGGAAACCATAAACAAGACGAAAAGACAACCATCAGAATGGGAGAAAATATTTGCAAATGAAGCAACTGACAAAGGATTAATCTCCAAGATTCACAAGCAGCTCATGCAGCTCAATAACAAAAAAAACGAACAACCCAATCCAAAAATGGGCAGAAGACCTAAATAGACATTTCTCCAAAGAAGATATACAGATGGCCTACAGACACATGAAAGAATGCTCAACATCATTAATCATTAGAGAAATGCAAATCAAAACTACAATGAGATATCATCTCACACCGGTCAGAATGGCCATCATCAAAAAATCTAGAAACAATAAATGCTGGAGAGGGTGTGGAGGAAAGGGAACACTCTTGCACTGTTGGTGGGAATGTAAATTGATACAGCCACTATGGAGAACAGTATGGAGGTTCCTTAAAAAACTACAACTAGAACTACCATACGACCCAGCAATCCCACTACTGGGCATATACCCTGAGAAAACCATAGGTCAAAAAGAGTCATGTACCAAAATGTTCATTGCAGCTCTATTGACAATAGCCAGGACATGGAAGCAACCTAAATGTCCATCGACAGACGAATGGATAAAGAAGATGTGGCGCATATATACAATGGAATATTACTCAGCCATAAAAAGAAATGAAATGGAGGTATTTGTAATGAGGTGGATGGAGTTAGAGTCTGTCATACAGAGTGAAGTAAGTCAGAAAGAGAAAAACAAATACAGTATGCTAACACATATATACGGAATCTAAGGGGAAAAAAAAAAAAGGCCATGAAGAACCTAGTGGCAAGACGGGAATGAAGACACAGACCTACTAGAGAATGGACTTGAGGATATGGGGAGGGGGTGGGGTGAGATGTGACAGGGTAAGAGAGTGTCATGGACATATATACACTACCAAATGTAAAATAGATAACTAGTGGGAAGCAGCCGCATAGCACAGGGAGATCAGCTCCGTGCTTTGTGACCACCTAGAGGGGTGGGATGGGGAGGGTGGGAGGGAGGGAGATGCAAGAGGGAAGAGAAATGGGAACATATTGTATATGTATAACTGATTCACTTTGTTATAAAGCAGAAGCTAACACACCATTGTAAGGTATTATACTTCAATAAAGATGTTTAAAAAAAATACATAAATTCTTAAATATATGTTAGCATTAATTTTAATAATTTATTTGTTATTGCTAGATTATAAATTATCTATTAATTATAGCAATGGAAATGTAACTTGTTAATTGCTTGATAACATACACATAAATGCTTATTTACTGGATTTTTAAAATTTTTGGTAAGTAAATAAACACAGCTTTCAAAAAGTAGAAAATGGCCTATTCTACCATTTTGTTCCAGGAAAAAGTCCTTCCAAAATCGTAATTTTGGATGAATTTCAATATTATACTAAGTGGAACATATTAATAAACCATTTGGCAAAGAGGAAAAAAGGATTTTGTGCTTTACTATGCCTACTAGTGCTCCTTTTTGGCTATCCTAACTGAAGGAAAGAAGTTTCAATGGGAATCGTTTAATAATTTAGTGAGAGATAGAGGCATTTTGGAAAGAATATTCAGAACCATAGCATTTAAAGGCCAGTAAGTAAGACGGGAATGAGAAGAGCTTGCAGAATGGATACTATAAATAAAAAATAAGAAAGGTTTTTGGACTGCCTCTTAAAACTGAATAAAGGCAAATTCACATAGGGCAGAATTAACTTGATTTATTTTTCTATGGGAAAATTAGAGTCAAAAATAAATGAGATCGGTTTCTGCAATACCTAATACTTCATTATAGATAAGAATAAGTTACTTTCTTCATTCTATTCTGTGACTACCCTTATTATTGTTGATTTAAATACAAAACTGCTAAACTACACTTTAGGCAGAACTGTTTATTCCAATTGTTAAATCTACCAAGTATAAATATAGGAAGCAGCTACGAACCTGGCTATGCAATAAGCCAAGTTTGATATTTTCAAGCCAAATAAATGTACTTTGTGCCCAGAACCATGCAAATGTGTTTGCCACACTGATTTAATTAATCAGATGCAGATAGTCCCCAAATTAGGAATAGTCATCCTATGGATATCCTGTATATATGAACATGAACTTCTACTATTGGAGAAAATGTGTCATCTCAAGGGACTTGGAGTGCCAGAAGCATCCTCAGGTCAGAGAGACCCCCATTCGGTTAGAGTGAATGAGGTAACCACATTCTCAAGCTTCAGCAAGTGACTAGGAAAGGCACAAGAGTCCTGGAACCCACTGGAGCAGTGCCTACACTGAATTATATGATAATTGGATTGTATGGGCTTCCCTGGAAGTCAAACTGCCGTTTGTCACATTGTTTATATGGAATAATGTATTTGGGTTCCAAATAACTGATTCTAAGTAAATAAATAAATAAGTTTTGGAAGGGGATCTGTTAGTTGGGAACTGCCTGTAATTGCCAAATCTGTCCTTTGCTCAGAGCTCTGTGAGTGGCAGCCATTGACAAACAAGCACCTTATGGTTCCCCTGGGACCTGAGAGAGCAAACACACTCTCTTATCTCTCTATGGTTGATCAGCTTCCATGCTAGACAAAGTCTGGCTCAATAAAGTCTTAAAATATAAGGTGATCTGTACATTGAAACCTAAAGTTATTTTCAATATTATAAATATTTTAAGTATTTTCAATATAATTCTTTAAAAAATACTTAATTCTGAGCTATTGGGTGGGCAAAATGTTCGTTCAGTTTTTTCCGTAAGATGGCTCTAGCAGCACTTAGTTGTCTTTAACGTCATTCGAAACAATTTTGTTAGATTGTATGTGATAGCTGTCATCAGCGTGCACTTAATAAAAGACTTATCAAAATTGGTGAATTTCTGTGTAGCCATTTTAATATTGAAGATGGAAGAAAAAAAGCAACATTTTTGGCATATTATGCTTTATTATTTCAAGAAAGGTAAGAACACCATTGAAATGCACAAAAAGATTAGTGCAGTGTATGGAGAAGGTGCTGTGACTGATTGAACTTGTCAAAAGTGGTTTGCAAAGTTTCATGCTGGAGATTTCTCGCTGGACGATGCTTCACGGTCGGGTAGACCAGTTGAAGTTGACAGTGATCAAATCAAAACAATAATTGAGAACAATCAACGTTATACCACGCGGGAGATACCTGACATACTCAAAATATCCAAATTAAGCATTGAAAATTATTTGCACCAGGTTGGTTATGTGAATCGCTTTGATGTTTGGGTTCCACATAAGTCAAGCAAAAAAACCCTTCTTGACCATATTTCCACATGAGGTTCTCTATTGATACAAAATGAAAACGTTCCATTTTTAAAACAAATTGTGACGGGCGATGAAAAGTGGATACTGATGAAATGTGGAATGGAAGTGAGCAGGGGGCAAGTGAAATGAACCACCACCAACCACACCAAAGGCCGGTCTTCATTCAAAGAAAGTGATGTTGTGTATGTGGTGGGATGGGAAGGGAGTCCTCTATTATGAGCTCTTTCCGGAAAACCAAACAATTCATTCCAACAAGTACTACTCCCAATTAGACCAATGAAAAGTGGCACTCCACGAAAAGTGTCCAGAATTAGTCAACAGAAAATGCATTATCTTCCATCAGGATAATGCAAGACCACATGTTTCTTTGATGACCAGGCAAAAACTGTTACAGCTTGGCTGGGAAGTTCTGATTCATCCGCCATATTCACCAGACATTGCATCGTTAGATTTCCATTTATTTCGGTCTTTACAATATTCTCTTAATGGAAAAAATTTCAATTCCCCGGAAGACTGTAAAAGGCACCTGGAACAATTCTTTTCTCAATAAGATAAAAAGCTCTGGGAAGATCGAATTATGAAGTTGCCTGAAAAATGGCAGAAGGTAGTGGAACAAAAGGGTGAATACTTTGTTCAATAAAGTTCTTGGTGAAAATGAAAAATGTGCCTTTTATTTTTACTTAAACAACCGAAGGCACTTTTTGGCCCACCCAATATTATTCTCCCTGCAGATTAAATCCCAGGATTTTTTTTTTTCCTTGATTATAAGCAAGTAAAAAATCCTACAGTGCATTTTATTTCCATTTTGAACAAATTAAAAAGAACTGTTGGGTAAGTCAAGAACAGCTCTGTTCTCTGAAATAAAATGCATGCTTTCAGTGAGCTTTGGTGTTAGGTGCCTAAGACCCATTGGAGCTGTCAAAATGAACAAGTCCTCCAAACAATATTATATACAGAAAATAAATGTATAAACACCTGAAGGACACATTATGTCAGAGTGTATATTTCTGAGTTCGTTTTTTCTAGTTAAATTGGCTAGTGAAAAGCTAAACCTCTGGTTAAAATACTGGCCTCCTCTTTCTCCTACATGTTTTTAAATACCTTTCATCAAAATGAGACAGGTGGATTTCTTTTTACAACTGGCTACTGGTAAGGAGCTATTTATGCCATTTATCCACTTGAACTCTATCCATGGGAAAAGTACATGGACCATCATTTGACTATGGGGTAAAATTCTCTTTTCAGTAAGTCAATTCTGGTACAACATTTTTCCCCTGTTAAAGTCTATAATACTCTTCTGGACGCTGCTGTCTATAGTCTTACATAGAAATAAATCAACCCCATAGTTTCCATAATTTATTCATCATTCATTTTCCTGTCCTAAGATCAGCGTTTATTGAGACTACACTGTACAAGGGCGTATCAAAGCGTTTCCCATCTCCAAGCCAGATCTATGCAGAGAATTGGAAGGTCAGACAGATTTCCCTTAAAACAAGCAAGAAAGCTGGCTACAGTTAAGTCAAAAAGAATGACATTACTGTAAATCTTCAGCTTTGATGAGATGAGGGAGACTACACCTTGAGAGAGTTTAGGATTGTCCTATGTCAGGACTTTTCTTGAAGACAACTTTGGGGTTACTTTATGAATTTTTATTTCCCCCCAAATGGTCACAGTAAATATAGAGTTAGAAATATATAATCCTGTTGTTTGAAATGCCAGTAATGATTAGCCAAATACATGTAACCCATCTAGATTCAAGACGTGGCCCAAGATTCAATGTAAAGTTTAAAAACTTCCTTCTGTGATGTTACTTTGTAAATAGTGACCGGATACTAATGTTAGTAGCTAAAATGTTGTGTCACTTTTTCATTTACATTCTTTGATTTAATAAGGTAGTTAATACATTTTAAGAGTATACATACACACATTTTTTTATTATTTAAATTTCAGGTGTACAGCCTTATAGTTCAACATCTGTATACCTTTATTTTTTGAGGTGGGGTAAGTGAACTACAGACATCATAGATTTTTTTTTTTTTTCTTTTTACTTTATAAGGACTGTGATTCTGTTTTTGATGCATATTAAATAAAAAACTCACTGTTCTCATCAAGATAGGGGAAAATCATTCTTCGACATTTCAATTCTCATGCAATGAAAGTGATCACCACAAAGCTGTTTACCACCCATCACCCCTTTAACCCATTTCACACACTCTCAATCTCCCTTCCCCTCTGGTGACCACTATTCCGTTCTCTGTATCTATGAGCTCGGTTTTATTTTTATTATTTATTTACTTGTTTGTTCATATCCCACATTTGAGTGAAATCATACAGTATTTGTCTCTCTCCATAGACATTTCACTTAAAATAATACCCTGCAGGTCCATCTATGTGGCTGCAAATTGAAAGAGTTCATTCTATTTTATGGGTGAGTAATATTCCATTATATGTGCATACAATATCTTCTTTACCCATTTATCCTTTGATGGGCACTTAAGTTGCTTCTATGTCTTAGCTATTGTAAATAATGTTTCAATAAACAGAAGGGTGCCTTTCTTTTCAAATTAGTGTTTTCGTGTTCTTTGGATAAATACACTGAAGTGAAATAGCTAGGTCATATGGTAACTCTTTTGTTGATTTTTTGAGGAATCTCCATACTGTTTTCCATACTGGCTGTGCCAACTTATATTCCCACCAGCAGTGTAAGAAGTTCCCTTTTCTCCACATCCTCTCCAACACTTGTTATTCCTTGTATTTTTGACAGCCATTCTAACTGGTATTACGTGATATCTCACTGTGGTTTTGATTTACGTTTCCCCAATGATTAGTGATATTGAATATCTTTTTATGTGCTTCTTGGCCATCTGTATGTCATCTTTGGAAAAATGTTTGTCTATCTACTCTGCCCATTTTTTAATCAGCTTGTTTGTTTTTTGTATGGGTTCTTCATATATTTTGGGTACTAAACCTTTATTGTATATATGACTTGAAAATATCTTCTCCTATTCAGTTGGTTGCCTCTTGTTTTGATGTTGGTTTCCTTAGATGTGCAGAAGCTTTTTAGTTTGATACAGTCTCATTTATTTATTTTTGCCTTTGTTTCCATTGTCTTTGAAGTCATATTCACATAAAACCTCTTCAAAAGAAGTCAGTTAGGTTACTGCCTATGTTTTCTTGAAGGAATTTTATTATTTCAGATCTTACATTCAAGTCTCTAATCCATTTTGAGTTACTTTTTCTATATGGTGTAAGACAGTAGTCTAGTTTCATTATTTTGTCCAGTTTTCCCAACACCATGTATTATAAACACTGTCATTTCTCCATTATATGTTCTTTTTGCTGCTTTGTCATATATTAATTGTCCATGTTTGTGTGGCTTTATTTCATTGCTCTCAATTCTGTTCCATTGATTTATGTGTCTGTTTTTGTGCCAATACCATGCTGTTTTGATTACCATAGCTTTGTAGTATAGTTTGGTCTCTGGGAGCTTGATACCTTCAGTTTTGGTCTTCTTTCTCAAGATCACTTTGATAATTTGTGGTCTTTTTTTGGTTCCATACAAGTTTTGGAGTTCTTTGTTCTAGTTCTGTGAAATATGTCATTGGAATTTTGATAGGAATTGCATTGAATTTGTAGACTGTTTGGGTAGTATGGACATTTTAACAATATAAGTTCTTTTAATCCCTGAGAATGGAATATCTTTTCATTTTTTCATATCATCTTCAATTTCTTTCATCAGTGTCATAGTTTTCAGTGTACAGGTCTTTCACCTTCTTGGTTAAATTTATATCTAGGTAGTTTATTCTTTTTAATGCAATTGCAAATTGGACTTTTTTCCTTAATTTTTTTTTGACAGTTTGTTATTAGTGTATAGAAATGTAACAGATTTCTGTAAATTGATTTTTTATCCTTCAATTTTTCTGAGTTTATTTATTAGTTCTAACATTTTTGTGAAGTCTTTGGGGGTTTCTATATATAGTACAATATCATCTACAAATAGTAAGAGTTTTACTGCTTCCTTTCTGATTTTGATGCTTTTTATTTCTTTTTCTTGCCTAATTGCTGCTGCTAGGACTCCTAATACTATGTTGAATACAAGTGATGAGAGTGAGAATCCTCATGTTGTTCCTCATCCTATAGAAAATCTTTCAGCTTTTCACTGTTGAGAATGATATTAGCTGTGAGTTTGTCATATATGGCCTTTTTACGTTGAAGTACATTCTCTCTATACCTAATTTGTTGAGAGCTTTTATTATAAAAGGATGCTGAATTTTGTCGGATACTTTTTCTGCATCTATCAAGATGATCCTATGAGTTTTATCTCACATTTTGTTAATGTGATGCATCACATTGATTGATCTGTTAATGTGGAACCATACTTGCATCCCTGGAATAAACCCCACTTGATTGTGGTACATGATCCTGTTAATGTATTGCTGGATTCTATTTGCTAATATTTTGTTAAGGTCTGTTTCATCTATATTAATCAAGAATATTGACCTGCAATTTTATTTTTTTGTGGTCTCCATGTCTGGTTTGCATATCATGGTAATTCCAGCTTCATAAAATGAGTTTGGAAGGTTTCCCTCCTCTTCAATTTTTTGGAAGAGTTTGGGAAGGATAGGTATTAACTCTTTTTTGAATGTTTTGTAGAATTCACCAGTGAAGGTTTCTGGTCATTTTTTGTTTGTTGGGAGCTTTTTGGTTACTGTTTCCATAACCTTATTAGTAATCTGTCCGTTCAGATATTCTATGTCTTCATGATTCAGTCTTGGAAGATTGTATGTTTCTAGAAATGTATCCATTTCTTCTAAATTGTCCTCCTATTGGCATATAATTGTTTGTAATAGTTTCTTACGATCCTTTGTATTTCTGTGGTATCGGTTACCTCTTCTCTTTGATTTCTGATTTTAAATATTTGAGCTCTCTCTTTTTCTCGTTTCACCTAGCTAATGTCTGTATATATATTATATATATATATATATATATATATATATATATATATAATATATATATATATATAATATATATATATATATATATATATATATATATACATATATTTTTATTTCCAAAACACAGCTCTTAGTTTCATTGATCGTTTTTATTGGTTTTTAAGTCTCTCTTTCATTTATTTCCACTCTGATCTTTATAATTTCTTTCCTTCTCTGAATTTTCGGATTTATTTGTTTTTCTTTTAGGTCTAAAGTTAGATTGTTTATTTGGGATTTTTCTTGTTTCAAGATGTTTGCCTGCATTGATATAAATTTTCCTTCCAGAACTGCTTTTGCTGCATCCCATTGATTTTGGTAAGTTGTATTTCTATTTTCATTTGCCTCTAGGTATTTTTTAATTTCTCCTTTGATTTCTTTGATCCATTGTTTATTCAGTAGCATGTTCTTTAATCTCCAATTTTTGTAGGGTATTTTTTCCATTTTTTTCCTTCTGATTGATTTCTAGTTTCATACCATTGTTGTTGGAGAGGATGCTTGATATAATTTCAATATTTTTGAATTTATTAAAACTTATTTTGTGACCTAGCAAATGATTTATCCTAGAGAATGTTACATAGTACTTGAAAAGAATGCATATTCTGCTTCTTTTGGATGGAAAGTCTGTATATAGCTATTAACTCTATCTTATCTCATATGTCATTTAAGGCTAAAGTTTCCTTATTTATTTTCTGTCTGGATGACATATATATTGATGTAGGTGAGGTGCTGAAGTCCCCTACTATTATTTTATTGCTTTCCTTTTCTCCATTTAAGTTTGTTTGTATTTACCTTATATGTCTTGGGGCTTTTATGTTGGGTAGGTATATATTTATAAATTTTATATCTTCTTGCTGTATTGGCCCCTTTATCATTATGTATTGTCCTTCTTTGTCTTTTATTAAAATAACTTTGCTTTAAAGTCCATTTTATCTGATATGAGTATAGCTACTCCAGCTTTCTTTTCAGTTCCATTTACATAGACTACATATTTTCATTCCTTCACACACATTCAGTCTGTGTGTGTCCTTACTTTTGAAGTAAGCCTCCTGTAGCTACCATATAGATGGGTCTCGTTTTTTATTCATTCATCCACTGTATTCAGTGACTACCTTTTGATTGCTGAATTTAGTTCATTTACATTTAAAGTAATTATTCATAGCTATGTACTTGCTGCCATTTTGGGAATTGTTTTCTGTCTGTTTTTGTGGTTTGTCTTGGTTTCTTTCTTCTCTTTCTCTCTTCCCTTGTGGTGGTTTTCTTTAGTGTTATGTTTATATTTCTTTCTTCTTTTCTTTTCTGTATTTACTGTAATTTTTTTCTGTGTGGGTACTGTAAGTTTCACATCTAACATCTTATGTATATAGCAGTCTGTTTTAAGTTGGTAGCAACTTAAATTTAAACAAATTCCAAAGCTTTATTTTTTACTCCTTCCCCAAACCATGCTTCCTTTATAAGTGATTGATTCACTATCTTTATTATATACTTACCTTTTCTGGTGGGATTTTCTTACTTTCATACTTTTTTTATTATTAATTAATGCCATTTCTTTTCAGCTTAAAGAAGTTCCTTAACATTTTTTTGTGGATTGGTTTAGTGATGGTGAACTCCTTTAGCTTTTACTTATCAGGGAAGCTCTTAACCTCACTTTCAATTCTGAATGATAACCTTTCTTTTGCTGCTCTGTCAAGGTGAGTGCCATTGCTCTGTCTTCAAACTCACTTGCTCTTTCTTCTAGCTCTTTCAATCTGCTGTTGAACCCCCCTATGTATTTTTTCAGCTCAGTTAAAACTTCTGTTTGGTATTTTCTTATATTTTATGTCTCTTTGTCGAAGTTCTCACTGCATTCGTCCATTCTTTGCCTGAGTTTGGTAAGCATCTTTTCATGAGATTTTGAGTTGTTCTGTCAGTTGGAAAATATTCCTCTGTCTCCTCATTTTGTCTAATTCTCTGTTTGTTTCTATGTATTAGGTAAATCATCTATCTCTCCAAGTTGTAAAGGGATGACTTATGTAAGAGATGTCCTATGTGGTCAAAAGCACAATCCTGCCTGGCCACCAGAGCCAAGCACTCAAGGGTGTCCAGCATGTGGTTTGCATGTGCCCTTCTGTTGTGGAAGAACCATGGACGCTGCTGTGGAATACTGGTGGACAGAACCTGCCTTAGGAATGGCTGTGGGACATGGCTACAGCAAATGCCAGGTTCTGGTGATCCCAGTTACCATCTGGCCAGCTGTGAGGCCTAGTGGAAGTTCAAGGGTGGGCCAGGCTTTTGGCTAACAGGTTAGATGGAGATTTCCAAAGTGACACCCACAAGCACAGGCATTAGCAAGGTAAACTGAGATTATAAAAATGGCTCTTAACTGTGTCTCCATCCCCAGGGAGTGTCCCAACTGGTTCTTATCTCTCTGACAGGTGCTTCAAGATTAGTAAGTGGGTTGCCTTCACTTATGGTCCATGTGCTTTTCAATCTGGTGTTTTTGTGCTGGTTTTTGAGTTAGATGAATCTGTGCATGATCTCATTAAGAGCAGGTTTTTCATTCTCTATAATTCTATGATTTTCCTGGATGTATTCCCTATTAGTTTTCAGAGCTGAGTGTTTTGGGGATTTGTCTCTCCTGTTCAGGATCTAAAGGTTGGAGTGCCTAATGTGGAGTTCAAATCCCTCACTACTCAAGGAAAATAATTATACTTTTGAAATCCTTTCCAATTGTGGATTGCCATGCCTGAAGTATGGTTTTATCCTTGGCATGGCCATATCTCTGTTTCTCTTATCTGTCTTGATGCTTTACTTTTACCCTTTGTTGTGGAGACTCCTTATCCAGTTTTCGGGTCCCTTTCAGAGAGAATTATTCCATATGTAGTTGTGCATTTGTTGTGTTCATAGGAGGAGGTGAGTTCAGGATCTTCCTACAGCACCATCTTGAATCCCTCTCCAATGTGTTTCTTTTAGTGTGATAAAAAAATATATTTTTTTCTTTTTAAAGTGATTTTCTACTCTGCATCTTATTTTTAAACTTTCTTAATCAACTTTCACACAAAAAAGAGATAGTTCAGGGCTTCCCTGGTGGCATAGTGGTTAAGAATCCACCTGCCAATGCAGGGAACACAGGTTCAAGTCCTTGTCCGGGAAGATCCCACATGCCACAGAGCAACTAAGCCTGTGTGCCACAACTACTGAGCCTGTGCTCTAGAGCCCGTGAGCCACAACAACTGAAGCCCACATGCCTAGAGCCCATGCTCCACAACAAGAGAAGCCATTGCAGTGAGAAGCCCGCATACCACAACAAAGAGTAGCCCCCGCTTGCCGCAACTAGAGAAAGCCTGCACTCTGCAAAAAAAAAAAAAAAAAAAAAATCCAATGCAGCCAAAAATAAATAAAAATAAAAATAAATAAATTTATAAAAATAAAAAGAGATAGTTCATCTCTTCCTCAAACCATTCATTATGTAGTGAAAACTCTACTGTATCCAAACACCACTCTTGAACTCTAATTCGGGTCTTGAGGACCAGACATTGAGATGTATATTATTAATAAGAACGTGACCTTACTGGGGCAAAATAAACAAATAAATAAAAACAGAGTGGTTATAATGATAGGTACATGTTTGCTGGAAAGAAGTGATCCTAAGAAAAATAGTTACTTCCCAGGCAAGGAAAGCAAGCAAAAACTTTCTAGCAGTTGATATGGTAGGAAAAAGATTCACAAAGTCCCAAGGATTTGACACAGTGACAGGAACCATATCTGCAATGTTATAAGATGAGATGAACACACTGGAGGGCTTGGCTAGGACTAAGCAAAAGAAGAGAGTTCATGTGAGCACATTAGAAGAGACACCATGCTACATGTGGAGTCTGATGCACCCTGCTCCTGACTGTGACACAAGCTGAACCAGCTTTCCCAGGTTTGTGGCCAATGGTCAGGGCCCACTCAGGGCTAGAGAGGTACGGTGCAGCAGTACGGACTCGTGTGCAAGAACAGCAGTGAGAATTCATCATGTATTATAGGAATTATAAGGGAAGATTCATTGCAAATAACAAGGGATTGCCACTACTACAAAGCAGGAGTAAGAATGCTCTTAGGGAAGGTGGGAGATAAAAGTACAGAAACGTCATGAATCTTCCATCATATTTCTTTCCCCAAATGAGAAATATGGACATAGGCAAAGAATAACACTTGGACTTTTAATCTGCACCTGGTCTAAATGAAGGAAAACATAGCTAAAGGAGTACTGAAGATGTGGGACACCTCTGATTTGCGTTTACCCAGTCATTCCACCAGAACTTTTACTCTTTTAATGCAGTTGGACTCTTTCACATAACATCTCAGAGAACATCTGAGGAAAATCTGCCTTGTGCCTTCACAGAGAGTCACATTCATCTGCTAGGGACATTAATTGCATTGCCCCCACCTCCATCTCCTGGTCCTTCAGTCCTTGTGTCAGAACCTTCCTTGTGTAAGAAGCTGTTCCAGGTCTCTTCTCTCCTTGAAGGTTTCCATTCCCTGTCCTCTTTGAGCCTTACCAGGTTGGAGTAATCAGGATTCTTGCCCATAAATTGTCACTGGTCCCACTGGTCTCCCCAGAAACCCACTAGCAAAATACGATTTTCCCCTGCCTTACTCTGGCCTCTCAGATCCTTGAACTTTCTTCTTTCATCCATCTGATCTTCCTCCTACTACAAACACACACTCACTTAATATTTTATACCAGGGGTTGGTAAACTACAACCCATGGACCATATCTAGTTTACTACCAGGTTTGGTAAGGCCCATGAGCTAAGGATAGAGTCTATGTTTTTAAATGGTTATATAAGTACCAAAACTATATCTTCAGTTTTGCCTCTTGGTCCTCAAACCCTAAAATATTTGCTACCTGGCTGTCTAAGCAAAGTTGTTGACCCTACATTAGATCTTATTACTTCCATTGACTATAGGCTGCCTACAGTCTCAACCTCAAACCAGTGATGTGTTGGTCCCCACTTCCAATAATTTCAATTTATCCCCTTTATATCTGACTCCTCAAAACTTTCACTTCACTGGGACCACCAATCCATTGATGCTACCACCATTTCAAAGTGTCTCACTTGTCTGCTACAAGGTCCATGCTTAATAAATATTTGTTGAGTGAATGATTTGAGTGGGTATACTCACCTCACATTTAAAGATCCAAATATGAGAGACCTTCAAGATGTCAGAGGAGTAAGATGCGGAGATCACCTTCCTCCACACAAATACATCAAAAATACATCTACATGTGAAACAGCTCCTACAGAACACCCACTGAATGCTGGCAGAATACCTCAGACCTACCAAAAGGCAAGAAACACCCCATGTACCGGGGTAGGGCAAAAGAAAAAAGAAAAAACAGAGACAAAAGAATAGGGACAGGACCTGCACCAGTGGGAGGGAGCTGTGAAGAAGGAAAGATTTCCACACGCTAGGAGCCCCTTCGTGGGCAGAGACTGCGGGTGGCGTAGGGGGGAAGCTTCGGAGCCATGGAGGAGAGCACAGCCACAGGGGTGAGGAGGGCAAAGCAGAGAGATTCCCACACAGAGGATCAGTGACGACCTGCACTCACCAGCCCGAGAGGCTTGTCTGCTTACCCGCCGGGGCGGGCGGGGCTGGGAGCTGAGGCTCAGGCTTCGGTCGGATCGCAGGGAGAGGACTGGGGTTGCCTGCGTGAACACAGCCTGAAGGGGCTAGTGCACCACGGCTAGCCGGACGGAGTCCAGGAAAAAGTCTGAACCTGCCTAAGAGGCAAGAGACCATTGTTTCAGGGTGCGTGAGGAGAGGGGATTCAGAGTGCCACCTAAACGAGCTCTAGAGACGGGCGCGAGCAGCGGCTATCAGCGCGGACCCCAGAGACGAGCATGAGATGCTAAGGCTGCTGCTGCTGCCACCAAGAAGCCTGTGTGCAAGCCCAGGTCTCTGTCCACACCTCCCCTCCCGGGAGACTGTGCAGCCCACCACTGCCAGGCTCCCATGATCCAGGGACAACCTCCCCGGGAGAATGCATGGTGCGCCTCGGGCTGGTGCAACATCATGCCAGCCTCTGCCGCCACAGGCTCACCCCGCATCCGCACCCCTCCCTCCCCCCGGCCTGAGTGAGCCAGAGCCCCCGAAGCAGCTGCTCCTTTAAACCTGTCCTGTCTGAGCGAAGAACAGACACCCTCAGGTGACCTACATGCAGAGGCGGGGACAAATTGAAAGCTGAACCCCAGGAGCTGTGCAAACAAAGAAGAGAAAGGGAAATCTCTCCCAGCAGCCTCAGGAGTAGTAGATTAAAACTCCACAATTAACATGATGTACCCTGAATCTGTAGAATACCTGAATAGACAATGAATCAACCCAAAACTGAGGCGATGGACTTTGTGTGATATTGTCTGTATAGCTTTGCTTTTACCATTTATCCTAGGGTTCTGTCTGTCCGTTTTTTCTTTTTTAAGTATAGTTTTTTAGCGCTTGTTATTTTTTATTTTTTTATTTTTTATAGAATATTTTTGCTGTTACAACTTATTTAAATGGAACTGTCATTTTCAGGTTATCTTTTCTTTTTTTTTAATTTTTATTTATTTATTTATTTATTTATGGCTGTGTTGGGTCTTCGTTTCTGTGCGAGGGCTTTCTCTAGTTGCGGCAAGTGGGGGTCACTCTTCATCATGGTGCGCGGGCCTCTCAGTACTGTGGCCTCTCTTGTTGCGGAGCACAAGCTCCAGACGTGCAGGCTCAGTAATTGTGGCTCACGGGCCTAGTAGCTCCGCGGCATGTGGGATCTTCCCAGACCAGGGCTCGAACCCGTGTCCCCTGCATTGGCAGGCAGATTCTCAACCACTACGCCACCAGGGAAGCCCTTAGCCCTTGTTATTATTGGTGGATTTGTTTTTTGCTTTGGTTGCTCTCTTCTTTCTTTTCTTTCTTTTATTACTTTTCAATATTTTTATTTTTAATAATTTTTTATTTTTTATTTTAATAACTTTATTTTATTACATATTTTTCGTTCTTTCTTTCTTATTTTTCTCCTTTTCTTCTGAGCTATGTGGCTGACAGGTTCTTGGTGCTCCAGCCAGTTGTCAGGCCTGTACCTCTGAGGTGGGAGAGCCAAGTTCAGGATATTGGTCCACCAGAGACCTCCCGGCTCCACATAATATCAAATGCCAAAAGCTCTCCCAGAGATCTCCATCTCAACACTAAGACCCAGATCCACTCAATGATCAGCTAGCTACAGTGCTGGAAACCCTATGCCAAACAACTAGCAAGACAGGAACACAACCCCATCCATTAGCAGAGAGGCTGCCTAAAATCATAATAAGGACACAGACACCCCAAAACACACCACCAGACGTGGTCCTACCAAGCAGAAAGACAAGATCCAGCCTCACGCACCCGAACACAGGAACCAGTCCCCTCCACCAGGAAGCCTACACAACCCACTGAACCAAACTCAGCCACTGGGGGCAGACACCAAAAAGAATGGGAACTATGAACCTGCAGCCTGCAAAAAGGAGACCCGAAACACAGCAAGTTAAGCAAAATGAGAAGAGAGACAAACACACAGCAGATGAAGGAACAAGGTAAAAACCCAGCACACCAAAGAAATGAAGAGGAAATAGGCAATCTACCTGAAAAATAATTCAGAGAAATGGTAGTAAAGATGATCCAAAATCTTGGAAATAGAATGGGGAAAATACAAGAAACGTTTAACATGGTCCTAAAGAACTAAGGGGTAAACAAACAATGAAGAACAACACAATAAATGAAATCAAAAATTATCTAGAAGGAATCAATAGCAGAATAACTGAGGCAGAAGAACAGATAAGTGACCTGGAAGATAAAATATTGGAAATAACTAATGCAGAGCAGAATAAAGAAAAAGCAATGAAAAGAATTGAGGACAGTCTCAGAGACATCTGGGACAACATTCAATGAACCAACATTCAAATTAGAGGGATCCCAGAAGAGGCAGAGAAAGAGAAAGGGACTGAGAAAATATTTGAAGAGATTATATTTTAAAACTTCCCTAATATGGGAAAGGAAATAGTCAATCAAGTCTAGGAAGTGCAGAGAGTCCCATACAGGATAAATCCAAGGAGAGACACTCCAATACACATATTAATCAAACTCTCAAAAATTAAATACAAAGAAAAAATATTAAAAGCAACAAGGGAAAAAAAAAAACAAAAAAACAAATAGCATACAAGGGTATCCCCATAAGGTTAACAGCTGATCTTTCAGCAGAAACTCTGCAAGCCAGAAGGGAGTGGCAGGACATATTTAAAGTCATGAAAGTGAAACACCTACAACCAAGATTACTCTATCCAGCAAGGATATCATTCAGATTTGATGAAGAAATCAAAACCTTTACAGACAAGCAAAAGCTATGAGGATTCAAAACTACCAAACCGGCTTTACAACAAATGCTAAAGGAACTTCTTTAGGCAAGAAACACAAGATAAGGAAAAGACGTACAATAACAAACCCAAGCAATTTAGAAAGTGGTAATAGGAACATACATATCAATAACTATCTAAATATAAATGGATTAAATGCTTCAACCAAAAGACATAGACTGCCTGAATGGATACAAACAGGACGCATATATACACTGTCTACAAGAGACCCATGTCAGATCTAGGGAAACATACAGACTGAAAGTGAGGGGATGGAAAAATATACTCCATGCAAATGGAAATCAAAAGAAAGCTGGAGTAGCAATTCTCATATCAGACAAAATAGACTTTAAAATAAAGACTATTACAAGAGACAAAGAAGGACACTACATAATGATCATGGGATCAATCCAAGAAGAAGATAAAAGAATTGTAAATATTTATGCACCCAACATAGGAGCACCTCAATACGTAAGGCAAATGCTCACAGCCATAAAAGGGGAAATTGACAGTGACACAATCATAGTAGGGGACTTTAACACCCCACTTTAACCAATGGACAGATCATCCAAAATGAATATAAATAAGGAAACACAAGCTTTAAATGATACATTAAACAAGATGGACTTAATTGGTATTTATAGGACATACTATCTAAAAACTACAGAATACACTTTCTTCTCAAGTGCTCATGGAACATTCTCCAGGATAGATCATATCTTGAGTCACAAGTCAAGCCTTGGTAAATTTAAGAATATTGATATCGTATCAAATATCTTTTCCGACCACAACGCTATAAGACTAGATATCAATTACAGGGAAAAAACTGTAAGA
The DNA here is from genome assembly GCF_028021215.1 of Eschrichtius robustus. Taxonomy (NCBI): domain Eukaryota; kingdom Metazoa; phylum Chordata; class Mammalia; order Artiodactyla; family Eschrichtiidae; genus Eschrichtius; species Eschrichtius robustus. The sequence goes on from NC_090832.1 coordinate 112,680,473, forward strand.
AATACAAACAAATTTAGGCTAAACAATAAGCTACTCAATAACCAAGAGAACACTGAAGAAATCAACGAGGAAATCAAATGTACCTAGAAAGAAATGACAATGAAAACACGACAACCCAATACCTATGGGATGCAGCAAAAGCTGTTTTAAGAGGGAAGTTTATAGCAATACAAGCCTACCTCAAGAAACAGGAAACATCTCGAATAAACAACCTAAGCTTACACCTAAAGCAATTAGAGAAAGAAGAACAAAAAAACCCCAAAGTTAGCAGAAGGAAAGAAATCATAAAGATCATATCAGAAGTAAATGAAAATAGATTGAAGGAAATGATAGCAAAGATCAATAAAACTAAAAGCTGTTTTTTTGAGAAGATAAACAAAATTGATAAACCATTAGTCAGACTCATCAAGAAAAAAAGGAGAAGACTCAAATCAATAGAATTAGAAATGAAAAAGGAGAAGTAACAACTGACACTGCAGAAATACAAAGGATCATGAGAGATAACTACAAGCAACTATATGCCAATAAAGTGGACAACCTGGAAGAAATGCACAAATTCTTAGAAAAGCACAACCTTCTGAAGAAATAGAAAATATAAACAGACCAAGCACAAGCACTGAAATTGAAACTGTGATTTAAAATCTTCTAACAAACGAAAGCCCAGGACCAGATGGTTTCACAGGTGAATTCTATCAAACAATTAGAGAAGAACTAACACCTATCCTTCTCAAACTCTTCCAAGACATAACAGCTGGAGGAACACTCCCAAACTCATTCTATGAGGCCACTATCACACTGATACGAAAACCAGACAAAGATGTCACAAAGAAAGAAAACTACAGGCCAATATCACTGATGAACATAGATGCAAACATCCTCAACAAAATACTAGCAAACAGAATCCAACAGCACATTAAAAGGATCATACACCATGATCAAGTGGGGTTTATTCCAGGAATGCAAGGATTCTTCAATACACGCAAATCAATCAATGTGATACACCATATTAACAAATTGAAGGATAAAAACCATATGATCATCTCAATAGATGCAGAAAAAGCTTTCAGCAAAATTTAACACCTCTTTATGATAAAAACCCTCCAGAAATTAGGCATAGAGGGAACTTACCTCAGCATAATAAAGGCCATATATGACAAACCCACAGCCAACATCATTCTCCATGGTGAAAAACTGAAAACATTTCCTCTAAGATCAGGAACAAGACAAGGTTGTCCACTCTCACCACTATTATTTAACATACTTTTGAAAGTTTTAACCACAGCAATTAGAGAAGAAAAAGAAATAAAAGTAATCGAAATTGGAAAAGAAGTTGTAAAGCTGTCACTGTTTGCAGATGACATGATAGTATACATTGAGAATCCTAAAAATGCTACCAGTAAACTACTAGAGCTAATCAAAGAATTCGGTAAAGTAGCAGGACACAAAATTAATGTACAGAAATCTTTTGCATTCCTATACACTAATGATGAAAAATCTGAAAGAGAAATTTAGGAAACACGCCCATTTACCATTGCAACAAAAAGAATAAAATATCTAGGAATAAATCTACCTAAAGAGACAAAATGTTCGGAGTTCCCGTTGTTTTGGTTGTCTGCCCCCAGTGGCTAAGGTTGGTTCAGTGGGTTGTGTAGGCTTCCTGGTGGTGAGGACTGGTGTCTGTGTTCTGGGTATGAGGCTGGATCTTTTCTTTCTGGTGGGCAGGTCCTCATCCGCTCACGTGTTTTGAGGTGTCTGTCACCTCATTATGATTTTAGGAGGCCTCTCTGCTAATGGGTGGGGTTGTGTTCCTGTCTTGCTTGTTGTTTGGCATAGGGTGTACAGCACTGTTGAGTTATTTGTATTGAGGTGGATGGACCTAGAGTCTGTCATACAGAGTGAAGTAAGTCAGGAAGAGAAAAACAAATACTGTATGCTAACACATATATATGGAATCTAAAACAAAGGTCATAAAGAACCTAGGGGTAGGACAGGAATAAAGACGCAGACCTACTAGAGAATGCACTTGAGGACACAGGGAGGGAGAAGGGTAAGCTCGGACAAAGTGAGAGAGTGGCATGTACATATATACACTACGAAACGTAAAACAGATACCTTGTGGGAAGAATCCACATAGCACAGAGAGATCAGCTTGGTGCTTTGTGACCACCTAGAGTGGTGGGATAGGGAGGGTGAGAGAGAGGGAGATGTAAGAGGGAAGAGATATGGGGATATATGTATATGTATAACTGAATCACTTTCTTATAAAGCAGAAACTAACACCCTATTGTAAAGCAATTATACTCTAATAAAGATGTTAAGATAAAAAGAGACAAAAGACCTGTATGCAGAAAACTGTACAACACTGGAAAGAAATTAAAGATGATACAAACAGATGGAGAGATATACCATTTCTTGGATTGGAAGAATCAACATTGTGAAAATGACTACACTACCCAAAGCAATCTACAGATTCAATGTAATTCTTATCAAACTACCAATGGCATTTTTCACAGAACTAGAACAAAAAATTTCACAATATGTGTGTAAACACAAAAGACCCTGAATAGCCAAAGCGATCTTCAGAAAGCAAAACGGAGCTGGGGGAATAAGGCTCCCTGACTTCACACTATACTACAAAGCTACAGTAATGAAGACAGTACGGTATTGGCACTGAAACAGGAATATAGATCAATGGAACAGGATACAAAGCCCAGAGATAAACTCATGCACATATGGTCACCTTATTTTTGATAAAGGAGGCAAGAATATACAATGGAGAAAAGACAGCCTATTCCATAAGCTGTGCTGGGAAAACTGGACAACTACATATAAAAGAATGAAGTTAGAACACTCCTTAACACCATACACAAAAATAAACTCAAAATGGATTAAAAACCTAAATGTAAGGCCAGACACTATAAAATTCTTAGAGGAAAACATAGGCAGAACATTCTATGGCATAAATCACAGCAAGATCCTTTTTGACCCACCTCCTAGAGAAATGGAAATAAAAACAAAAATAAATAAATGGGACCTAATGAAACTTAAAAGCTTTTGCACAGCAAAGGAGAACATAAACAAGATGAAAAGACAACCCTCAGAATGGGAGAAAATATTTACAAGTGATTCAACTGACAAAGGATTAATCTCCAAAATTTACAAGCAGCTCATGCAGCTCAATATCAAAAAAGCAAACAACCCATTTCAAAAATAGGCAGAAGACCTGTTAGACATTTCTCCAAGTAAGATATACAGATTGCCAACAAAGACATGAAAGGATGCTCAACATCACTAACCATTAGAGAAATGCAAATCAAAACTACAATGAGGTATTACCTCACACTGGTCAGAATGGCCATCATCAAAAATTCTACAAACAATAAATGCTGGAGAGGGTGTGGAGAAAAGGGAACCCTCTTGCACTGTTGGTGGAAATGTAAATTGATATAGTCACTATGGAGAACAGTATGGAGGTTCCTTAAAAAACTAAAAATAGAACTATCATACAACCCAGCAATCCCACTACTGGGCATATACCCTGAGAAAACCATAATTCAAAAAGAGTCATGTACCACAATGTTCATTGCAGCTCTATTTACCATAGCCAGGATATGGAAGCAACCTAAGTGTCCATCATCGGATGAATGGATAAAGAAGATGTGGCACATATATACAATGGAATATTACTCAGCTGTAAAAAGAAATGAAGTTGAGTTATTTGTAGTGAGGTGGAAGGACTTAGAGTCTATCATACAGAGTGAAGTAAGTCAGAAAGAGAAAAACAAATACTGCATGCTAACACATATATATGGAATCTAAAAAAAAAAAAAAAAAAAAAGGTTCTGAAGAACCTAGGGAAAGGAAAGGAATAATGATGCAGATGTAGAGAATGGAAGGGAAGGGTCACCTGGGACGAACTGAGAGAGTAGCATGGACATATATACACTACCAAATGTAAAATAGATAGCTAGTGGGAAGCAGCTGCATAGCACAGGGAGATCAGCTCGGTGCTATTTGACCACCTAGAGGGGTGGGATAGGGAGGGTGGGAGATGCCAGAGGGAGGAGATATGGGGATATATGTATATGTATAGTTGATTCACTTTGTTATAAAGCAGAAAATAACACACCATTGTAAAGCAATTACACTCTAACAAAGATGTTAATAAATAAATAAATAAATGAAGTTCCAAATGCTCTCAGGAACCCCACTGTCTGGGGTCTGCCTGATGAGCCATTCACTAGTGTGAACTTTCTCATTGCTACGTCCTTCACCCCTAAGAAACACACCTCCCCATTTGCTCTTCCTAGATATAAGCAAGCTGCACCTAGGATAAAAAAGCTGAAAAATAAACCTATCCTATAAATAGCAGCTATCAATTTTTCTATAAATACTATGTACCAGGCACTTTACAACATAATCTTATTTGATCCTCTCCACAACTCTGCAAGATAAGTACTATTACATATTTTAGCGATGAAGAAATTAAACCTCCAAGAGGTTAATTCCTCAAATTCACATAACTTGTATGCCAGACTTCCATCTAAAGCCTTTAGAGATCCAAATGACATCTTGTTTCCACTGTGCTGTGTGGTGTAAAAATCAGTGAATGACTCAAGTGGTGGACCTATCTGTTCATGTTGCAGGTAGAATTAGAGTCCATGTTAAGCTTGGGAAGGTGTTTATATGTCATTAAGGGCAAAGGTTAAAGGGTTTTGCTCTGTGCCTTGAATCACAGCACCTAAGAACCCTATAGAATGATAGATAATCCAGACTCACCCACCTTTTCTGTGCCACAGCCTAAGAGTTCTTTTAAATGCAATAAATGTGCAGGCAATTTCGTTTATTCCAAATATTACTGTATAACAAGAATCTCGGCTGTGTTCCATAACCCTGTAATTTTCTAGATGGAAAAGCATGAGGGCTTGATGGGAAGATCTTTCCGCTGAACCACAGAGGAGCTGTTCCTTACTTTCTTGCAAAAAATAGAGGGTTGAGCCTATAGGAAAAAAAAGTCACGTAATATGATAATTCAACTGAGGTTAAAATTATTTTTAATTAACGTCTTAATGAGTTTTCTCACTCTCCCCTCATCAAGAATAATTAACATAGTTCTTCCTTTTGTAGCCTAAGGTTTTCGAATAGGACTAACCAGTTCCAATAAAGAAATTCATATCTGAAATAATGTAGGCAATTCTGGTGTACAGTTAAAAAAACTACTGAGCATGACCTATAAAATGTATTACTCATATTATTGCTCTTTATAATGCTGTCTCTTAGGAACAAATCTATGTATTTTTCAGTGCCTCCACAGCATAATCTGTCATGCCTCAACCTTCTATAAGAGTTTGTAACTTATCCACAAGTGCCTCTCACATCTTGTGCCCCTGACATTCTCTTGGCCCCTTGATCTTTCCTGTGCCCAGCTGAGTATTCAGTCAGTGACCCTGTTTCTTGACTGAATCACACTATCATGTGTTTCTTTGTAGCTCAAAGTTGGACAGTCCAGTACTAATTTCCATTTTTAAAATAAGAAGCATTTCTCTGTGTACACTTTCCTAAGTCTTATTCTCATTCAAGCTAACTTTCTTCTGTAAAATTAGAGCAACAAACTCTTTGCAAACATACAATATGCCCTTTGCAGACAGAGGACTGAAGGAATCAGTATTTCCTCAAAAGATCCCTTTTTACATTAAAATAGATTGCGTGCTGACTGTGTCACTGTACTTCCCAGGTATTAACTCATTTAATGTTCAAAATAACACCATGATGTAGCATTATTATTTTTTCCCATTTGTACAAATGGAGTAACTAGAGAACAAGAAGGTTGAATAAATTGCTCAAGCTCACACAGATAATATATGTCAGAGATTCAAATTCAGCCAATCTGACATCAAAGCTTGTTTAACCACTAAACAGTATACTGCCTTAGGCATATTAATTGGTGCTATGTTTCTTCAAGAAGGTTTTTGTCTCGAAACAGAGACAAAATTAGGAGGTTGGGTTAACATATACACACTGCTATATATAAAATAGATAACCAACAAGGACTTACTGCATAGCACAGGGAACTCTACTCTATATCTTGTAATAACCTATCATGGAAGAGAATATATAAAAATATGTATGTATATTCAGTTTTATAGATATATGTATGTGTGTATATATATATATATATATATGTCTATCTATCTATCTGTATATATAGATAGATAGATATCTGAGTCACTTAGCTGTACACCTGAGACTAACACAACATTGTAAGTCAACTATACTTCAATTTAAAAAATAATTTAAAAATAATGAAAAAGAAGGTCTTTGTCACCTTTTCTTCGAGTGAGCAGGGTGCCTTCATACAAACTGACTTCATTAAAGTTTAATGTATTTTTCTTCCCCCTGCATGAATGCATACAGAGTCATCACATGCCTAGAGACCAACTTTCCAATTCACTGGGAAAACTTTTGTTGTTACCCAAAGATTCCTTTCCAACCTTCATGCTAATATTTCCATCTGGCCTTAGTGCCTTAACTTATGGCTTTGAAATACGCAAAAATATGTACTTCTAAACGAATATCTTTCCCTGTTATATCTCTCAAGCACAATGTCTGGCCCATAGTAAGTAATTATTAATTTAGCCTTCATATGAAAGGAGTGTTTGTGAAGAGATCTTCATAGACGAAGGGAAATATGATCAATGATTTTTTTAGGTTAATGGGGAGGAGACTAACCTCAACTTCAACACAACAGGTGCAGTGAAAATATTTTAAAATGTGTATATTTATACTATTTCTAAAATTGTATATTTTAAAAGTTTAGTGTTAATAAAATTAATTTTTAAATAAATGGATTACATGTCATATTTTATATTATGTACTATGCATCTCTGTGTTGACAATACTTCGCCTGTTCCTCTTTGCATAGAGATTTTTGTTGATGACAGTGACCTGTGGAATGTCTTCAACACTTTATGCCTAGTTCAATGTTCCAGGCTTTATACATATTTCAACAAACAAGAAAACATCATTTTTGCAAGTTAAAGTATCATAATCGTGAAATCACTTAAGGACTGAAATTCAATTTCTATGTCTTCAGAAGGAAAGAGGCCGTCACCCAAATATAGCTATCTCCTAAAAACAAAAACAAAATCACCACTTCCTTTTGTTCAGGTCTTCGAAATTTCCTCAGCTCTCTTGGCTGGGCAGTACCTGCATCTCTTAGTCCTCAATTATTGATTAAAAAAACAGTCCCACAAAGTGGATGTTTCTGATAATCAGATTGAGTTTACACACACACACACACACACACACACACACACATTCACAAGGAACCTTGGGGAATTGTTTTTATTTTGTGGAAAATACACTTAATTATAACGTAGTTTGCCAAGTGCCATGTCCAATCATTCTCAAAGAAATCTTTCAGCTGCTGCTGGAAAGTGGGTTTGCTTATATAGTTGCTCTTTTATTACTACTAGCAACAAGCCCAATTTATCTTCTCAGTACATAACTACTGTCCCAATACTTGAAATTTCTTATGAAAGAGACAGCCTGATGCCTTGTATACTTGTGAGTGTGTGTGTGTGTGTGTGTGTGACCTACTTTAATTTTTAGGGAAATCAACAAATACTTAAAACATCCAACCAATTTTTTCTATCCAGCTTCTCCCTCTAAAAAATAAAAGTCAGCTGCAGCTGCTTTAATTCTACAAAGTTCCATTTTACTTAAAGTCCATAATTGAATGAACAAATGTATTTCTAGAAAAAGTTAATTTGTTTTCTGGAATATTTGTGCAATAGAGTAGACTGAAATATTGTTCTTTTGCTGTATGCATACATATCTACAAGAGAAAATATTTCATTAGCTTAGATGTTTATGTTTCATATAGGACTTTTTTCTTTAAACCTCACAGAGGGACTGGACCTACATTGACAACATGCCATGTCTAAGTAACAGTGGGTGTCTTGATTATATGACCTATACTAATGATTCCCACATCCATAAGATTACCTAAAACATTTATTTACTCCAGATTTCCAGATTCTTCTAACTTAGCAAATCAAGACTTAGGTAAATAGACATCTTTAAGAAGATAATTCTGATTGTCTTCTAAAATAACAGAAGTGGATCCTTATAGATCTTTGGTATATACAAAGTCCACTTTCTTTGGTAAATAACAATCTGAAATGCAAAATTTTTGACTGTGTATATATTTCTTTAAAGGAGATCATGTCTGTACTTTTTTCCAAATTTTCCAAAGGTATTCTGACCAAAAATATTTAAAATCAAGTCTTACTAGTGAGTAGGCACCTGTGAGAGTAGACATTATATATTATTGCTCTTCTTTACCATTGTATATCTTGGGGCTGAGTGCCTGGTAAATAGTTTTTGAAGGAAATAAGAAGAAAGAAAGGGAGGGATGGGGAAAGGAAGAAGGTAGGGAAGAAGATGGGAGGCAAATGAAGGAAGACGTGCTGTATCTGTTGTGGTTGTTCCTTTCCTAGGTGATTTACAGATAGACACCATGGGGTGGCTACTACAGGTCCAGGACACACAACACAAAGATTGCAGTTCGAGCTCTCCAGGAAGCAGACCCTGGGTCAGAGTTGGGTGTTCAATTCTTGTTAATGGGAAGTAACACCAATGAAGGAAAGAGGAAGGAATGACTAGATCTGACAAAGGCTCTATTAGTCCAACAGGAAGCTTCAGAGCAAGGCTTGCCTGTTGCAAGAGTGACATCTTGGGTACAAGGTGGGCCCTTGGACCACTACTTTTTCAATCACTGACTGGCAGCCACTCCAAGAAGAGGGTTACCTCAGCTTGAAAGCTGAGGCTGACCACGAGGATGCTAAGAGTTGGAGGCCGTTGGGTAACCACACTCGTAGAAGCCGGCGTATCCTTTCTTGAAGGGGAATCTGGAAGGTACATCTCTGTGTCCTCTACATAAGCTAAGAAGTAGTTTCCTTCACCCCAGAAAGCAGCCTAAGAAGAATCAACTTCTCTCTATCCAGTTGTCAGCACCAAATAATAAAGGAAAATAATTATTTCCGTGGAAAGAAGGACTCCAGCGGAGGAGTCTATGTACTCATCAGTCTCTGCACTGCGTTTCTTTATGTCTCCTCCTTATTTTTTAGGGACTGCCACAACAAATGCATTTATGATGATTTAACATTGAAAATATAATATTAATCAAAACTTAAGAAAACAGCTAAGTATCTAGTTCATGTAAAAGAACAAGAAAGTAAGACATTTAAATGGATATCATTTGGTGAGCCTAAAATGATTTAATATCTTTGTTTCTCCTTTTGCCTCCCTTTTTGTGAGTTTCCATGGGAATCTTGTACAGAAACTGACTACAGCTGAATCTATATGTGCTCTAAAAGAATCAGTTTCAATTAAAGACTTGCTGCATCTGCTCCCTGTGGATCATGAAAAAAAAAAAATCAACATGAATCTATTGAATAATTAATATGTACCCAAGATTATGCAAAATCTCCTTGAGAAATTCAAAAGCCAAGGAAACTCTTGTGTGTGTTCCCTCATGACAATGAGAAATGAAGCTAGACACATGTTCATTAAGATGACAGATGTGAGTATCATAGTTTATCTTTTCCGTGTTCCTATTCACACACTCTTTACCACCACATCAACTGAAATGGTTTTTTCCAACTTGGGGAAAGTGTTAGACTTTGAGCGGGTTAAACTAGAATTTCAAAGAATGGCATCATAGATAGGGAACAAGTAAGTCATTCAGTATCTCAATTAGCCAATGACTATAAATTGAGAATCTACAATTTGCCAGTCACTACGATAGGAGTCGAGGGTCTAGAAATTAACAGTATAGACAAAGTCTCTCCTTTAGTTAACTCATATGTGACCAAAATTTTGATAATAATGATTTCTAAGAATTATAAACCAATTAATAATCCCTGGGGCCTCTAATCCCAGTGCCCTTGCCCCCAGAGTGAGTTACAGCCTACCTCCACCTCCCCAGGAGACCCTCAAGAATTATAAGGACTAAGAATTAAAGAAAGTAAGAAATATTATTAGAAGTAAATAAGGTAAAGCCAGGGAGCTACTAGAGTCTATCTGGACTGATCAAGCAAAGGCACTTTGCACAGATATAATTTGAAGTGAGATCTGAGAAACAGTCAGGTGAAAATTTGGTGGGAGAATATTCTAAAGATATGACAACTAGAAAGAAAAATAAAAGTTTCTGAAATGCAAGAAAGGTTAGTCTGTTCTAGAAATATGGTGTCCACTAGAAATATAATGCAAGACACGTAAAAAATTTTTAATTCTCTAGAAGCCATATTAAAAAAGTAAAAATAAAGTGGTTAAATTATATTAATATTTAAGTTCACTTTAGTTTACCTAATACATCCAAAATAATAGCTTTTATAAATGTTATCAATAAAATTAATATTATTTACATTAATTTTTAAACTGCTTTTGAAATGTGGTATTTTATACTTTCAGAACAAATGAATCTAGATTAGAGTATATAAATATGGTGATCATATTTTAAAGGATCAATTGTCACTTGTGCTATTAGCTGTCATATTGGACAATGCAGCTCTAGAGACTGAAGAGTGACCACTGTTTCTGAAGGTGTCTAAGGAAGAGAATGGATCAAGCTGAATTTGGAGAGAGAGATAATATACAGATCAAATAGTGCATTCTAGACAATAACAGGAAATTTGGACCATATTCCAACTACAGTGGGAGTCACTGGAGAGTTTTCAGCAGATTGAGATGATGTGATCACTGTCTGTTCTAGTCCATCTGGGCTGTTATATCAAAACACCACAGAGTGGGTGGCTTATAAACAACAGAAATTTATCCCCACAGTCTGAGTCTGGAAGCCCACGATAATGGTGCCAGCGTGGTCAGGTGAGGGCTGTCTTCCCAGTCACAGATCTCTCATTGTATCCTCACGTGAGGGAAGAGGGTAGGGAGCTCTGTGGGATCACTTGTTAGAAAAGCACTAATCCCATCGGGAGGGCTCCACCCTTATGACCTAGCGACCTCCCAAAGGCCCCACCTACTACCATCACCTTTGAAGGTTAGCATTTTAACATGAATTTTGGAAGGACTCAGACATTCAGACCACAGCACTGCTTTACAGAAAATCTCTCTGTGTGTTGTGTAGAGAATGGGCTGCAGAGGAGGCAAGAGTAGATGCAGGTAAACCAAGCAGAATGTTGTCACATCTATGGGATACACATGGTGGCCTGGGCAGGGTGTGGCGGTGGACCTAAGAGGAGAAAACATGGATATATATTTTGGAGGTAAAGTCAGTGAGACTGAATCCTGTCAGAGGCATCAGATGTGCAGTATATCAGATTATTTTTTAACATCTTTATTGGAGTATAATTGCTTTACAATTGTGTGTTAGTTTCTGCTTTATAACAAAGTGAATCAGCTATATGTATACATATATCCCCATTTCCCCTCCCTCTTGTGTCTCCCTCCCATCCTCCCTATCCCACATCAGATTACTAGAAGTTAATAATCAAGTAGTACTACCAAAAGAAATAACAATTTAAATATTAATCTCATCTGACTACACTCATGTACCTACACTCATGTTCTACACTCATGGGCCACCCCTTCTTTAGGCTTAAAAGTGATGTTATCCCAGGATGCCTAAATCAAACAACTCTAATATCTACATTACCAGGCCTATAGTGTGGACAATGTTCAGAAATTCAAGGTAAGTATGAAGAGTTAAGAATGACTTGCTTTTGCTTGTTTGTTTGTTTTGTTTTGTATTTTGCTCAGGCCAGTAGGTGGCTGGTAGTAACTGTTAATTGAAATGGGAAAGACTTGAGGTTTCAGAGGATTAAAAGTAAACATTCCATTTGGTTATGTAAAATTTGAGATGATGAATATAATGAGTACACAATTAGTTGACTAAGTGGGGAATTCTAATTTTGGAGGCATCAGTGTATAGACATTAGGTAAAGTTAAGAGACAAATAAGATCACCTACAAACAGGAAGGGAAATGAGAGAAGGGGAGGGATGTCTATTATAAGAAAAGGATGAAAATTGCTTAGGAGCATGAAAGCAATTTTCAAAGACTAATGGTGGCAGAGAACCTAGGTGGAGTGCTGTGTGGAGGGATGGGAGGTGAAGAAAAGGAGACAAGTACAAGTCACCTTTCTAGGGAGTGTATAAATAGGAATAGAGAAGTGAGGAAGCAACTGGAGGAGAGGTGAGAGATCAAGGGAGAGAAATTTTTCTTTATTTTGTTCATTTTTTAAAGTTGAAAACATTAAGGTCCATTTTTATGCAAGTGGGTAATCCCTTATCCAAGCACTGATGATTCAAGACAAAAAGATATTAATTTCATGAGGCAAATCTAAGAAGAATCCCAGACTAAATTGGGTTAATCAATTTACCCAAGATCCCAATGTCCCTAGCAAATCCAAGATGCAAACCCAGGCATTCCTGATGCCAAGGTCCAGGACTGCAAATGAATGTTATACTGCCTCTCAGGGAGAAAAGCATAATTTTGGAAAACAAATATTCAGACACAGGTGGTAAGTAAGAGGTGCTTGTTAGTCTAGATATGAAGTGATAAGAACCCAAACTAAGATTGGAATTGTGAAGAAAAGAAGGAAAGGAATGATGGAAAAGACATTAACAACCAAACAAGATCTCAAAAAAGGCAAAGCTGGGCCTCATTAAAATGTGAATGAGTCAAAGATAACTTGGGGCTTATAAGTTCCTGAAAATATGAGAGTGTAGTGGTTTGCATCTCTCATGAATTTGACTTTCACACAACGCTCAATTCAATGCATTCCAACACATCCTTCATCTGATTTTTTGGTTCTAAATTCTGTTTTTCACACCTCAGTTGACTAATGACGATTTTAAACAATCACTTGACAGCACTGCCCCCTAGTTGTGTCAGGATCTTTTTGGAAAAATATGCTTTACCTTCCGAAGTATTTTTCACAACCCTTTTTGTATGGAAGTAAGTTGATTCCTTTAAGGGAAGCGTTGAAATAAAATGAACAGAGGAAAGACCAAAGTCAAAAGAATTAGTTTAGACAATTAGATTTAGACAATTAGGTTCTGATATGACAGAAGATTTAATTTGAAATTCATAGATATTTTCAGAGTCTAGTTCCTATGCAACACTACAAGTGATTTTCAACCTTGTCTTCAGAACCTGAGTAATGATTGTAGTCTGTTAACTGAGCTCAAAGCTAGTCTCAGAATTTTCAAAGGACCTAGAGGTTCAGTGTCAGGTCCAGATGGCCAGGAGAGCACAAAATAATGAGAATCTTGAATTCTAGTCAGTTAATCTTTCAATTTTGTTAAACTTTTGTTAAAACAGCTCTAAGCAGTAGACATGTTGGCCTCATTTCATTGACAAGGAGACTAAGGTCTCTACAATTTAAGTGATTTGGCCAAGATCTCAAGCTAGTAAGTGGCAGAGCTAGGAGTCAACCCAGTTATGTTTTATAACATATGTGTTATATATTTAACAGCAGCATGGAACTGTCCTCTGTTTCACTTCTTGGGAAGTAGATTCTCCACGGTGGTCATCGCCGTGTCTCTGTGGTATGTAAGTTCTGTTGCAGGACACATTGCTACTACCTCTCTGTGGTCTGAGAATTATAGATTGCAGTGGTTATGGTAAGGTAAAGATGGTTCTAATTAGGGGCAAAGAAAAGAGAAAAAACAGAGATATTAAGCCTCAACAGATCAGTGACATTTGACAGAGGCCAATAAATATGGATCATGCAAAAAAATTTCTCTCCAGCAAGAAAGGCTGCACTTTATTATTATTTTCCCCTGAGTTTAATCGTTGCTGATTGCTTTTTTTGCTGTTTAGTAAGTACTGCAATTTTGCAGTATCCTGCCAATTCTTCCTTGTGTTTTTTAAAATTTATTTTGTGAGTACTCTTCAGTCTTGCTGTAGCCAGTCCTATGACATAATCAAGCAGGCTAATGCATCATTTAGGGACTCAAAAGATGCTCTAAAGACTTTGGAGTAATTGACTGCTCAATCATGTTAATAAACACTTTGATAAAGGTAAATGCAATTTTTTTGTGCCTCCAAAAAACATTTTTGAGTGTCTAATTTTATAAATTATTTTAAATCATCAATAGGACATGGTAAGTTTTTCTTATTATAAATGTTGGAAAAAGAAATGTTTTTAAATGTACCATCTTTACAGTCACAGATTGTTGTTCAAATTGTTAAATCCTGGTTAAACATCAAGCACCCATTAGGGTCAACTAATTCAGCAATAGTGCCCATGCTGGCAGTTCTGAATAGATCTGTAGAGAGAGGTCACAGATCTAACCCTGCAAATTGTAAGTGAGGCTTCAGTCACTAAAGCCATGCATTCATTCATCCAGTGAATAAGCATCTACCTCATACCGGCTATGAGCTTGTCCGAGGGTTGAAGACGCTGAAGATGCAATAATTAGCAGACCTTTCAAGGAATCTAGTGAAGTAGATTGACCCATACTCTAATAACTAATGAGTTTTATTAATATCCAAGTGCTAGAAATACACATTGAGTATTATAATAACAGTTTATAAAAAGTCACATTTTGCTCAACAAACACCCATTCTGTGAAATGAAAATATTCCTATGGAGAATAAAAAGCCAAAATGGTACCTCAGATAATATGAAAAAATTCCCTTAAGATCCACGTAGTATCACAGGTAATTTAGAAAATACTTTAAAGACTAAAAATAGAGTTGCCATATGATCCAGCAATCCCACTCCTGGGCATATATCCAGAAAAAACTCTGACTCAGAAAAATACATGCACCCTTATGTTCATAGCAGCACTATTCTCAATAGTCAAGAAATGGAAAGAACCTAAATGTCCATAGACAGATAAATGGATGAAGAAGATGTGGTACATATATGCAATGGAATATGACTCAGCCATAAAAAAGAATGAAATAATGCCATTTGCAGCAACATGGATGGAACAGAGATTATCATACTAAGTGGAATAAGTCAGAAAGAGACAGATACCATATGATATCACCTATATGTAGAATCTAAAATATGACACAAATGAACTCATCTATGAAACAGAAACAGACTCACAAACATAGAGGACAGACTTGTGGTTGCCAAGGGGGAAAAGAGGTTGGGGGAGGGATGAATTGGGAGTTTGAGATTCGCAGATGCAAACTATTATATCCATTCTAATGGATAAACAACAAGGTCCTACTGAATAGCACAGGGAACTATATTCAATATCCTGTGATAAACCATAATGGAAAAGAATATGAAAAAGAATGTAAACATATATAATTGAATAATTTTGCTGTAGTGTAGAATTTAGCACAACATTGTAAATCAACTATACTTCAATAAAATATATATTTTTTTTAATTTAGAAAATACTACTTTCCCATTCAAAGTACCTCTTTAACAGTGATACACATAGACGGATATAGCTACAGATAGGGAGAAAACATAGATCCATTAGTTAGATAAACTGTGTATAATTTTGAAAAGTTCTTAGGAACTGATAAAAATATAATTCCATATTATCATATTTACATGTTATTATATTAGTTAGCTAGCTGTGCTGGGCTGCTTAAACTTGTGCTATTAAGTTATCCCATGGATAACTTAAGAAAAAATGTCTGAATGTGTCCAGGCTGTAGTAGACTAGGTTAAAATCATCATGTTTATCTATCTGGGGATATTCATCTGGTCAAAGGTTAATTTCAGAGACCTTGGAAGATGATATTTATTTAAATTAAAAAGAGTAAAATCACTCATATATTTTCCAGTATCTACAAACAAGGGTGAGCATCAAAATTTAATTAGACCAAAGAATGGATACCAGCTGTAAACAATCAATACTGTTGAACCAGCGGACATGGATCAAATGTCAGATACATTGGACTAAATTGCTTTCCTATCTGTATATTTCAAAAACCATTACATAAATGCTGAGCCATGTAATATAATCAGTGTACCTTATCTGTTGGGAAAACATCCAAGATTAATTACTGAATTTAAGGCAAGGTCAAATTAACTAGGCCTTAAATCTAAGAGTTGAGCAAAACAGGGAATGCTGGATTGTAATTAGGACATCTAGAAAAACAAAATAAAATGTGATGAAAAAAATGGTGTAGGCACAGGCAGATAATTAAATGTGGCAGTCGTAGTTCCCTTCATAACATAGCGTTTATAGTTCTTTTCATATTTTATTTGCTATCTAGAGACAAAGTTTTATATTTTTAAATGGGTGCAAAGCATATGAAACAGATTTTATTTCATTTATTTTCAGTGGTCCAAAAATATTTCCCAAGTTTATGTTCATCCCACCGGCCCTACCCACCATACGCTCTGGGAACTAACACCACTGTTACATTGGATATCTTTTGTTAGAACATTAGTTAAAGGGTATTTCCCAACACTATGCTTGTGCAGGGAAAGATAAAAGTTCCAAAGTTGTTATTTGGGAGAGTAAAAGTCTGTGTCTCATTTTATCACACATTTGAAGTGTTTTAGTAAAGGAGTGGGTGAAGTGTGGGAGAAGGGACATTGCCAAGAAAATTTATGTTTCTTTGCCTTTATATTCAAGTAGAGATGAAAAAATCCATTTTTATTATTTCTCCTGTCTTTTAGGGGATTAAATTAGCCTGCTCTGCTTCACCTGCCATCAAGTTCTGGAGAACCTCAGCCAATTGTGTTCTCAATGAAGAAAATAGCCATGGCCGTTGTAGTTCTGTAACTGTTTTCATATTTGTGCATTTATGCTTTGCACCATTCTCCTAACTCAGCTGTCTTTCTGAGTCTTGTCCCTGCCCCACCTTCTTAGATGTGACATACATTTAGGCAGAGAAAAAAAATACCTGCGATGATATTGGAAAAACTAGTGAGTTTTTGCATTAAATATCTAATATCACATAAATAACTGCCTTGTTCGAAGTTATTTTAAAAGTCACATGAAGCCAATAATAAGATATGTGAAAAACTCTCATTATTTAAACCAAAACCGTAATGGAGAAAATTCTATTTTGTTGTTTTGCACATACCATACTGTGGACCAGGATTTACAATGCACATATATAGCTTGTACATGACAGCATTTAAAGGGGATGGAAAGACCTAATAAAGCAAAATTATCTTGCACAAACCTGCTAGGTGATCTGAAACATCTCCTGTCAACTTTATTTCTTTAGGGTAAGACTTTGCTCGCTGAAGTTGAGTGTTAAAATAAAATTTCTTATGTAGAAAAGTTGCACATCCAAACAGATGCTGATTTATATTCCTTTTATACCAATACCCTCATTTCTTAGATGTGACCAGAGCCCTCAGGGGATGGGTTAAGTGACAAGCAAAGGTTGATATTAGGCAAATGTTGAGCTATGGGACATTGCCCAGAGCAGAGTTCTGCGGTGGAGAGCTTTGATAGGAAAAAGTGAGCATTAGACACTTCAGCAGGACACCTTGATGGGGGAAAGGAAGGAGAGCACCCACTATGAACTGGACTAGGACCCCTGCACGTGGTCCATCTATGACTGTCAACCATTTCATGCTTCAGAGTTGATCATCTCCATGTTACAGATCAGGACACTGCAGTTCAGGGAAATTAACAAAGCAATGATGTAACAGAGACAAAAATAGAGGTAGTGGTGATAGAGATCCTACATGTCTAGGATAAAATAAGAATGATTCTCATTATTTATGAGAAAGGAAAGAAGGAAGGAAGGAGGGAAGGAGGGATCAAGGGAGGGAAGGAAGAGAGAAGGCAGGAAGGAAAGGGAGAGAGAGAGAGACCTTTTAATGAAAAACACTAAATAAGTAACCAATGATTGATTTTGCGCATAGAGCAAATGTTTCCAAAATCATCCATAATAATGATGATTATGATCATGCTCATAATGAAAGGGCATCAAAAACAGACTAAAGAGAGAGAGTAAATTTGGGTTGTAAGCTGACCTTATGATATTAGCAAATATTTCTTGAAATTAGGGAATGTGTTATCATCTGCCGTCCTCTGAGCCGTCTCGAGAAAAAGACTCATCTGCCCCAGTGGTGCTTATACACTCCTAAATATTTCTTTTTCATCCTTGACTAAATTCATCGACTGTACACATTTTCAGTTCTATTTATGGAGCAACTCTGTAAAGTGCGTTTTCATTTTCTGTCTCGTCAAGGCCCAGGAGCTTGCTTCTTCATTGGAAGTGGGTTCAGTGATTGGCAGGGGTGGAGGCACTAGACTAACTCCTAAACTCCCACAGAACCTTTTCTTTGTACAGGAAACACAATAAACACCTGTTTATAAACATGATTAGGAACTGGGATAGCTTGGTGAACAGTATACTCTAGTTAGCTGAGGAGCTTTGAAACAAGGGAGAATTAACAGATGGTTATAAAAATGTAGTGTGTGTATTCGACCTGTTAGTCCTGGGTTTACCACTTCTTTTCATTCACTTTTAATATAGTCATAGAAGTATTTTTCAATGCTGTGTAAATTAAGCAACTAGCATTCAGAAATTGTTTATACAGTAGATTCAATGGAGAACATAACTTATATTTGATTGTATTTTTGAGAGCGTGAACTTTTTCAGATTTTCCTGTTTAATAAACTACCTTGATTGATGATTTGTTACCCATGAAGTGAATCAGTTGCTATTGTGTACATTGAACAAAGCCGCTTTTTTGTTCAGAAGATATGAGGCACTGGCATTCAGAGTACTTCTAAAGGAGACACTTTCACTTTCAATAATATCATATTATTTTCTTCCCAAATACCATATCTGACCACATCCATAATGAAGCTGTGGGCAAATTATGTATGTCAGTTTCTTTATTTCGGCAACAATTACAAGGAATGGCTTGTCAAATACAATCAGCATTCTGTGAGGCTTTCATTTCATTATTTGACTGTATAATACACACATCTGTAGAGTGAGTTATGTTCAGTTACCTGGAGTCATTTTCATTCATGGGCATCTCACAGACCAGCCATCTCTAAATGCCTGGGGTCCTTGGAAACTCAACTATAAACTGTTCATTAAAACTTCAATTATTTCACACCTTGCAGCATATACCATATGTTAGATATCCAGTGAAGAAATTGCATAGCACTCAAATTCCAATGTCATCCGCTCTGGGCGACTCTCTGAGCAGAGACTAACCTGAGCTATCCACTCTCCTTCCCGGAATGGGGAAAACATGGCTGTGACCCTACGTAGCTCCAGTCCTTCTGAATGAGGGAAATACCATGGTATATTTATTCGTGGTGGATGAGAGCTGAAATCCCTTCAGCAGCAACAACACTCCACAGAGTTGTGCAAATATAGTTAGAAGATTGGAGAATTGTCACAATTCTATATTTCTTTATTGCTAGTTGGACTCATTTCTTAAATAGTGGAATTATAAGTAAGGAGATAGCCATTTCCTGATCACAACACTCTGAAGGTGGGTATAGGAATATTACAGCAGACGAAGTGTTTTATCTTGTGAGAAAATTTAGGTAAGGGCTCTTCATATTTTCATTTGGTGCATCAAAGAGTGGGGATTCAAGAATCTTCCCTAATGTGCTACATAAATATCTTAGAACAGATTTCCTCTAAATCAGTGGTTCTTAGCCTTTCTTGGATTTATTCCACAATATTCTATAAAATTACATAAGCCCTCTCTTGAGACAAATATACATACTAAGATATATTAATAATATTGCTTCCTTTTCAAAGGGTTCAAGAAACACTCAAATCATGTAGAGGTGTCCACAAACTTAAGATTTACAACTTCCCAAAAGAGGAGTAATTAAACCCATCTGGAGAAGAAACATCTCACACTGGAGTTGTCTGGTGGAGTCAGATGCTTGTTGCCCCACATCCGGAAGAAGAGGCCAACTTATATAACCACTTAAACATTGGCTTCATTTCCGTTACAAATGTACTCATACATGTTGAAGGAATTGAAAGTGCTTGGTGAAAATCTGCTGAAGAAAAGTCATTTCAAACAATTTTGCTCAGTACTTGCCCAGAATTTTCTCTAGTTAATGTTTCAAAATTATTGATTCATATTATTTGCAGGCAAAGTACTTTGAACAGCAAGAAGGCTTTTAAGAATTTTAAGGTAATGCCGAGAACATATTAGAGGTCACTGTATTTGATCACTGAAAACTGCAAAGGACAATTTAGTCTGTAAAAACATATCTGTGCCATGCATTTCTGCTGTTGTCTCCTAATTTCTGAACATGGTGGGAGAGAAGCCTCTTTCATGTTCCCATCTCCTCCACGCTCCTCAACACAAATAGCACGCATTTCACACTCTTTTGGGATTGCTTAACAGCAGGGAGAAAGTTGCCATCCTAAAAAAGGAAGCCCAGGCATATCTCTAAGCTGAGCCAACCAAGGTGGGAGAAAGGATGTTCTGGCTGACAGGGTTTGTGTTTCTCCCAGGAAGACCAGAGCAGTTCCTGGGAGCAGTTGAGCATAAATAGTGAAGATTAGACCTGTTTCCTCATTTGGTTACCTCACCTCTTCTGGCCCCCTCCCTCAGAGTTTCAGGATGTAACCTTACTGCCTCTCCCCTACCCAAGCCTATGTGTGACATTAAAATGGACCATTCTTTGTCTTCTAGGAATTCCATCTTTGAGGAACCACCCCTTGATCATAGCATCATAATTCTACTCAGCTCTTGTGTTCACAGTAGGACTCACCCTCTTCACAATCCCTGCTCCTGGGTAAGTATGTGTCCCCAAACAGGCAAATCAGAGAATGCTATCAATCAAACTACCCTGTCTTCTTGGCCATAGTGATCATTTTAGAGAAGGACACGTGATCCAAGCCATGCTAACCAGAATTGCTCCCATAATTTTGTCACTCTTGGGGGGGAACATTTCTGTTCAATGAAATCTGGATATATTTGGATGATATAAGAAGGCACTAAAAAACTTTGGTAATCAAGACAAATAATATTTTAATAAATCAAAATTATTACCAAAAAAAAAAAAAAAAAAACCACACTGAGCAAAATATCAAAATTGTAAAGACAGGGCCAGACCCAAACACCTGTTGTGTACTTCCAATCTGAAAAAGAAAAGAGAAATCCCATGCAAGAATGGAAAGTGCAAGAATCATGCACTTTCATGCAGCCAGGGGGTCAGGGACAGATTGGTGGCCCACTGCCCCAGAATGAAACAATGGGATGGATTGCTAAGAGACAGAAACTACCAGAATGAAAACCAGATTTAAGATGAGACTCAGCAAGCTTGGACACTAGTTACCGGTCCAGGGAGAAAGCAGGGAGCAGTGAAATCAAAGTCAGCTGAGGTTTTACGGGTATTACTTTGTCAGAGAAACTTTATCCCTAGCATCCTTTCAATGCCTAAAGCAATTCAAACATCTGAGTTTATACTAAAAGGAAGTTGTCTACCAAAACAGTGCTGCTCTAAATTGGGACTAATCCAATAATCTCCTCAGCTGCAGCCAAGGAGGAAAATGGACAGGGGACACCCTGTAAGAAGACATAGAGCCAGGGTGACCAAGAGATTGACTCAACTGCCATGAAACAATGGCTTCTGGTTCTGGTCCATCAGGAACCGTATGTGCTGTAGCTCAAAGGCCACTGTATGTTATTTGTTCTTCTCTCCTTTTTCATATGAAAGTGTTTATTCTATTTGTTTATCCCATTCTACCTACTTCATTTTGGACTTAATATTTTGGGACTATTTAGATTTCTCATGTAGCTGCATATTATTAATGTATTTGGGGCAGTATCCAGACTGAAGAAGAATTAGATCGCCCAAGAATTCTGACCTTGGAACTGGGTGCAGACATTGAATAAGACTTTGGGTTGTCAACTTTCAGGGAGAATTATTATGTGGAAGTAGCTGCATTATGTTAGAACTGGCATTTTTTAAAAGTGTATGTATGAGAAGAAAATGTTTGTGGACTGTTATGGGGTGAACTTAATGGACATGCATTTTTTTCTATCTAGATTCCCTTCTGTTGGGGATGAATTAGATTAGGTTGCATGGAAATCCTACTCAGTCGGGTGTTTTTGTGAGATGGACCTTATCTTACCTCTCCTCATTCCCTAGCTTACTGCTCTCCCCAGAACTGAGCCTAGCACCCAAGCCAGACAATCAAAATATTCCATCCTCTTGCTATATCTCCTCTTCCCACCCCTACCCTCTGGTTTAAGCTGTGTTTCAGTCCTGACTAGCACACATGCATTGTATTATCTGCCATCTTCATTGGCCTCCTCCTGAAGCAAATGATTAATGTAATTCATTTAACTCTTAAAAGAAAATAAAAAAGCTAATTAAAGAGATATGTCCTCTGTACCTATTCCAGTTCCACAAAAGAAATCTCCATTTTCAGTGACCAAAACAGACAATTCTGTCCTTAAAAAATAAGTTAATTTATCAAAATAGAGAATAATCATACAATGAAATAGAGGAAAACAGTCCCAATGGTTTCTTACACATTGTACAAATAGTTCATAACTATTGTACCCCAGGAACTATGTCATAGGAAGTACTATAATCATCATTACTTTATAGATGACCGTGGTGAAGCATGAGATATTTAGGTTATTTGTGCAAAGTTACATAGCAATTAAAAGGCAGAGTTGGAATTCAAACTTAGACAACCTAAGAAACAGTGTCCAGGCACCGAACCCCTTCATAAATACCACTTATTTGATGGCCGAAAAACATTGCACGACCTAAAAGTTGAGAATTATGTTTTATTTGGCAGACAAAACTGAGGACTTAAGGCCATGACGCAGCCTCTCAGATGGCTCTGAGGGACCACCCCAAAGAGGTCAGGAAGGAGCCGGGATATATAGGCGTTTTTGCAGCAAAGACCGGGTAGTTGGAACATCAAAAGATTACTCTTAACACAGAAACAGACTCACAGACTTTGAAAACAAACTTATGGTTCCCAAAGGGGAAATGTGGTGGGGGAGGGATAAATTAGGAGTTTGGGATTAACAGAGACACACTACTATCTATAAAATAAATAATCAACAAGGACTTACAGTATAGCACAGGGAATACCACTCAGTTCTCTGTAATGACCTATAAGAGAAAAGAATCTGAAAAAGAATGGGTACATGGTATATGTATAAATTAATCACTTTGCTGCACACCTGAAACTAACACAACATTGTAAATCAACTATACTCTAATATAAAGTTTTAAAAAAAGAAATAAAAAAGAAAATCAGACAACTCAAATGAATGAATTTAGTGCTTTTCTATGTATGGGAAGATGCAAAAGTCTGGGCTCACTGAAATCATTCCTTTGACATGCACCTCAGCTATCTGGGGCCAGTATCCTGTGTTTTCTCATCCTGAGTCTCCTCAGGGTGCATCGCTAGGGGTGGCTGCAGCAGTTGACTGCTTGATGGTGGGCATCCTGTTTCTAGCCTGAGTTCCCACAGGGCTCACTGTCACGGACAACTGTAATGTGATGGCTTGATGGCTGCAACCTCCTTTGTTTACTGATATGACAGGCAACATTTTTTTCGTTGACATATTCATAGCAGAGGTGTGCAAAACACTGTGGAACAGGAGAGTGAAATGACTCAAGCCCACTCCAGGCCAGACTAACTGTGATCCTGGACATGAGAGGAAAGACATTTCTTAGTGGAGGGGCCTCGTGTCACTTTGTAAGCCATGCTACACAAAGGGGAGTGTTCTTTCCTCCGGAAAAACCCTGTCTTCACATGAATGAGTATACACTGGCCGTGTTTATACAATTTCTATCTCCATCTCAGAAAGAGTGGAATTCCCTCTATTTCCTGTCTCTTGTGTTCTTCCTTCTCCATATCCCCTCTCCCAAACGTTCACAGAAATACTGCCCTCAGCATGTGTAAGCAAATGTTGCCTCTGACCCTCCTCTTCTGCCATTTGCTGTTTAAGTATGTTCAATCCTGTGCTGAATAGACTTTATTTTTTCATTACTTGCAAAATAAAAGCTCCTCACCATAAGTGCTTTATTTTCACTGTGCTTCCAGCTAAATCCTGCACAGTAAAACAAATTAAGCAGATGGCAGACTTAAATGTTAAAGATAGGAAAAAAAAAAGTATGAAGAAATCTTGAGATAAATTAGAATATAGGGTAGAATATTTTGAAATGTGATGAATCAAAGGTTAAAGTCACAAAGAATTTTAAACTCAGGTTTCTGAAAGATATATGAATGATTCAGGATTGTAACTTAAAGCGCCCTTCCAGGACAAGTGTGCCTCTGTAAAGCTGAATTCCCGAGTTGGTCGAAGCCTCATGATGTGGCTTTCATACTTTATGAGGGCAGGCACACAACCATTGCCATTTTTCTTTATTTTCAGAGTAAAATGTTCATGGTCTCAATCAGCATGGGAAGGTACAAGGACAGAGGTTTATGTGGTTTAATGAGTGATACCCACAGAGAGTCCAGATTAAAAAGAAAATAGATTCTCACCTGCTGTCCATTACTTGTTTCCCCACATTTTACTACCAGGGAACACACATTCACTGTAAAACTCTGAGCTCTGTTAAAACACAAATTTTCCTGGGAACATACAATCACATGAGTCATTTTCAACTATGTGTAAACAAAATTAGCAGGTCATTCCCTAAGAACTGGTTTAAATAGGAAGAAAGGTGAAATATGCATGAGGCTATGAGAGACCTGGATTAAAGAAGAAAGTCTTAAAACTAAAATTTCTAAGATGGAAGAGTTCTAGAATCAACGTATTGTCTCATAAAATAATTTTCCAGAACTAGTCTTAATTTTTATCTGCTTAGAGCCATTTTGTTTAAAGAGAAACAGTACCGTTTTGATTACAGTTAAAGAGGAAAGATGCAAAAAAGGAGAAATCAAAGAAACTAACATGTGTTAATTGCACATTGGGTATTTTATCATTTCTAATCACCACTCTCTGAAATATCTTCATGGATCTACTTCACAAATGCGGAGAACAAGTCTCAGAAATGTTACTTTACTTGACAAAGTTGGCACATCTACTAAAGAGTATAGAGGAAAAATTCTGGCTCCAATCTGTCTTAAAACCTTGGGTTCTCTCCACTCAGCAACGACCATGGTTATCTCGTTTCAAATTCCCTAAGGGCGTGGTAACATTTTAAAATCATTAGTCAGGGAATTGTACATCATTTCATTCTGTAAATAAAGGCAACAAACATATTGATGCCCATGGGATGTAACTAATATCTTTGTGATCAGGATGAGGTATAAGAGAAGAAAGGAAGGCTTGCTGGAAGAAGAGAAAGAGGACAGAGCCAAGGGGACACAGAAGTCCACTTGAGCTAATATAATTGTACCTGGGTCCCACCAGGATCCGCTTGAGCGATCATGGAACTTCCACAGACCCAGGACTCACTTACTTCTGACACAAGATATAAAGTGAAAGGTTGAATAAAGATTTTAAAAACCCAATCAAGATAATTTAATGGTGAACAAAGAAAAAAGAATGCAGGGAAGACAATATCTGTTAGAATTTAATTTTCACAATGTTGAAATTCAGGCATGTCATACTCAGTCTTTCTTCTCTGTAGTTTAAAATCCCTGACCTCTGAGCCAGAGCAAGAAACAATATATTGATACAATGAGACTGTTCCCCTTCTGTAGCTCAGACTTTGGGGGGAGCAGGAAGCA
Organism: Eschrichtius robustus; assembly: GCF_028021215.1. Lineage (NCBI taxonomy): Eukaryota > Metazoa > Chordata > Mammalia > Artiodactyla > Eschrichtiidae > Eschrichtius > Eschrichtius robustus. The sequence goes on from NC_090832.1 coordinate 112,706,098, forward strand.
TTGCCTCTGAAGTATAATTTATGAAGAAAACCTGCATGGGCGTGTTCAGATAAATGAAAAGCTACCTTTTAAGTGTTTATATCACAGGAGAAAAGGCTCTAATCATTTAGATTAACTGCAAAAACGCCTCCAGAAGATTGGATTAAAAGAAAAGCATTTCTAAGAACCAGGAGGGAAAGGCCATATGAATAGCTACACAGAACAGAGACATTTCCTTGGGGAGTTTGTAAAGGAACACATTTTAAATACACTTATGACAAAAATATAATTCCTTAGTGTATGTGAGAACGTTTGAATAGCCAAAGCCACAAATACCAAGAAACCGTATTTTGCCTGTAATGCCTCACATTAGCATGTGAATCATCAAACATTTGAAGGCACAGGCTTATTAAACACAGTATTTTCCTATATTTTATATATTCTCAGTAGCAGCGGTGCACTTCTTGAAATATAACTGTATTTTTGAATTTAGTGTTTAATAAAATATCAAACTTTTATTACAAATTAAATTATCTTTTCAGAAGGAGCAGTGATTTTCCCTGAGGTATCTCTCATGAACAATAATCGTTTCAGAGCCACTGAGAGAAGAATCCTTCTGTGGACAGGGTCTCCCCATCTTCTTTAGTCTCTTCAGACTGTTCATTCTGTCCCCACTGGCACGTAGGCACAAAAGTGGTCAGAATTTCACATAGAAGTGTGCAGCTGAGACCACCTCTTCTAAAGCCCACTGACTCTGCCAATCACTGTATTTTAAGTAAATATGAGCAGCATTTCTAAGCAGAAAACAGAGGAGGATGCTGAGCAAACTGGAAAATGAACCCTCGTTCTCAGAAGTCGGCCTCGGGATAAAGCCACCAACAGGACCCGGTGAACTCAATCAACTGTGGATGGAGGCGTGGGTGCACTGGCTCCTCAAACTCTGAGGAAGGCATCTAGACCCCTGATGTTATTAGAAATGTTAAGGAAGCTCCATCCTACTAATAATACAAGTCCAATCCTTCATATGTTCTAATTGCTTAATAATTTCTGGTTTCTTCTGTTGATCGTTTTTACCACTAGGATGTAGAGGAAACCGAGAGGGAGCTTCTACTTTGAACTTAATTCTGAGCAACAAGAAACAGATTGGACTTCCCTGGTGGTGCAGTGGTTAAGAATTTGACTGCCAATGCAGGGGACAAGGGTTCAAGCCCTGGTCCAGGAAGATCCCACATGCCGTGGAGCAACTAAACCCGTGAGCCACAACTACTGAGCCTGCGCTCTAGAGCCCACAAGCCACAACTACTGAGCCCACGTGCCACAACTACTGAAGCCTGCGTGCTCTAGAGCCCATGCTCCTCAAGAAGAGAAGCCACCACAATGAGAAGCCCGCACACCGCAACAAAGAGTACGCTGCAACTAGAGAATAGCCCACAAACAGGAACGAAGGCCCAACACAGCGAAAAATAAATAAATAAATAAATAAATAAATAAATAAATAAATAAATAAATAAATTTATAAAAAAAAAAAGAAGAAGAAAGAGATTGGTAAGTGGGAAGGACTGAAGCGATGAAAGGAAATGCCATTGTCCTCTTATAGTTCAACATAGTGTGGGTTTTAAAAACAAGTCACTTAGCTATTTAGAACGTATATCCTTTTTTTTTTCTTTTTTTTCTTCCTCTTCTTGAACATGATAAAAACTTTAACATATTTTAACTGCTTGTTGAAGAGCTCACCACCACCTTTTCTATCTCCCTTTTCTTGGTATTGTTATTTGAAAATTTAGTTCCAGATGTTTACATAGGAGAAATGTTTTTTATGATGGCCTATGTTTAATTACACGTAGTAATACATTTATTAATTGCCCACCACAAGTTTTTGTTGTTGTTATTTCTTTAATATCCTACTTTATTTATCTGTGTTCATACTTTTTATTGCTGAAATATATCCCTTAGAAATTATTTTAGAGATGATCTGTGAAACATAAACTCTAGTCTTTATCTAAAAATGTTTTTATTTCTCCCAACTCTTTGATGAAGTTTTAGCGGTACAGAATTGTAAGTTGCCAGTTACTCTGCCTCAGCACTGTCTTAAGGAATGTATTACTGCTGACAAGAAGTTGTCTGTAAATTTAATTTTCTATTTTGATGGTAATAATTCACCTTTATCTATATTTTTAAAGATTTTCTTCTTAGCAAGGTTTGAAGTTTCTCTGTGATATGTATCCCTCCCTCTGGTGTCACGATACTCTTCCACACAGAATGATCCATCGAAAATGCAGGATGGTGGTATAATGATATTGCTCAAAATCCTTCTGTGTCCCTCCCCTCAGTATCCACAGAATAAAACCCAAGTTTCTTAGGAGGACATGCTGGCTCATGCCAACCTCTACAGCCCAATCTCTCCATTCCAGGCCTCACACCTGATGCCCCAGACATGTAAAACTACTTTCAATTCAATGAACACTCCATGTTGTTTTTAGCTTCTAAGCCTTTATTCATTCTGTTCTCTCTGCTAAAATGTCACCAATCTCATTCTCATTTTTATTTTTAACTGTGATTGATTCCCTTTTAACAGTTACAATTTAGTTGGCATCTTAAATCTTCAAAGAAGCCTCCCCTAACCCCTCAGGGTGAGGTGGGTGTGCTTCCTCTGCGCCCCAGCAGATCTCGGCTACGTGCCTGACTCTCCCAGGGGACCTTAAGTTCCTGGACCAGGGGCTTCTGTATGATACATTTCCAGTCCCCATCATGTTATAGTGTCCTACACTTAGAATATGCTAAGAATATATTTCCTAAATATTGAAAATAATTAAGGGAAGAAGACAATGTAGGATGAATAATGTTGCAATTGTTTGGGCACGCATATATTGCACTTACCACTGACATTTCAACTTCCATTCTCACTTGTTAATTACTTTACTTATGCTAGAATCCTCACAAGAATCTAAAGGCTTAATATGGTCACTAATCCAGGATTAGAGAAAAGAAAAGTAATTTCCCCCCCACCTCAGTTCTCACAGAGAGGAGTAGCGTGTGAATGTACATATCGAAATTTCTCTATATCTAGATGGGAAGAAAACCCCACAGTTAATTTCTGCAAAGAACTTAAAATACCCACTGCTACTGAAATCCTAAATGATGTTCTCTACTTCGAAATGAAATATTTAAAAGATCTCCACATTATTTTTTATCATTTCCTATTTCTGGACTTTAGGCAAAAGGCTTTAATTTGATTAGAATCTAAACATAATCTTCATGGAAGTGTGTATGTAAGATCAAAAAGAAAAGGTAAATTACACAAAGTTGGCATATACAATTGACATTGTTAATTTCAAATAAAATAGCCAAGTTGGAAGGTTATGAGCACGTTTTGGTATTGTTTACTTGGGCACCAACATATCAGTGCTTTAAAGAGCCAATAAGGATGATTCTTTCCTCACCATTATTGAGAAAGATATTAGCATTGTGTCTGGTCTCTGAGGGGCATTAAATCTCTTTGTTATTTATTTCACTTATTGATTTGTTCATTCACTTATTCAGCAAATACTTAATAGGTGCCTACTAAATCCTAGGTCAGTTCTTAGGCACTGTGGATCCAACAGTAAACCAATCACAGAACAAGACTAATCCTTGAGGATGTAGCCTAGGGATGCAGGTAAATGTGCCATAACAATAGTGTATGATGGTCTAATAGGGAAAATACAGGGGTTATGAGAACAGAGTCTTGACAAAGTCTATACATCCTATTTGTGGCTTATCTAGTTTTTCACTGGACACATGTTAGGACTCCGTTACCTCCATCTTTACTGCTGTCATTTCATATCAATTCATTCCAAACTATGAATTATAGTCCTTCTCTATTTCCCAATGTGGGGTTAAACAAGTCTGCTGATTTTTTATAAACTTTGCTAAAAGTGTACAGAGACATTTAATATTGGAGATCGTTTACCCTATTGTTTATGAGCTAGTGTTGTTCAGCTCGGATTTACTAATAAGGCTGTGTCTCGCTTCTAAGCACAAATCCAGCACAATGCTGTTAGAGACCCCTACCTGTACAGATAGGAATTCTCTCTCTCTTTCTTTCTTTCTCCTATCTTCAGGAAGAAAGAAAATACATACTCCCTGCATTTAAAAGATGCCCAAGAGTAACATCATAATCTCTGAAAAATATTTTACCCTGTTCTCAATGAAAACTATGTATAAATAATATTAAAAGCATATTTATACCATCAGTAGTTTTTTTTTTTTTCTTTTTTATTATAAATGGCAGAAGCAAAAAGTTCATACTGGGTTTGGTTTGGTAAAAACATTCTCACTCTACCTCACTCCCCTCCCCAATACATGCAGACCACTCTCAGTCCTCAATTTTCTAACATGCTGGCTTCAGTTTTTCTTACTGTGGACCAGTCTTCTCTAAATAGTAGGCAGAGAGGCTACCAGCAGATCTCACAGTTCCCATCTCAAGCCTTCACCATCAGAAAGGGATGGAAACAAGGTTCTACAACCCAATTTGAAAATATCCCTGCAGTTTTTAAATGACCATTTTGTCCCCAGGCAGCAATCACGGGCTCAGAAATATGAGGTAAAGTCTGTGATCACCAAATAAAACCCATTGCAAGGCAAAACTTGCATACTTAGATCAATTTAAGGGAAAAATATGAGAATTTAGGCATCGTCCCAGCTCTAATTTTCTATACACATCAGAAATTTATTCCCCCTGAGACCTTGTTCATAACTTTCTCCCCACTCAACTCAAGATGCTGTTAACTTTTTTGAGCTGAGAGTTTCTCTGCCTAGAATATTTAACAGGTGTCATGGATCATGGTACAGGAGGAGGCCGCTCACGCTGGTTACTAAGAGCACGGGCTGTAGCGGCAATCTGCCTGCATCCAAATCCTGGCTCTGTTACATAGAAGCTGTGTCACTTGGGCAATTACTGAATCTCTCTGGTCTCAGCTTTCTTACCTTTGAAATTGAGATAACAATAGTTCTTGTCATGTTGACTTCTTTCAATTCTTATATAAGCTAAAATGTGTAAAGCACTTAGAACATTGCCTGACACAGATTAAGCATTTAAAGGAAGTAAACGTACTATTTTCAGTTGTCAAATCTTACAGGTAACAAAATGAGATCCATAATTTTTTTTTTTTCTGTGAAAGGTACAGATTCCAAATGTAACACTTCGAAAATGATAGCAATTTTTTCTTTGTTTTCTTCTGTTTGATTATCCTTTTGAAGCATAAAAAGTTGTTGCTAACAACTTTTCATTCCAGTGTATAATTGGAATAGTTTCAGAGCCTGGTATACAAAGAACTCCTTATTTATTCTTCCTTCACTCCCCACTCCTCAACCTTTCGGATAAATTGTCGGAGGTACAAAAATTACTTCCTCATGGGAAACCAATTAGCAAGGATTTAAATCAGTGGTTTGCAAATCAATAGTCTTGAGCTTTGATTCCTAAAACGACAAAAATATTAAAGAGCAATCATTCTTATCACTAAATATTAAGAATCTATACATTGTACATGACACTGGCCAAAACACTAGGTCACTGGCAACAACAACACGTAGGAAGATGAGGTGCGGATCTAAGAAATCTTAGGGCTTTCACTGGTTCCTCTTCTCTAAGAGTTGACCTGCTTTAAACTGAAGGGACACATCGTTCTAATCACATTTGGCTTTACCAAGGTCAACCCTATGGCTCCCAATGTCTCACAACTAGTGATTTGCTGAAGTTACATGTTTTGACCTCCTCCCGCCCCATATAAGAAAATGAAAATCTTTGTAATATCATTCCTGTTCCTCAATGGAGTTAACTGTTTTGTTTTGGTTTTTTTTTTAATAATTTATAGACTCAGATTTATCACTATTTAAACTTATTCTCCCTCTAAATGATCAAAATCTCTCACATGTGAGTGGGATTTAATAGGAAAATTTTTACAATCTATCTTTTGGAAATGGATATACAAGGAAGTTCTCATGATTATGTTTATCCCAAAGCCCAAGGTTTAGCGTTGTCAACTTTTTGATTTCTCATCCTGAAGCATCTATGAATATGCTAGTTCTATGAGACATTGTACTATACTTTCCAGTAAGGTTCCATCCTGGAAAGAGAAGCAATTTTAGACCTTTTGTATTTAACACAGATAATTGGTTACATTTCTGATGAAAGAGCTGTGAAGTCAAACAAAGGATGGTGAAGCAATTTAGAGATTAACAGCAGAAAACCACTAACAGCCTCAGGTCCAGAGAAGCAAGGAAAAGAGTGATTATGCAATCAGTGTACCTCTGATTGGCCAATCTTTCCCAGAAGTGAGAGGGCAATGGAGCCTGGAAAATGTGGTTACCCAGGATACAGAGCAGAGCAGGGGGAAGTAAGGCAGGAAATGGGGCCGTAGCAAATTAGCAGTCATCAGTTACACGGGGAATATTTAAAGTGAAGAAAGTGCTTTAGCTCTAGTCTGTGTGATCTTCACATTGCAAGCATCAGTACAACCTAAGAGCCTTTCAAACAGTAAATTCTTACACCGCATCCAAATATGCAGATGCAGAATATCTGAGGTGGACCCAGACATCTGTGTTTTAACATTTATATCAATAAGTTATCAGACAAGTTTATGGCCAAATAAACATTTCCTTCTCCCTTTCACTTGACACCGTAACTTTCCGGAATGATAATGCGCAGATAGGTCAGTGTTTTTTGAGGAGCAGGCCTGTCCATTAAATCTTCTAGCATGTTTACTAACTAGAATGAAACATGATTCTACTTCCATATCTCATCCAGAAAACAGGAGAGACACTTCCTGAGTATAAATGGCCACCACCTGAGTTGTTTATATATTTTCTGAGAGGGCAGTTAGGGGTCAGGCTGTGTCACTGGAGCCAGCTCTGATTAGCTGTGGTGCTAATGATTCTGGCAGTGACACACACAAAGAAATATGTCCTAAGAATCTGGGCCTCTCTCTGTTCTGATGGGAGCAGAAATTCACTGCTTAGTGAATCTCCTTTCTCTTATCCACATGACATAATTCTCCCCTGTCTACTTCTGAGAGCCAATTTTCTCTTGTCTGCTATGAATAGATTTGAGAAATACAGTGTTGTTAGTTGAAATATTCTATTCAGTTTGACACAGTGAATTTGCTGCATTATTTTCCATCTTAACTTGCATTTGCTTACTATTCCAAATCAGTTTATTTACTTTCCACAGTGTGGGGAAGGTTTCTGCCTGGTACCTACATTGGTCGTTGGATCATTTCTTATCATTCTTTTTTAACTCCAATGCTTTGCACATCTTTTTTTAGTTATGTCCACGATGATTTTGAACAATAGTTTTAACATTCCAGTGTACTTTTAAAATTTCCATTGCTTCTGCTGTCTTTAATACAAACACAGACAATATAGCTTAGCAGTTAGTAACTTCCTCTTCTAATCTAGCTGCTCAAAATTTGTATAATTAGTAAAATTGAAAATATGTCCAGTTAAAAAATATTTAATAACTTTGCTACCAATAATCTCAAGTTTGGATATCTTCATTCCTCATTAAACCTTTATACTGAGTTTAGGAAACTACAATGAGGAGGGGCCAAAGAAATGTTATCTTAGTTTTCCTATTTTATAAATAAAAAATGGCACATTACAGCAAAATAAATAACAGTGTTGTTCTATATAAGTTAACAGTTGTTATAACTTTATTGGTGGTCAAATGTATTTTGGACAAACAAATCCATGAATAGCAAATATAATATGGAGCTGACATGCAAACAAGGTGTTTTATTGGAAAAATAAAATATGTAGATATTTTATATATATTGTCAAAAAGGCCAGTAAAAATATGAATATAGGAACTGCATTAGAAGATCTGTAGTCTCATTGAAATTTCCAGTAAATGTGCCCTGTGTTCGTTTCTGGTTTTCAGGAAAGATGACTAATAAGAGAAAGTGTCTTTAAAGAAGAGGCACCATCCGGGAGATCAGCCTGGGAAGTGTATTTACAGTTGTCAGCCTGAAGCTCTGAGAGGAGAAACAGAATCATTATGCAAAGAATTTGAGTTCCACTTAGCAGAGTGTCACAAGAGCTGTTAAATTCTAATCTGTAGAAGCAAGAGGAAAAGAGTAGAAACAGTGTAACTAGACCTAAGGCCATCGGATTCACAGTCACAATCAATCATATTCAATGACCAGTGAGAAGAAAAATTCAAAATGAAGGTGCTAAATATTATGTGCTATGACTTCTTTTATGCAGCTCTTGGTACAAAGATGGAAGAAAAGGGAAAAATAAACAAAACAGCTAAATGTGCTATAGAGACTAAGAAAGGAAACATGGCACAGATTGTGGGGATGTTAGGGAGAAACATAAGACAAAGAGATTGTCTGTGGTATGAAAAGGCTTTAAATTTCTCTTTTAAAATGTGTTATGTTTTTGTTGTAGAAAACCTTGTCCTGATTGAAATGCAAGCAATTTTAGAAATAAGTTCTGGAAATCCCTCTTGTTAAAGATATTTGCTTCAAAGATAGTTTCTAAATTTGCAGCTCACCTGAGGACAAGCTCCCCAGCTAAGAGAGAGCGAGTGATATTTGGAAATCTGCTAATGTCAACTCATTTGTCACAAAGATTTCTGTCAGAGAAATACATTTTAGTCTGTACCTTTCACAGATTGCTATACTCACAGCACCTAATATAATTTCTTCCATGCAGAAAGACCTCAATGTTTGGCGTAGAGTTGAATTAAAGAATGTGGAAGATAGTTGATTTCTGGGATCCTCTACACACTTGGGAGTTGCCATTGACCTTGAGATCTTGAAGGAAGGGTCTCAGTCAATTATCTCTAAATCTCCTCCTACCTAGCACAGTACCTGGTGCCTAGTTGTAGCTGGCATTCAGAATATGCCAGTTCCAGGAGTAATTCTAACTGGAAAAATGCAACCATGTGATTTTCACATTACTCACTCTGTCTGCCTCCCCCTCGTATATTTGATATGTTCAAATGCATCAAGGAAGTATAGCTACTAAAAAAGGAAACCAAAGGAGAGACACATTTCTCTTTTTCTAAACAGTTTTTTCTCAGACAGCTAATCAACGTGAAGAATGACATTGAAAACTAGACTTTTTTACCCAAAAATAATGTATGTTCATGGGAACAAAATTTCAAATGGTCCAGAGGATATAGAAGAAAAAACATGTTTCCCTCCTGCCCCTTTCCCTTTCCTAGTTCTTCTTCCAAGGAGCAATGATTGGTGCCAATCCCTTGCATATAATCATCACAGTTGTAAAGCCTTATTTCATTATTTGTAATGACGACATAGTATTCAAATGTAGAATTGTTATACCTTCCCAAGTTCTCAGTTGATGGTTCAATGAATATTTACATAAATAGATCTTTTTGCAAAAGTAAGCTTACTTGTAAATACATTCCTAAGAGTTGAATTTTACTGAGATTGCTAAATTATCCTCCAAGGGAATTGTTTCAGCTTATACTCCCATAAGGAGTATAGTTATACGATAATATATTAAGTTACTGAGCTTTGACCATTCACATAAGAGAAAATGTCACACAGGAGAATGTGTGGTGATAGTTTGTGCATATGAAGCTGCCATAAGATGTAGCTGAGCATTTTTTTATATTTTAAAAGTATTTATTTCCTATTAATAGTCTGTCATACCCTTTGTCCACCTTATTTTTTTGGTATTGACCTCTTCTTTCCACAGATTTAATAGAGTATTTATATAAATAAAATTATGTCTTTGAGATATGACTTGTAAATATTTGTTTACAATTTGTCTTAGGACTTACTACAGTATGTTTTCACACAGAAAATGTTCATGTTTGTGTAGTAAAATATATTGTATTCTTAACTATATTGTGTCTGCATGCTGTGTCTTGTCTAGAAAGACTTTCACTTCACGAACATTAAATATAAATAAATTCATCAATAGAGAAAGTCTACACAAGTTTGATAATTATATGGTTAAAAAGGAAGAGTGCCATAAATATATCTTTTTAATAAAGAAATTAATAATCACAGCAGTTAAGGATTATGGAAAAATACACTCAGTTTTGTTCTGGGTCAGCGTTTCTCAAAGTTTAATGTATAGAACTCTAGTTTGTAAGGATAGTAATATAAAAAATGCATTATGTCATTAAATAAATTTAGAGTATGCTGAATATAGGGGTTATGGAGTTTTTTATTGTATCATTTCTCAAAGTTTTTAGTAAGATGATGTGAAGAATTTCACATGTATTTTCTCAGGTGGAGATCCTATCCATGCTCTCTCCCCAGAGCAGAGTCTGAGTCAAAGATTCCACTGCAAGTGTTTTATTTTGGGGGTAATCCCAGGAAACATCAGTAGGAGAGAGAGGAAGTGACACACAGCAGAAAGGAGAGCACTGCAGACTGTATGATGAATAGGCTCCCACTCTGGGCCACTGGGAAACAGAGACTGGACTGAATACCCCACAGAGTCATCCCACACAGAGCTGGGGAGCTGAGGTATGTATCCTCCAGCTTCTATATCCATCAGCACTTGAGACCTGTGTCCAGAGATGTTAACAGCCTGGCGCTTCCTTAAGAGGAAGCTTTTGGAAAAGCACACTCTGGCCCCAGGCCGGGCCTACTGCATGTCATAGAAGGAGTCCAGGCACTGGCCCATCTCCCAGATGGACACCCCGATGTCCAGCTCCCTGGCCAACTCCAGCCCCACCTGCAAGGTCTTCAGCGACAGGTAGAGGACGACTTGCTTCCTTCTTGGCTTTCCTTGTACTAGAAAAAGTACTCTGCGGCCTGGCTGTCCCACAAGATCTGGGGCTCGTGGTCCTTCAGCATCTGGATGTACCTGGGAGAGTCCGGGAGTGGGTGTGGAGAGGGTGGAAGTGTCCTCTGCCATCACGGAAGGGGTGAGGTCACCCAAGAGCAGCAGAACGTGGGGTGTCATCCCCCCATGGCCTATAGAGTGCCAGCAGCATGCTGGGCTGTGTGGGAGGGCCACGTGTGCAGCTGGACACGAAATGCCAGGAAGCAGGGCCACGGGGTGAGGTCTGGAACACTTGGGCCAAGGCTGCAGCAGATGGGTCCTCACTGGCCCCAATGACGGGCTCCCTCATCCTTGGAGACCGAGTAGTCCACGCCATAGAAGCTGAGCCCCAGCAAGATCTTGCTTCGCCACTTGGACTTGGGGACCAGGACCTGACGCAGGCTGGCAACCAGGACAGTGGTGCATTGGGGCCAGCCCGCTGTGCCTATCAGCACGAGGACTGACACGGGCACCAGTTGCTCAAACTCCTTGTGTGTGGACATGCCCAGCTTGTTGGTCCCAGGAGAGATGGTGCGCCGGATGACCAGGATGGCCTGCAGCTGGCCCTGATGCAGTGTCTCTGCCACGTGGCTGAGCATGTGAATGAGGCCCCTGCTGGGGGGGTCAGCCCAGGATTTGAAACGCTTCAGGATGTGCTAAGGGCTGTGCTGCATCCGGAAAGTGCCTCCAGGTGAGGACATGGGGGCAGCTCCACCGATGAGGCCTTGTGCTGAGGGGGCACTAACCTTGCACTCCAGGGAATGATGAGTGCCATGGGGTTTGGACAGGGTGCCAAGGGCATCTGCTAGAGCTCCCATTTTTTTTAAAGTGCATTTACTCAAGGTCTGTGGCGACAAAGGAAAAGCTTTCAGAACTCTGTCGGTTCCAAGCTCCTTTCTTCTCCCTTAGACAGCACAGGTTGCTATCTGCTTGGTCAATTGCAAAGTATAAGATATGTCACCTTTGTGAATAGACAGGAGCCCAGGCTTGCAAAAATTGTGTCTGTATTTGCAGTTGTCTGTGAAATTATCCTTCACCTTTGCTTTAGGTCCAGCCGAGGAACAGCTTAACAATATTGACCTCTTCTTTGTAAAGACTCTTAAACTAACAATTGCTTCGGGTCCTTACACCACTTTTCTAACCCAACAGTGATAAGTAAACAAGATTTAGATATTGTGTTAGTGGGTGGGAGATAGGATATTTAGTTTTATGTGTCAACTTGGCTGAGCTATGGTACCCAGTTATTTAATAAAACACTAATCCAGATGTTACCGTGAAGTTATTTTGCAGATGTGGATATCAGCTAAATTAGGTGACTTTAAGTAAAGAACATGACCTTCATAGTGTGGGTGGGCCTCATCCAGTCAGCTGAGAGTCTTAAGAGCAAAAACTGTGGTTTTTTGGAGAATAAGAAAGTCTGCCTCAAGGCTGAAGCATCAACTCTTGTTTGCCTGCTGGCTTGCACTACACATTTGCTGAAACCTTGCATTTGAGTATCAGGAACTGGCCTATCTAACAAATAAGATGGTATTTCCCCCCATTATGTTATTGATCCTTATTATAGCAACCCCAGAAATCACATAACAAAAGAGGTGATTCAGACAGGTGATTTAGGTAGTATTTGAATTTCAAGCCAAATCTAATATTACCAAAATGGTACCTTAACTCTTAGTAGACTCATGTTTTTTGAAACAGTTTAAGAAATCAGCCCTAACCACCTACTACTTCAGTAATGAAGACCAACTTGACTAATATTGATTATTACCTTGGGTGTACAGGGCACATTCACTGCTATTATCCCATTTGAGCATAACCATAGTTTATTATTTATCTATTATAACAGATATATTATTAATAGGGAATTATCATATGGTTTAACTTTATTTAATAATTATTACAGGAGGAGCTTCAAGATGGCGGAAGAGTAAGATCACCTTCCTCCCCACAAATACATCAGAAATACATCTACATGTGGAACAACTCCTACAGAACACCTACTGAGTGCTGGCAGAAGACCTCAGACCTCCCAAAGGCAAGAAACTCCCCACGTACCTGGGTAGGGCAAAAGAAAAAAGAAACAACAGAGACAAAAGAATAGGGACGGGACCTGCACCAGTGGGAGGGAGCTGTGAAGGAGGAAAGGTTTCCACACACTAGGAGCCCCTTCACGGGCGGAGACTGCGGATGGCAGAGGGGGGAAGCTTTGGAGCCGCGGAGGAGAGCACAGCCACAGGGGTGCGGAGGGCAAAGCAGAGAGATTCCCCCATGGAGGATCGGTGCCGACCAGCACTCACCAGCCTGAGAGGCTTGTCTGCTCACCCGCCGGGGCGGGCGGGGGCTGGGAGCTGAGGCTCGGGCTTCGGTCGGATCGCAGGGAGAGGACTGGGGTTGGCGGTGTGAACACAGCCTGAAGGGGGCTAGTGCCCACAGCTAGCCGGGAAAAAGTCTGGACCTGCCTAAAAGGCAAGAGACCATTGTTTCACGGTGCACGAGGAGAGAGGATTCAGAGCGCCGCCTAAACGAGCTCCAGAGATGGGCGCGAGCCGCGGCTATCAGCGCGGACCCCAGAGACGGCCATGAGACGCTAAGGCTGCTGCTGCCACCACCAAGAAGCCTGTGTGCGAGCACAGGTCACTCTCCACACCTCCCTTCCTGGGAGCCAGTGCAGCCTGCCACTGCCAGGGTCCCATGATCAAGGGACAACTTCCCCAGGAGAACGCACAGCGCGCCTCAGGCTGCTGCAACGTCACGCCGGCCTCTGCCACCGCAGACTCCCCCCGCATCCATACCCCTCCCTCCCCACGGCCTGAGTGAGCCAGAGCCCCCGAAGCAGCTGCTCCTTTAACCCCGTCCTGTCTGAGCAAAGAACAGATGCCCTCAGGCGACCTACATGCAGAGGCGGGTCCAAATCTAAAGCTGAAACCTGGGAGCTGTGAGAACAAAGAAGAGAAAGGGAAATCTCTCCCAACAGCCTCAGCAGCAGCGGATTAAGTCTCCACAGTCAACTTGATGTACCTGCATCTGTGGAATACCTTAATAGACAATGAATCATCCCAAATTGAGGAGGTGGACTTTGAGAGCAATGATATATAATTTTTTTCCCTTTTTCTCTTTTTGTGAGTGTGTGTGCATATGATTCTTTGTGTGATTTTGTCTGTAAAGCTTTGTTTTCACCGTCTGTTCTAGGGTTCAGTTTCAGCACTTGTTATCATTGCTGGATTTGTTTTCTGGTTTCGTTGTTCTCTTGTTTCTTTCTTTCTCTTTTTTAATTACTTAAAATTTTTTTTAATTAATTTATTTATTTTATGGCTGTGTTGGGTCTTCATTTCTGTGCGAGGGCTTTCTCTAGTTGCGGCAAGCGGGGGCCACTCTTCATCGCGGTGCGCGGGCCTCTCACTATCGCGGCCTCTCTTGTTGCAGAGCACAGACTCCAGACGCGCAGGCTCAGTAATTGTGGCTCACGGGACCAGTTGCTCCGCGGCATGTGGGATCTTCCCAGACCAGGGCTCGAACCTGTGTCCCCTGCATTGGCAGGCAGATTCTCAACCACTGCGCCACCAGGGAAGCCCTAATTTTTTTTTTAATAAATATTTTTTATTTTAATAACTTTTTATTTTATCTTATTTTATTTTATTTTATCTTATCTTTTTCGGTCTTTCTTTCCTTTTTTCCCCCTTTTATTCCCAGCCATGTGGATGACAGGATCTAGGTGCTCCAGCCAGGCGTCACAGCTGTGCCTCTGAGGTGGGAGAGCCAAGTTCAGGACATTGGTCCACCAGAGACTTCGCAGATCCACATAATATCAAATGGCAAAAATCTCCCAGAGATCTCCATCTCAACGCCAAGACCCAGCTCCACTCAACGACCAGCAAGCTACAGTGCTGGACACCCTATGCCAAACAACTAGCAAGACAGGAACACAACCCCATCCATTAGAAGAGAGGCTGCCTAAAATCATAATAAGGTCACAGAAACCCCAAAACACACCACCAGACGTGGCCCTGCCCACCAGAAAGACAAGATCCAGCCTCATTCACCAGAATACAGGCACTAGTCCCCTCCACCAGGAAGCCTACACAACCCACTGAGCCAACCTTAGCCACAGGGGGCAAACACCAAAAACAACAGGAACTACGAACCTATAGCCTGCAAAAAGGAGACCCCAAACACAGTAAGTTAAGAAAAATTAGAAGACAAAGAAACACAGAGCAGATCCAGCAGCAAGGTAAAAACCCATCAGACCTAAGAAATGAAGAGGAAATAGGCAGTCTACCTGAAAAAGAATTCAGAACAATGATAGTAAAGATGATCCAAAACCTTGGATATAGAATGGAGAAAATACAAGAAACGTTTAACAAGGACCTAGAAGAACTAACTAGCAAACAAACAATGATGAACAACACAATAAATGAAATTTAAAATTCTCTAGAAGGAATCAATAGCACAATAACTGAGGCAGAAGAACGGGTAAGTGACCTGGAAGATAAAATAGTAGAAATAACTACTGCAGAGCAGAATAAAGAAAAAAGAATGAAAAGAACTGAGGATAGTCTCAGAGACCTCTGGAACAATATTAAACGCACCAACATTCGAATTATAGGAGTCCCAGAAGAAGAAGAGAAAAAGAAAGGGACTGAGAAAATATTTGAAGACATTATAGATGAAAACTTGCCTAATATGGGTAAGGAAATAGTTAATCACATCCAGGAAGCACAAAGAGCCCCATACAGGATAAATCCAAGTAGAAATATGCCAAGAAATATATTACTCAAACTATCAAAAATTAAATAAAAAGAAAAAAATATTAAAAGCAGCAAGGGAAAAACAACAAATAACATACAAGGGAATCCTCATAATGTTAACAGCTGATCTTTCAGCAGAAACTCTGCAAGCCAGAAGGGAGTGGCAGGACATATTTAAAGTCATGAAAGTGAAACACCTACAACCAAGATGACTCTATCCATCAAGGATCTCATTCAGATTTGACGGAGAAGTTAAAACCTTTACAAACAAGCAAAAGCTAAGAGAATTCAGCACCACCAAACCAGCTTTACAACAAATGCTAAAGGAACTTCTCTAGGCAGGAAACACAAGAGAAGGAAAAAACCTACAATAACAAACCCGAAACAATTAAGAAAATGATAATAGGAACATGCAGATCGATAATTACCTTAAATGTAAATGGATTAAATGCTCCAAGCAAAAGACATAGACTGGCCGAATGGATACAAAAACAAGACCCGTATATATGCTGTCTACAAGAGACCCACTTCAGACCTAGGGACACATACAGACTGAAAGTGAGGGGATGGAAAAGGATATTCCATGCAAATGGAAATCAAAAGAAAGCTGGAGTAGCAATTTTCATATCACAAAAAATAGACTTTAAAACAAAGACTATTACAAGAGACAAAGAGGGACGCTACATAATGATCAAGGGATCATTCCAAGAAGAAGATATAACAATTGTAAATATTTATGCACCCAACACAGGAGCCCCTCAATACTTGAGGCAAATGCTAACAGCCATAAATGGGGAAATTGACAGTAACACAATCATAGTAGGGGATTTTAACACCCCATTTTCACCAATGGAGAGACAATCCAAAATGAAAATAAATAAGGAAACACAAACTTTAAATGATACATTAAACAAGATGGACTTAATTGATATTTATAGGACATTCCATCCAAAAACAACAGAATACACTTTCTTCTCATGTGCTCATGGAACATTGTCCAAAATAGATCATATCTTGGGTCACAAGTCAAGCTTTGGTAAATTTAAGAAAATTGAAATTGT
Source organism: Eschrichtius robustus (assembly GCF_028021215.1). Taxonomy (NCBI): domain Eukaryota; kingdom Metazoa; phylum Chordata; class Mammalia; order Artiodactyla; family Eschrichtiidae; genus Eschrichtius; species Eschrichtius robustus. The sequence continues at coordinate 112,722,668 of NC_090832.1, forward strand.
ATCAAGTATCTTTTCCGACCACAATGCTATGAAACGAGATATCAACTATAGGAAAAAATCTGTAAAAAATACAAACCGATGGAGGTTAAACAATACACTACTTAATAACCAAGAGATCACTGAAGAAATCAAAGAGGAAATGAAAAAAATACCTAGAAACAAATGACAATAAAAACAAAACGACTCAAAACCTATGGGATACAGCAAAAGAAGTTCTAAGAGGGAAGTTCATAGCAATACAGTCCTACCTTAAGAAACAAGAAACATCTCAAATAAACAACCTAACCTTACACTTAAAGCAATTAGAGAAAGAAGAAAAAAAAAAACACCTTAAAGTTACCAGAAGGAAAGAAATCATAAAGATCAGACCAGAAATAAAGGAAAAAGAAATGAAGGAAACCATAGCAAAGATCAATAAAACTAAAAGCTGGTTCTTTGAGAAGATAAACAAAATTGATAAACCATTCGCCAGACTCATCAAGAAAAAAAAGAATACTCAAATCAATAGAATTAGAAATGAAAAAGGGGAAGTAACAACTGACACTGCAGAAATACAAAGGATCATGAGAGATTACTACCAGCAACTATATGCCAATAAAATGGACAACCTGGAAGAAATGGACACATTCTTAGAAATGCACAACCTTCTGAGACTGAACCAGGAAGAAATAGAATATATGAACAGGCCAATCACAAGCACTAAAATTGAAACTGTGATTAAAAATCTTCCAACAAACAAAAACCCAGGACCAGATGGCTTCACAGGTGAATTCTATCAAACATTTAGAGAAGAGCTAACACCTATCCTTCTCAAACTCTTCCAAAATATAGCAGAGGGAGGAACAATCCCAAACTCGTTCTACGAGGCCATCACCCTGATACCAAAACCAGACAAAGATGTCACAAAGAAAGAAAACTACAAGCCAATATCATTGATGAATATAGATGCAAAATTCCTCAACAAAATACTAGCAAACAGAATCCAACAGCACATTAAAAGCATCATAAACCATGATCAAGTGAGGTTTATCCCAGCAATGCAAGGATTCTTCAATATATGCAAATCAATCAATGTGATACACCATATTAACAAATTGAAGGAGAAAAACCATATGATCATCTCAATAGATGCAGAGAAAGCTTTCAACAAAATTCAACACCCATTTAGGATAAAAACCCTCCAGAAAGTAGGCATAGAGGGAACTTATCTCAACATAATAAAGGCAATATATGATAAACCCACAGCCAACATCGTCCTCAGTGGTGAAAAATTGAAACCATTTCCACTAAGATCAGGAACAAGACAAGGTTGCCCACTCTCACCACTATTATTCAACATAGTTATGGAAGTGTTAGCCACAACAATCAGAGAAGAAAAAGAAATAAAAGGAATCCAAATCTGAAAAGAAGAAGTAAAGATGTCACTGTTTGCAGATGGCATGATACTATACATAGCGTATTTTAAAGATGCTACCAGAAAACTACTAGAGCTAATCAATGAATTTGGTAAAGTAGCAGGAAACAAAGTTAATTCAGAGAAATCACTTGCATTCCGATACACTAATGATGAAAAACCTGAAAATGAAATTAAGAAAACACTCCCATTTACTATTGCAACAAGAAGAATAAAATACCTAGGAATAAACCTACCTAAGGAGACAAAAGACCTGTATGCAGAAAATTATAAGACACTGATGAAAGAAATTAAAGATGATACAAATAGATGGAGAGATATACCATATTCTTGGATTGGAAGACTCAACATTGTGAAAATTACTATACTACCCAAAGCAATCTACAGATTCAATGCAATCCTTATCAAACTACCACTGGCATTTCTCACAGAACTAGAGCAAAATATTTCACAACCTGTATGGAAACACAAAAGACCCCGAAAAGCCAAAGCAATCTTGAGAAAGCAAAACGGAGCTGGAGGAATCACGCTCCCTGACTTCAGACTATACTACGATGCTACAGTAATCAAGACAGTATGGTCTTGGCAATAAAACAGAAATATAGATCAATGGAACAGGATAGAAAGCCCAGAGACAAACCCATGCACATATGGTCACCTTATCTTTGATAAAGGAGGCAAGAATATACAATGGAGAAAAGACAGCCTCTTCAATAAGTGGTGCTGGAAAAACCTGACAGCTACACATAAAAGAATGAAATTAGAACACTTCCTAACACCATACACAAAAATAAACTCAAAATGGATTAAAGACCTAAATGTAAGGCCAGACACTATCAAACTCTTGGAGGAAATCATAGGCAGAACACTCTATGACATAAATCACAGCAAGATCCTTTTTGACCCACCTCCTAGAGAAATGGAAATAAAAACAATAATAAACAAATGGGACCTAATGAAACTTCAAAGCTTTTGCACAGCAAAGGAAACCATAAACAAGATGAAAAGACAACCTTCAGATTGGGAGAAAATATTTGCAAATGAAGCAACTGACAAAGGATTAATCTCCAAAATTTACAAGTAGCTCATGCAGCTCAATATCAGAAAAACAAACAACCCAATCAAAAATGGGCAGAAGACCTAAATAGACATTTCTCCAAAGAAGATATACAGATTGCCAGCAAACACATGAAAGAATGCTCAACATCATTAATCAGTAGAGAAATGCAAAACAAAACTACACTGCGATATCATCTCACACCGGTCAGAATGGCCATCATCAAAAAAATCTACAAACATTAAATGCTGGAGAGGGTGTGGAGAAAGGGGAACCTTCTTGCACTGTTGGTGGGAATGTAAGTCAATACAGCCACTATGGAGAACAGTATGGAGGTTCCTTAAAAAACTAAAAATAGAACTACCATATGACCCAGCAGTCCCACTACTAGACCTATACCCTGAGAAAACCATAATTCAAAAAGGGTCATGTTCCACAGTGTTCATTGCAGCCTTGTTTACAATAGCCAGGACATGGAAGCAACCTAAGTGTGCATCGACAGATGAATGGATAAAGAACATGTGGCACATATATACAATGGAATATTACTCAGCCATAAGAAGGAACGAAATTGAATTATTTGTAGTGAGGTGGATAGACCTAGAGTCTGTCATACGGAATGAAGTAAGTCAGAAAGAGAAAAACAAATACCGTATGCTAACACATATATATGGAATCTAAAAAAAAAAAAAAAAAAGGTCATGAAGAAGCTAGGGGCAAGATGGGAATAAAGACGCAGACCTACTAGAAAAGTGACTTGAGGACACCGGGAGGGGCAATGGTAAGCTGGGACAAAGTGAGAGAGTGGTAGTGTATATATGGACATATATATACTACCAAATGTAAAATAGATAACTAGTGGGAAGCAGTTGCATAGCTTGGTGCTTTGTGACCAGCTAGAAGGGTGGGATGGGGAGGGTGGAAGGGAGGGAGACGCAAGAGGGAAGAGATATGGGGATATATGTATATGTATAACTGATTCACTTCGTTATAAAGCAGAAACTAACACACCATTGTAAAGCAATTATACTCCAATAAAAATGTTAAAAATATTGTTATTATATTATATGTCAGATTTATGCCTGATATACTTTTAGAATAAATGCTAGGCTTTCTGTGCTAATCCTAGTTACATGTTACATTATTTTGTTATAATTAAGATATCTTGTTAAATTCATATTTTGTGCTATGTTTTTATGTAATTTCAATATACTTTATATAAATAATTTCACAAACCTTAAAAGCAGTCTTTAGACCATGAGTCCTAGTTCACAGTTTCAAAAATCCGTCATCATGTCCATAGTGACTATATCAGTTTTTTCTTTTAATTTTATATTTTTAATAATATATGACTTTCATTTCTGTCTTATTAACCACACTTATGTATTTGGAGGAGAAAAACAAAGCAACCATTCCTACCTGGAAGCTGTCTATTCTAATGTCAGTTCAATTAAGTTTTTTTATTTGCGTTTTGTTTCTTTTTGTAAGCCAAAGTTCAACTGGGATTTTCAACATATAAAATGAGAGTAAATGCAATAATTTTAAAAGTCGGAAAATAGAAAAAAAAAAAAAAAAAAACACCTGAGAATGAGATAAAAGAACATATTTCCTAGAAATAAAATTAGCAAGAAAATGTACTTGAATCTGACTGAAAAAATATTAAAAGCAGAATATAGGAAACAAGATAAAAGAGGTCATGAGATCTGCTTAGCTTGATTATATGTAGAATTTGATAATGTTTTCTGTTTAGTTATTTCCCTAAAGAACTTGTAAAATATTAAGATTATGAACACTGGCATGGTGACAACTTTGAGATATATTAGTTGGCAGTATTAACAGAATGAACTTGATAAACAGTAACAGATAAACCAGAAATATGTGGGTAATTATAGGAAAGTATGTGTATCTGTAATATTCAAAGATAACAGCTAAAAGGAAATTCTTATTAAATTTTTTCATGACATAAGTTGACCTTTAACACATGAAATAACTGTACAGTTTGATAGAGCTAACATTGATTAAGATATAACTTCATCTATTAGGGGCAACTACAATAATTTTGGTATTTCCAAATCAAAATGACCCTATTCTTAGAAAGTGTGTTTTGGGGTTGTCTATTAAATCATGAACATTTGAAAAACCAGTACAGATAACCATACATTCTTGTGAAATTTAAATAACATCTGGCTAATATATTCTATCTAAATGCAAAAGTCAGAATAGGATAGATTATGATGTGGTAACACACAATCACAAAACCCCACCGATTTACCACATCAAAGACTGATTTCTTAGTTGTCAAATTCTTTTGTGCGTCTGAAAGTCTTTCCAGGATATTTATCCTCCCTGCGGCTTCTCAGAATTCTGGGTTACTGGAGACTCCGCCATCCTGCTGCCTCAGTAGCTGCGTTCTGTGGTGTTGTTGGTCAATGCAGCAGGAAAATGAGCACTGCGGGGTCTGACACCGTCAATTAAATGCTTCGTCCTGGAAGTGATATACATTACTTCTTCTCAAACACGTTACCTAAGAAGTAGTCATATGTCTCTACCTAATTACAGAAAAGCATGGAAACATAATTCCCTCATTCACCTAGAAGGAAAGGAGAATTGGATGTGCAATAATATTAGAAATCTCTACCACAAGCTACAAGATTTTAAATTAAAGCTACAGGCAGAATGCACAATACACCGGGTACCCAGCAGTTCTTCCAAGTTCACATTACTAAATATGTTGCATTTTGTATTATTGTAAATATTGATATTACTTTGTAGTAATGAATATGGTATTCTCCATCTGAAAGGCATGGTATAAAGCAATTTTTAAATTTATTTTATTCAATGTTGTGTTAATTTCTGCTGTACAGCAAAGTGATTCAGCTATATATATATATATATATATATATATATATATATATATATATATACATTCTTTTTCACATTCTTTTCCATTATGGTTTACCACAGGATATTGAATATAGTTCCCTGTGCTATACAGCAGCACCATGTTCTTCATCCATTGTATGTATAATAGTTTGCATCTGCTAATCCCGAACTCCCAATCCATCCTTCCCCCACTCCCCTCCTCCTTTGGCAACCACAAGTATGTTTTCTCTGTCTGTGACTCTGTTTCTGTTTTGTAAATAAGTTCATTTGGATCATATTTTAGATTTCACATATAAGTGATATCATATGGTATTTGTCTTTCTCTTTCTGACTTACTTCACTTAATATGATAATCTCTAGGTCCATCCATGTTGCTGCAAATGGCATTATTTCATTCTATAAAGTAAGTTTTGGAACAATGTTGCACAATGTAAGGACAACAATAGAAGTCCAACAGTTAAGAACATGCTCACACATCATTAATATAAAATTTCCCATATATTATTTAATATGTAATCCAAAAACTTATTACTTTAAGATATCTGTAGATGTCAAGAAACTAAGTAAAGCTCAAACTTTTGCCATGTATGCACAAAGTCATTGAGCAGTTTCACATTTCTGCTGAGTGTTAGCCTGTGATAATTCTATAGGGCTTTTCTTTTCCCAGGCTGGTTTCCTCCAGAGAGAATTGGCAGCTGCTGCAGCTGTTCCTGCTGATTGAGAATGTTATTATGTTCAGGGTAACAGATGTTACACCTGGAGGTTCATCTTTTACTTTCAGGAAAATTTCACTCCAGAACAGGAAGTTTTATGAAACATCAATAATTTCATGAAATGAATGTTCAACCTCAAATTTAAACTGTTTCATACAAAACATAAACATGCTTGAATTTCTCAAAGTTATTGTGATTAATTGAAGTTGGCCGTCATTTCAAAAGCTTTAAAATATCACTACCAGAAAATAAATGAGCATTTAGATACACGGCCTTCAAATCTGGAATTATTTGCATGTAAGATCTTTCTCTTGTTTTTAATTAAGTATAACTTTGATGTCAAGTTCTAATGGTAATCAGACTGAGAGTTAACCATATTTTTACATTTAATTGTTTTATTCCTGAGTGTGACTGAAGTCTTCAAACTCTCCCACTTCTCTCTAATCAAGGGATCAATCTTGCTTTAGCTAAACCTTCAAAAGAAAGAAGAGTAGAATTATATTGATTAAAATTAATCCTATTGCATCCTATGATATTATCTATCTGATAACTTTGATGAACTTTGAAAGTCAAAATGAAAATAATTCAGAGTGTGAGGCCTCTTCCATGTACAGTTTATATTCAACATGCTTCATTCTGCAAGTATTTTCCGAGCACTCACCACGTATTAGCTCTGGGCTTTGTTCTTGGTACAGAGTGGTGTTGTAGATGATTTCCCGGAAAGCAGACTCTGAGAAGGAAGTTAGGTCTCTGACAGGCAAAGATACTTGACCTTGTTATGCATGGCCAGTCACTGGATACCGCAGCCTATGGGAATGAGGCTTGACCTTGGGCAAGGAACTCTCTAGAAGCCGGGTGAGTACGTCCTTCAGTCCTGGAGTGGGCATCCGCTCAGCAGAGAGTGGATACAATCCCTTTCCTCAGAGAATATAAGCAGAGTTATATAACATAGTACGCACAAGCTTACTTGTGGTTCCGATTTTTATTTTTAATTCTTTTAATGAAGAAACTGGTAAAACTCCTGATAAGTCTTAGATATGTTTTGATTTGAGTCACTTTTCTCATATGTATTCCATTGTCAGGAATGAGTCATATCTTCACATATTAACTCTGAAAAATATGGATTCAGCTATAACCTTAACACATTTTCTTTAATTGCTCAATAGAAAAAGAATGTGCTACAGTATGTATTGCATCTTACTGGGGTACAGGAAAATTTATGTACATAATAGAGTATTCATAAAATTTTTGAGATGAGGATTAAGTAATATTATGACGTTCCATTTAGAAGCATGTTAATAAAAGTGATTTAAATCAAGTGTCATAAAGAACGATATTACACAAAGCTATCTGAAGCAGACACCTGGTATTAATTTGAGGAGGCGCGTGTGGATTTCCCGACATCAGTTACCACATGTAATTTTAAATGACCATTTAACCTTTCTGTGGATTCAACTACTTTTGGTCCAAGATAGGATTAAGGGTTGTTCAAATATGATCTAAATGGAGATATTTAAAACTGCTTGTAACTGCATTTCATTCTGTAGTTGTCTTACAAAAAGTCACCCTTCAGGGGGCCTGAGCTCCAGGATATGTTTTCCATGCTCAGAGGAACAGGAGATAATAGCGGTTTTAAGGCAGCTATTCAGAAACTAACAGAGCAGTTTAGACCTCAAAAAATATGTTCCCTCTGAGAGACATGTTCAGGGAGATAGCTGGAGCGCATGGTTCATCTGTCGATCTCCTGGTTAGCAGTCTGAACACCAGGTCTCATCAGATGACTTAAGGGCATAAAACCACACCATGCCATAGAGTCAAATGAGTAGTGGATTCATTTTCTGAGAACACTCCATTTGGAGAGCAGTAGTCTTGGATTTATTCCACTGGGAGCATGTGATTTCTTAGGCCACCAAGGTAGTATACCAGCAAGATATGCATGTTCCTTATTACGTGAAATAAATCAAAAGGTAAAAAAACCCCAGAAGACCCAAAAAAAATTCCATCAGCAATTTTCAGATTTTGAAGTACATTTTATCAAATAAACCTTGGGCGTGATGATACTGGCAGTGTGATTGAGGGTACTTAGCACCTGGAAAGCAGTCACTCTTACATCTTCAGTATCTATTGACATTATAAGATGTTCATGTTATATAGTAAATATTTAATGTAAATAAATACATAAATGCTACTGAACAGATGTCGCAACCTTCCAGAGTATAAACCAGTCTTGCCTCTAAGTAGTGGCAGAGAAGGTATTTTGTATAATGTTTTCTGTTCTCTTCAAAAAAGGCTGTAAATAAACTACTTCATAATATGTAGAGTTCACCAAAATGACATACACCAATTGTGTCTCTAGATGGATGAAACCTATATGAATGAAGGGAATATAACTCTCATTGCAAAACCCACAGTTTACTCCTATCAAACAATGTAAAGTCAGAGGAAGTTATTGAGGGGCTTAACGTTTTTATTTACTGGCATGCCATGTGCCTGGTTTCTTCTTTTGAGCTATTGGCTAAATGTGTCACAAGGAAAGAACTACTGTCACCCAAGATCCCTGTGGAAGCATCTCCAAGGATCTAGAGGAGAGGAGAGGGATGTTACAGCAGCAGTGAGGGTGGAGCACTCAGCAGTGTTTCCACACATCATCAAGTGGGCTAAGGTTCTCCGACCTCAACCTGATTTATTTTGAATACTGCTCTGAGAGAATTGTCCATTGGTTGTACTCATAGCTGTTTGTAATGAGCATCCTCAAGAAATGGGGTACAAAACTACACTTCATTCCTTAGAAGAATAGTTGTACTTAGAAGGACTTTGGGGATCAAGAAAAAGAAGGATTTCTGACTTAATTTGAACAAGAAGTCAAGCATTGTTGGCCCTCAAGTTTCATAGATCAGGCAGATGGGATTTGACAGACCGTTGGTGTTTGTTGGTGGTGGTTTTTTGTTCTGTATTTTTAAATGTAATTAGTTGCTACAATTAAAAGTTGGGAAATTTCTCACCTTAACTCATAAAAAATTAGATTTCTGACTTAGGTATAGCAATACTGAATTAACATCACCACATTAGGTGGATATGTTTCTTTTTGTTATTGAGCTGCATGAGCTGCTTGTAAATCTTGGAGATTAATCCTTTGTCAGTCGCTTCATTTGCAGATATTTTCTCCCATTCTGAGGGTTGTCTTTTGGTCTTGTTTATGGTTTCCTTTGCTGTGCAAAAGCTTTGAAGTTTCATTAGGTCCCATTTGTTTATTATTGTTTTTATTTCCATTTCTCTAGGAGGTGGGTCAAAAAGGATCTTGCTGTGATTTCTGTCATAGAGTGTTCTGCCTATGATTTCCTCCAAGAGTTTGATAGTGTCTGGCTTTACATTTAGGTTTTTAATCTATTTTGAGTTTATTTTTGTGTATGGTGTTAGGGAGTGTTCTAATTTCATACTTTTACATGTACCTGTACAGTTTTCCCAGCACCACTTATTGAGGAGGCTGTCTTTTCTCCACTGTATATTCTTGCCTCCTTTATCAAAGATAAGGTGACCATATGTGCGTGGGTTTATCTCTGGACTTTCTATCCTGTTCCATTGATCTATATTTCTGTTTTTGTGTCAGTACCATACTGTCTTGATTACTGTAGCTTTGTAGTATAGTCCGAATTCAAGGAGACTGATTCCTCCAGCTCCATTTTTCGTTCTCAAGATTGCTTTGGCTATTTGGGGTCTTTACTAAATTTGTCTCCAATACTTATTTGATCCATTATATAATCTAGCAACAAAGAACTAGAGGATATACAGGCAATAAGACAAAATGAAATCTTAACAAAATTAAAGAGAATATTTTTATTCTTTAAGATTAAATACTACTTAAACTGAAATGCATTGTTTTCTTCTCTGTTAAAAGCATTTTATATGTATATATATATGTGTAACTATATGTATATATATTTATATTCATGTCAGTTTTTAGAGATAGTTTTTTTAAATGACACTTTTTGGGACTTAAAATAGAAAAGTATTCTAATCCATTAGCAGTTTTTGATGAATGTTTGAAGCTTAATAAACTTTTAGCTTAAACAACTTAGACTTGGATCAATTTTTATATTATTTGAAGCAAACAATATAGTATAGATTACTTGAACAGTGTAAAGCATATCAATGTACCTTTCCTTTAAGAAAATATGAAGGACTTTGGTGCTACTGTTTTATATAATGCACTTAGGAGAAGTTAAAAATTTCTTACTATAAAATGGATGAATCTCAAACCAATGAATAACAAAGCACTATTATTCACTGGATATGCATCATTCCAGTTTTCAATTGTGTATTATTTAACTCTAATTTATATTTTACCATTCATAAAACTGGTAGCAAGAGTTACATATAAATCAAAAATAAACCTCCCTGTCCCTTGGATAGTACAGGTAACTACCTTTGTGGAGACAGAATGGGTAAGTTCTGTTTACTTTGGTTGTTTGCACATTGTTTTTACTGCCAGCATGGAGTTCAAAGTAAGCAAGAATTGAGAGGAGAATCCTCACAGACAATGCTGATAAGTCAGATTTTAAAGTGGAATGGTCTAAATAACTTCATTTGTACCATTTTTTTAGATTCCACATATAAGTGATTTGTCTTTCTCTGCCTGACTTACTTCACTCAGTATGACAATCTCTACATCCATCCATGTCACTGCAGATGGCATTATTTCATTCTTTTTTATGACTAATATAATATATAGAAAACAAACTTATGGTTACCAAGGGGGAGAGGGGGGAGGGGTAAATTTGGAGACTGGGATTGACATATACATACTATTGTATATAAAATAGATAGCTAATAAGAACCTACTATATAACACAGGGAACTCTACTCAATACTCTGTAATGACCTATATGGGAAAATAATCTAAGTAAGAGTGGATATATGTATATGTATAACTGATTCACTTTGCTGAACAGTAGAAACTAACACAACATTGTAAATCAACGATACTCCAAAAAAATTAATTAAAAAATACAAAGTGGAATAGTCTATCCTTTGTTTGGAATATCTAAGAGATTCCTTAAGAAAACAAAAACTCATTTGCAAGCATAGTTCATTGGGAATCAATTACATACTACTTTTCTATATCAAATAATTTAAAAAACTAACCTTGAATTCTTTAAAGAGAGACTTCCATGGTGGTGCAGTGGTTAAGAATCCACCTACCAATGCAGGGGACATGGGTTCAATCCCTGGTCTGGGAAGATCCAACATGCCACGAAGCAACTAAGCCCATGCACCACAACTACTGAGCCTGTGCTCTAGAGCCTGTGAGCCACAACTACTGAGCCTGCATGCCACAACTAGTGAAGCTCACGTGCCTAGACCCTGTGCTCCACAACAAGAGAAACCACTGCAATGAGAAGCCCGTGCACCACAACAGAGTAGCCCCCGCTCACTGCAACTAGAGAAAGTCCTTGCACAACAACAAAGACCCAACGCAGCCAAAAATTAATTAATTAATTAATTAATTTTTAAAAATTAATTAATTTTAAAAAATTCTTTAAAGATTTTAGAACAATATTCTGAAGGAAAAAAATAGCTGTAAAAGAAACAATTAAAATGGTTTAAAATAGCAGATTGCTAAAGAAACAGGGTTTATGTAAAGAGACACGTTTTAAACAAGATGCCAATGATATACTTGCTGAAATGTTTAAAGGTAAAGTATACTGACGTCTGCAACTTATTACTTGTGATGCATAAACAAACCAAGGTGGACTAATGGATGGATAAATATAGATGTGATAAAGCAAGTATTGTAAAATGATAATTATAAAATCTAGTTGGTCTCTTCACAGATATTCATTGTAAAATTCCTTATATGGATGTTTTGGTAATTCTTATAATATAATGAGGGGAAAAAAAGATTTTACTATATTCTAATTATACGAGAGAATTATTGAAAAGTGACAAATAAAAGAGTGGAGGATGAAAATAATGGCTTGCTCATGCCAATACCACAAATAAATCCTATGTCTGAACACAACCTTTCCTGAGAATAATAGACTCATATTCACTGGAACATTTTCCATCATGCCACACTTGTTTAACTCACAAACTAAAGATCAATTGAAATAAGGAATTTGCAGAAGGAGGACAAGAAAATTAATGTTAGCAGCACAAGAAGGGAAATACTATTGAAATCCATTGCAATATTTTCTGCAACATATTGAACAATAAGAGATGATTCTTGTCCATGATACTGGCCCCAAGTGGCCATTTTTGAGATTCTATATATATTTATATATCTGGGAAAATATCAAAATATTTTAAAGCATGTCATATAAAGGGAAATAGAATAACTGCCTCAATGACTTACTTTAAACGTGCAGAAACATTACTATTAATGTACAGCATACACAAATAATTCGCCCTACTCTCACATAATTCAGGGCAGGGATATGTGAACCACATACCATAAAATGGTGTATGTGTCATTGGTATTCTGGGTCCAAAGGACAAATTGAGTAAACAGTCATCTTTTGTAACTGTTCTAAAATCAAATCTAGACCTGTTCTCACTGCCCCATGTTCCAGAACGTTCTCTCTGGGCCAGAATATCATAGATTTGTCCAGTGGGAATATTGAGAGCTTTCCCCATAAGAACTGAGTATCACCTTGAAAACTGGGGTTCTAACTTCAAAATTAATCTTTTGCTAATATCTACTCCTCTACTCTCATTTTGATCAACACACTACTCCAAAACCTTAAAAGTACCCACAAATCTTGGCCAAGTTGTTGCTCCATTTTTATTCCATAGATTCAAATTCAAAATTTCTACTTCTCAGCAACATTGGGTGAAAGAAAAAAAAGCGCTAATTAAATTGAGAGTTCCTGAGTGTCCTTGACATCCCAATTTCTTGTTTATTTTCTAAGTTTGGTAGAGGAGCCCCATAAGTCATCCAGATGGCTTCAGACACTTTTGGCCCCGTCAGAAGCCTTAATTGTGATAACCTTGAGATGCACTTGGATGCTATTGTGAATGGTTCTTAAAGACGCGCTTTAGAAAATAGAGTCTTAATCACTTTTCTCAGAGCGCACTTTCCAGAGATTCCATTGTGAGACCTGAAGAGGGCATGGTGCAAGGGCTTTACTTAAAGTCTGTCATGTTAAGTTTAGTGCTGCTTTAAGTAGCAGATAATTCTCAATATTTCTAATAATTTATAAAATGTCTCTACCAACGGAATCAAGTTACTGAAAAAAAAATTTTTTTTGAACTAAGGTTTTCAGCCACTATAAAAAAAGTCAATAGCTTTCATAAAGGCTCAGTCTCACTACCTATGACATTTGATAGCCTTATATTTTCCACAGTTATCAATAAACTTAAAAGCCAAATGATTTAGGATTTGTATATTGTTAGTCATATAAGCCCGTATTTAATTGGAAATTCAAGATATTTAACTAGAAATGTTTAAGATCTTTATAAAAATATTTAAAGAATATCTCATTTTATCCAGTGTTTTTTTGGGTTTTTTTTTTTTGTTTGTTTGTTTGTTTTCTGCCAGGATTCCAGGGTTGAATAAAAATAACTATTTCAGGCATATTTTAAAATATTAAATAGTATTTAACAAATTTAGCAAATTTAACTTTATGACGTTCAGTCTAATATTCAAATATACAAGTTCTCAGATAAAAACTTTAATGGGTTTACTTTCATTTTTAACTAAACCAGGAGACGCTTACAGTTAAAGACAACCCACTCTTCCTACCAGTTGCGTGTGGTATGGTTGGCAATAGTCTTGTCTGTTATCATCATGCCACAGATTTACTTTTCATTTACAAAAATGTGCTCAGTGCCTCTGGGCATATCTACAAAACAGCAAACAAAGACAAATAAATGTTTATTTTTAGTCAAAGAAATAGACATCAGATTTTAGCTTTTTGCACATTTGACAAAAAATAAGTCATCTTAATTTAAGCTGTCAATAGAAGAAGAAAGAGTCTCCTTTCATATCAAAGGGTAAAGTAGAAAGCTTCAACTTAGTTACTGGAAATTAGTTGACATTCATTAGTTCAATGAATGAGTGAGTAAAAAGTTTAACAATAATAGACCCCTAGTATAAGAAATTTGCTATAAACACAATAAAAACCTCACACTCTAATAACAAATAATCTGACAATATTTTATTTGACCTGATGAATATTTTATTTCTCAAATGGTAGAAGCAGGAAGTGGAATTGGCAACATCTGGACTTAAGTGTCATTAATAGGGAGGAATGATTGAGAAGATGAAGTGTATGGGCTCCGGACAAAGTGCCTCTTGGAATGAACAGGGGAAGAGTGCTAGAATGTGAGAGAAGATGATTCTGAAGACCAGAGAAGCACCCTGACAGAACGGATAAACAAATTCTGCTCAAGAGCACTGAAAATCTCAAAAAGTATTTTTCCTGTGAAACAATAGTAAAGAAGTGAGAGATGTGCACAGAATACAGAGTAAAGATCAGGAAACTCTGGCTGGTGGAGAGCATGGGTGTAGTTACTAGTTCTCACACCTCTTTCAATGCCCAGAGTCTAGTACAGCCTGAACGGTGCAGGTGCCCAGCAAGTACATTTCAGGGAATGTTGAGAGGATGACAGTGATTCCCGCCATGAATCATGGGTGACCTCTCATTTGTCCTGACTGATGTTCTACTTCAACTGGCCATTCTTTGCTCGATTCAACAGTCACTCCACTAGAGGGAAAAATAGAAAAGGCTGAATCAGTCATTATGGCTGATAGTAAGTGCTTATTCAAACATCTATCTAAAGAGAAGATTTTAGGACCAGCTAAATATCAGAATATATAATGTCATACTGACTCCAATTTATCCAATTCATGCAATTTCTGTTTCCCATCACCATACAATAAGGTTTGTGTTAATTATAATCACAAAAATTAGAAGTACAATACTAGAGAGAGAACCAAATGAGCCCTTGCAGAAAAAAAAGTCTCCTCAATGTATTCCTAGTAAGCAGTTATCAAACCATGTTTTAGTTAAAAATTCTCATTTTTTTCGATATGTAGTATAATCCTGTTGACCTGATACTATCAGGGGTCAATGGGAACACATGATGAGACATGTAATCTAACAGGAATTGTTTCACTAAAAACTTATTTATTTAAAGGAAAACTGCATCCTTGTCACTGCATGTTGGGAGATACCAAAAAGCCTCAATGTTCCCTGCCTCTACAGATATTACTCTTCCATTATGAAACTGGGCCTATCTGTAGAATATAAAAAAGAACTATGAGACTGTGATGAAAAATTAATGAGACTCAATATGTGTACTGAAAGTACTGAAAGAGGTAAAAAGAAGAATATTTGTTTGGAGTGTATAAGGAATATTTAATGCATTTTAAAAGTATTTTACAAATTGATGGTCAGTATCTTGGTGAGCAGTGAGATTTCAAAATATCTAAAAATTGATTGAAATTTTTGTACAGAGTTTCAAGAAAAAAAAAAATGTGTCAAGAAAAAAAAAATGGTTGTACATCTGCTTTATTGAGAAAATTCAGCTCCTGAAAGGAATAGGGATCTTTTAGTCAAAAACAAACATTTATAATAATGAAAGTAACTTTCAATGGTTAAACTCACACAGATTAATGTATAGTTGAGTGTTAATTTGTCGATTTTTCAATAGAGTACATTGTTTCTAGTGAGCAGAATTCTGTGTAGTGTCTATCCAGGGTACCCCTTTTAGATAAGTTACATGGAACATTAGCCATTAAAGATTCATTGGTGAATAGAGAATAAATGGGAAAGAAAGTAAGAGAGAAACGTGGAAGGAAGGAAGGAAGGAAGGAAGGAAGGAAGGAAGGGGAAACAAAGGAAAGAAAAGAAAAAAAAAGTGAAGTAAAGAAAATCTCGATTGATACTTTGTACGGTCTTGAAAACCACTTGGACTGTCTCTACATGGAAAGAAGGAGCATCTCATAAGTGCCTGGATGACACATGCTCCAGATTAATCTCATTCTCTTCCTCAGAGCACACACTGCACATTGATTACTTCTGGTTCCCTGATCCACACTTGAGTGTTCTATCTACTGTTTTAGTTTAGTTTAGTTGCTGCTTTAAAAAATTATTATAAATTTCATGGTTAAAATAATACAAATGTATTATTTTACAGTTCTATACGTGAGAAGTCTGAAATGTGTCTTATTAGGGTTAAAGATCAAGGTGTCTGCAAGGCTGCCCTCCTTTCCAGAGGCTCCAGGAGAGAATACATTTCTTTGCCTTCTCCAGCTTCTAAAGGCCCCTGCATTTTTTTGGCTTATGGTCCCATTGCTCCAACTTCAAAATCAGGAGCAGCAGGTCAAATCCTTCTCACAGTGCAGCACCCTGACCTCCTCTTTTGCCTCTTTCTTCCATTTTTAAGGACTCTTATGATTGCATTTGGCACACTGGATAATTCAGGATAATCTTCCTGTCATAAAGTCAGCTGATTAACACCTTTAATTCCATCTGCAATCTTAATGCCCTGTTGTCAGGTAATATAACATGTTCATAGATTCCAGGATTAGTGGCTTGGCATCTTTGGGGGAGGGTCTATTACTCTGCTTGCCGCACTTACCTTCTATTATATGTTCTATTTTGGTAACACTACCCATCAAGCTTCAGCTTAGAAGATCTTTCTGTTAGTTTAAAAGACATTTTGTTTCTCAAATTATGTGACTTAATTTGTTACATCTTGGTATATCTCTGTTTTCTCAACATTCAGAATCCACAGAACTCTCCAAATATCTAATACTGTAACAATAATCATAAGGATCAATCTGTCATCAGAAATTATCATTTTGGGCTTCCCTGGTGGCGCAGTGGTTGAGAGTCTGCCTGCCAGTGCAGGGGACACGGGTTCGAGCCCTGGTCTGGGAGGGTCCCACATGCCGTGGAGTGGCTGGGCCCGTGAGCCACAACTACTGAGCCTGCGCGTCTGTAGCCTGTGCCCCGCAACAGGAGAGGCCGCAACAGTGAAAGGCCCACGCACCACGATGAGGAGTGGCCCCCACTTGCCGCAATTAGAGAAAGCCCTCGCACAGAAACGAAGACCCAACACAGCCAAAAATAAATAAATAAATTAATAATAATAAAAAAAAAACCCACATTAAAAAAGAAAAAAAGAAATTATCATTTTACTGTTATTTTTATAATGTACAAATAAACCATGTGTCATAATATTAATTCCTACTATCAAAGGATTTAAATAGTTTTCAAGGCTAGCTGCATTTCAAAATTTAGAGACTTCCTTTCTTCATAATACATGAGTTCCCATATTTCCAAATATGTTGTCTCACATTTAGACTCAACAATATATGTATCTTGTTTTTATAAATAGCTCTAGAAGTCCTAATTCAAATATTCAAAAATATAAAGAAAAAATAAAAGTCCATGAACAACTCTACAATTTGGTGTAGGATAAGATTAGTATATATTGGCAGTAAAATATGGAGTCAGGAATGTTTTCATTATGTTTCCTGAATAGTTTTTTATTACCATATGACACGTTCCGAATATAGCAGTTGGGAAAACATCATAAATGGTCATTGTAAAAAGAACTTAATGTTCTCCTGACCCAGATTAAGCCTCTTGTTAATCTGAATTGAGGAACACTTTTTAAAGTTTCTAGTCGTAATATATCTAACATATTTTATAGTGGCGCTGAGCTTCAAAAGCTGGATTACTCCAAATGTATTCTCATTTGCAATTATAAAGTAAATGACTCAAACTAAAAAGATTTTGCACAGTGAGGGAAACTATCAAGGAAACAGAAAGGCGACCTACTGAATGAGAGAAGATATTTGCAAACAATATATTCAATAAGGAGTTAATATTTAAAACATATAAAGAACACATGCAACTAAACATCCAAAAAACAACCCAAATAAAAAATGGGCAGGAGGATATGAATAAACATTTTTTCAAGGAATACAATCAGATGGTAAACACGAACACGAAAAGATGTTCAACATGACTAATTATTAGAGAAACACATGTCAATTAAATCCACTATGAGATGTCACCTCACACTTGTCATAATGGCTATTATCAAAAGGACAACAAATAACAAGTGTTGGCAAGAATGTGGGGAAAAGGGAACCCTCATGCACCGTTGGTGAGAATGAAAATTGATGCAGCCACTCTACTATGGAGAACAGTATGGCAATACCTCAAAAAATTTAAAACAGAACTACCATATGATCCAGCAATGCCACTCCTGGGTATTTATCCAAAACAACCAAAAACACTAATTAGAAAAGATACATTTATCTCCAAATAAGGAAGCAACCTAACTGCCCATCAACAGATGAAGGGATGTATATATACAATGAAGATGTGGTGTATATGTACAATGGTATATCGAGCCATAAAAAAGAATGAAATCTTGCCATTTGTGACAACATGGATGAATCTAGAGAGTATTATGCTAAGTGAAATAAGTCAGAAAGAGAAGGACAGATACTCTTTGATTTCACTTATATGTTGAATCTAAAAATCAGAACAAATGAACAAACATAACAAAACAGACTGATAGATACAGAGAACAAAGAAGTGTTTGCCAGGGGTGAGGGAGTAGGGAGGAGAAAGAAGTAGGTAAGGAAGATTAAGATGTACAAACTTCTAGTTGCAAAATAAAAGAGTCATGGGTATGAAATGTACAGTATGGAGAACATCATCGATAACTATGTAATATCTTTGTATAGTGACTGATGATTACTGGACTTATCTTGGTGATCATTTTGAAATGTATAGAAATATCAAATCACTATGTTGTGTAATAGGAACTAACATAATGATGTAGGTCAACTATACATCAAAGACAAACAAACAAACATAAAAACGTATAGAAAATGATATCAGATTAACGGTTACCAGAGGCAGGGGGTGGGGGAAGGAGGTACTGAATGAAGATGGTCAAAACTTAGAAACTTCTGGTTATAAGATATATAAGTGCTAGGAATGTAATGTGCAACATGATAAGTATAATTAATGCTGATGACTGTTATATATGAAAGTTGTTAAGAGAGTGAATCCTAGAGTCCTCATCAAAAGAAATTTTTTTTCTTTATTTAATTTTGTATCTCTATGAGATATTCACTAAACTTATTGTGATAATCACTTCACGATGTATGTAAGTCAAATCACTCTGCTGTACACCTTAAACTGATACAGTGCTGTATTTCAATTTTATCTCAATAAAACTGGAAGGAAAATAAAATAAAAGTGGTCTTCGAGGAAAAAAAATAAAAAATAAAATAAAATAAATGCTCTATATAGCACAGCTTATTTTTAAAACATCAGCAAAATAATAATATTTTAATTCAGAAACAATTTTGAGTTACTAAACACTATCTTCCTCAAGTAATCTCAATAACTAATTGTTAAAATCATATGATGCAATAGGAAAAAAGAAGAAACAGCAATTATATCCCACACGTTCACATGTTGCATTAGTACCTGTTTTTGCCAACCAAAAGAAATCCAAACAGGATTTTTGCTTTTATGAAAAAAAAAAGCCTTTGCTGTACTAATGTAGGTCTTTCTAAAAGTGAAATGGCCTAAGGCAAACTTTCAAAAATTAGGGATACTCTCCACTTTGCGCCATTTCAGTCTTTGTAAAGTTTCACAGGAATACTCTACTTAAAGATAGGAGGGATACCTGTATTTCTTCCTAATGAAATGTTATGTTTTTCTAGTGATTATCACAAAGAAAATTAAGAGAATTGAGAAAGCTCAAGGGATAGAATATCAACTAAAAGGAAAGATATACAAATAGTCTTGAGTGTTGATTATGAAATGCCATGAGATCTAGAGAGATTATTC